>NC_042616.1:192276645-192610216 GCF_901001135.1 Rhinatrema bivittatum | reverse complement strand
TCGCACCCGGCAGAGAATCCGGCATTGGGATGAAGAAACCCTCAATCCGAGGTTGATGGAGAGCCGGCAAGGGAGAATCAGAAGAAATCTCCCTTACCTTGGCCTTCCTCTTCATATGAGGCATGAAATTTTAGGAAAACAGCAAAAAGTAAATTCAAGGAGTGGGAGCGTTCTCAACACAGCTTCCTCAAGCAGCGTCCATCTTGACTCCAAATTATACCAACTTCTGCATGTAAATTGGGTTTTATGCAAGAAAATTCTATTTATTTTCGTGCACAAAATACATGCTTGTATATTTTTTAAAATGATAGGAAACATACGCACATTCAAAGCATTGAAATATGTGATCTTAATGCATAGCATGTCTCTATGCATAAGCAGGCCATATGCACTTGTACAATACCTCTATTACTTAAGTACCTATACTACTGAGACAGAGGAACTCGGCAAATTATAATGCCAAACAATAATTATATATTAGATTTTATTTAAACACCAATTTTAAATATTCATATTGCATAAGTTCCACTATGTGCTACAGAAATTTCCAAATTAAAACCAACAACGACGCATCACCTCCCACATATACCAATCATACCATTCATACCATACATCCCAAACACTCACTAAAATTAATACATTCTATATACTCACAACCCTTATACCTCCCCATACAATGTTGACATAAACACCATGCATACAACATTGTATGGGGAGGTATAAGGGTTGTGAGTATATAGAATGTATTAATTTTAGTGAGTGTTTGGGATGTATGGTATGAATGGTATGATTGGTATATGTGGGAGGTGATGCGTCGTTGTTGGTTTTAATTTGGAAATTTCTGTAGCACATAGTGGAACTTATGCAATATGAATATTTAAAATTGGTGTTTAAATAAAATCTAATATACTATTATTGTTTGGCATTATAATTTGCCGAGTCCCTCTATGCATAAGCATACATGTCCGTGTATGCTGCTGGATAGAAATACAAGTATTTTATAATATGCATGTATCTGGTCTGCACGGGTTATAAAATACTATCATAGATCTGCGTGCTGGTATATACATGCAGTTATGCATCTGCACAGAGTTGTTTGAAAGTTACTCTTACTGGGTATATCTTCATAAAAGAAATATTATGAATGTAGGCAGTAGATCAGCTTTTAAGCAAGTCCCTTGATGCTATGTTGGAAAAGTAGCCATGCCTCCAAAATTATCTTTATCATGGGAAAATTTAGTAACTATTTTAAAATAAGTGAAGGTTGCTTCACAAGTTTTCTAGGGGTGTTGTGAAGGCTTGGGTCTCACAGCTAGAATTTCCTGGGCAATAACCCCTATGCCCCAATATCTCAATGGGGGCTGGGGTTATTTTTTTTCTGCAGTTTACATTTCTGCTTTTCCAAAAGCACAAAAAACTTTTACAAGTGTCAAATTGCTTTCTTAGACCTGGATTTATCAAAATGCACTAAATATCGCATGCGATAGGAAAAGGGGTGTGTTTTATGGTAATAGGCAGTTTATCGCAATAATACCTATGTGAAGTGCTAAGATAGCACAAATTGGGATAACTTTTTTGCACTAAGTGCCAGAATTGTTGTAATTCCTGCATACAACCACTGGGGGAACCATGTTTAGTGAGCCAGCATAGCTGTCAGGGCCCTTCTATGAGAGAGGGAGATGGAGAGAGAGAGACATCAAGCTAGGTTGAGAGAACATTGCACAAATCTCATCTTTGGGTGAATTTCCTCACTCCGGAGGTCATAAAATCTTCACAAGAGAGCACTATTCTGTTCGCACGTCTCACTTTGAATGTCAAAGGAGGTCGTTCAGCGAGGCGCCGGAACCCTCGCTGAACGACCTCCTGCAGTCGATCTCCTGCCGGCGCCATTTTCCGTACGAAAACGATTCGCGGCGGGAAATCGCTCCCTGACCCCCGCTGGACCTCCAGGAACTTTTGGCCAGCTTGTGGGGGGCCTCCTGACCCCCACGAGACTTGCCAAAAGTCCAGCGGGGGTCCGGAAGGACCTCCTGCCGTCCAATCTTTTTCGTCTATGGCCGCCGCCATTTTTCGGCGCCATTTTGGAAAATGGCGCCGGCTGAAGACGACAAGATTCAGGAGCAGGAGCCCGTTCCGGACCGCTGCCGTTCCGGACCGCCGCTGGACCCGCAGGTTATTTAAGTTATTGGGGGGGGGGTTCGGGAGGGGGGGGGATTTAATTTAAAGGGTCAGGGGTGGGTTTTAGGGGGTTTTAGTGTGCCGGCTCACGATTCTAACGATTTATAACGATAAATCGTTAGAATCTGTATTGTATTGTGTTCCATAACGGTTTAAGACGATATTAAAATTATCGGACGATAATTTTAATCGTCCTAAAACGATTCACATCCCTAATATAAATACCCCCCTCCCCAGCCCACCCCCCACACACACAGTTATAGAAGGGCCCTGAGAGTTAGGCTGGCTCTCCAGGAGCTTAAGGCTTTACACAAATGAAAAAGGTGTAGTTAAAGCCATGCAATATGGCTTCACAAAACCGTGAGCACTTTTCCTAATCCTACTATTTTTCTCATTTGCATCACACCATGCACTAAAGGTGTTTTCACATGCGTTAAAGGTGCTTAACACATACAAAAATGCCATATAGCACTTTGATAAATGACCCCCTTAGAAAATAATGATGCATGATTGCAAATGACCCCCTTAGAAAATAATGATGCATGATTGCAAAAGCATTCCAACCTGGATTTACACCAACCTCACGCATGATAAATAACTATATTTAGCTCTGAGGGCAATGGAGGTAAATAAAACTAATGTATGTATTTGGATGACAAAGTATTTGTGAGCAAACCTTTGGGCAGATTGGAGCATCTATGTTGACGCCTTCTCCAGCATAATCCAAAAATATTTTATTAAAGAGTTATAGGGTAACAGGGAGGAATACAGACTATCAAACCGGGGGGGGGGGGGAGGGATTGGAGGACCTAGCTGTTAATTGGGCAAACTGGTGGATGAACTGGTGAAACTACAATGGTGTGGACACATACCCCTTTTAAAATTCCTCAACTTATGCAGTAGAAGCAGGCTTTACTTGCATAGGCACGCACCCACTTAAAATTTCGGTCAGGCTATTTTATAAAATGTGTGCATATTCACATGCAAATTATAAAATGTCCACGTATCTGGGTGTGCAATGACGCACATGCACCAATGTGCATCTGTGCGCTGGTTTTAAAGTTACCATCCCTATGTATTTATTTGATTTTCTTTTGAGTTCTTTTGGTATCAGGATTTACATTTTTTGAATACATTTAAATGAGACCCTCATACACACACACACATACACACACACACCCAGGCACCCTCATATACACCCACACTCATATACACTAGGGTGTGCATTATTTTTCACCGTATTGGCAATCCGCAACGTATATGTCCCTATTTCGTTATATTTGTGGGGAGGCAAAACGCACGCGAATCCCCACGAATATAACTTATCATCCGTTTCATCCGTTGAGCAGCGCACGGCACGCGCGGGCATTTTTCTTCACAGCCATTTGCAATCAGAGGATGCCATTTCGGTGTATCCACTTTCCAGAGCCAAAAACCAGCCCTTTCCTGTGAGTCATCAGTGACTCACAGGAAAGGGTCAGACAGGTTGGCACGGATAACGGAATGCAGCGTATCAGCGCTAACATTTTGTGAAATGCGCTGAATGCAGCCAATCACGCTATCATTCAGTGTTCGGTGACGATTTTCCTGATGACCCAGCAATATTTATACTTCAGCACGCAGCATACCATGCACTTTCTTTGCAGGGGTGGTGTGGGGAGGTGGCCTTTGTGGAAGGAGGATGCACTGAGAGCTAGCTAGGCTAGTTAGTAAAGAGAAAAAAAGCTATTTATTCTTTATTTGGCTGCAGTGACTGTGCCAGCTATCCCTGTTTGTTTTTCAAGCAGTTTATTTAGGTGATCTGAGACGATCTTACTGTGCCAGGGAGAGAAGCTGCTAGGAGTGCCATTCTTTTTCATTCACCCTCTGGGCTAGGCTGCAAGCAAGCACAATTTGAGTGTCGTGGCTGGGAGAGATATATTCAATTTTGCTAGAATTTGCATTGGAAAATACATGTCATCGATTTTCCTGCTGTGTCAACAAATCCAGCTTTTTTAAACTGAGTTTGTTTAATTCAACTCACTCAGTCTCTCTGTGCACTGGGCTTCAGTGGGCAGTGGGTAGTTTAACAGACTGAACTTTATTATTGGGACGGTCTGTGCAGTAAAATCCCCAGTCTGCCTCTTTTGTGCTTACAAGCAAGCTGCATGTGTGGGCGCACCACACATGTTACATTAGTGCACTGCAAGACACCGGGACAGGGGGTAGTGGGTAGTTTAACAGACTGAACTTTATTATTGGGATGGTCTGTGCAGTGAAATCCCCAGTCTGCCTCTTTTGTGCTTACAAGCAAGCTGCGTGTGTGTGCACACCACACACCTTACATTAGTGCACAGCAAGGCACCGTGGCAGTGGGCAGCCGGTAGGCACTAGGCAGTGACATTAAATCCAAAGGGGGTAATTTTCAAAAGGAGTTACATGCGTAAATGTAGCTACTATTGTAGCAATTTTCAAAAGCCATTTACTCAAGTAAAGTGCACTTATGTGAGTAAATCCTATAGACAAGTCAATGGCTTATATTGTAGCAATTTTCAAAAACCCACTTACTCAAGTAAAGTGAATTTACTCCAGTAAACCTGGTTTTTACTCGAGTAAATGCTTTTTAAAATCAGGCCCATAATGTCAGGGAAAACTAGATGTACTTGAGTGATTGGGACTGGCAGAGGAGGCACTTCAAAAGACACTAGTGCCACTCCCCCAATATAAACTCTTTGTAGGGGCAGGCAGTTCCATCCAGAAAAAAATGAAATCGGACCATGATGCATTGCCATAGCCACCACCTGTTCTGGCCCTGTAGTTTTGGAGGTGAGGGAAGGGGAGGCTGAGTCATGCCAGACAAAATGTCAACACCCAAAAGCAGCAGGGGAACAGAAGTCTCGACTAACACTTAGAGTTGACAATGTAGCACAGTCACTGTTTGCTTCTGATTCAGATGAAGAATCATCTTGTGTGGGATTCTCATCTGAAACAGAAGATGTAATAGCTGATGAAGCTTTAGGAGGATCAGTTAGTCCTGTCTTAGCCTCCACTTCAGTGCAGCAGGGGAGAGATGAAACTGATGATGAGGAGGAGGAAGAGCAGTCAGCGCAGGCACAGAGGGTGACTGAGGCCCCTTGCATTGCTTCTCAGGGTACACCCACTACCTCAGTTCCAGTGCCAACATCCACTCCCAAGGCTTTAGAGAAGGGAGGATCACAAAATACATCTGCAATCTGTAGCCACTTTAAATGAGGGATGACCCGCATTTTGCTCAGTGTAATTATTGTGCCAGGGATATTAGCAGAGGCAAGCAAATAAGACATCTATCTAATTTTGGCATGACGCTTCATATGAAGAGGCAACACCCAACAAGATTACTGCCATCTGGGGATGGTGGCAGTACCAGTCAGGGGACCCCTTCCAAGCAGCGTAAAGTGGTTCAAAAGCAGCAGAATCAGCCCACGCCCTCATCCCCTTCTAGCAGTCAGGTGGCAGGCCAGCAACCCCTGACATGTGGCAGAAGCGACAACCCACCATGAAGGAAATGGGGTGGAATGCAGTAACGCTATGACGGGGTAGGAGGCAGGCAGCCTCAAAAGTTATAACCAGGAGCATTGGGGAAATGATTGCCCTTGATGACCAGACCTTGCAGTTAGTGGAGAATGTGGGTTTCAAGCATTTTCTGAAGGTTATGGTTCCAAATTACAAAGAATCATCCCCAGCCTGTACAAGCAGTTTCACAGTCGCATGCAAGCGCTGCTAGCTAAGACAGAGTGCATTTCACCTGTGATATCTGGACCACCATGAATGCTGCACACTCTTACCTCTCCCTGACAGCACACTGGTAGGACCTGGCTGAGGCAGGGGCAGCCAGAAGCTCTATTACTGAACAAGTATCAGGGTGGAGGTGGGCTTTACTGCACACCCACCTGAAGGATGAGGCCCATACTGCAGCCAATATTCTAGCCTGCATCAGACAGATCCTGGAGGGCTGGCAACTACACCAGCAAGACAGGAATCCTCAGGCAGGGTTCTTTGTCACAGACAATGGTGCAAACATGGTTAAGGCAATAAACGACGGGCGCTTTAAGAACATCCGATGTTTTGCACACACACTGCACACACACACTGGAATCCAACCCCAGAGCTGACTGAAGTCAGCTCTGGGGTTGGATTCCAGTGACAAAGAGAATGAATACCTACATAGGTTAATACAGAAGTGCAGGAACATAGCAGCATACTTCCACAGAAGTGTGAAGGCGGGGCAGGTTCTCCGAGCAAAGCAGACTGATTTGGAGATGCCTCTCAAGCATCTCATTCAAGACTTTGTCGCCCAGTAGAATTCCACCTTTATGATGTTTGAGATGTTAGTGGAGCTGCAGACACCCCTTCATGAACTTTCTGGTACAATGGACATAGGTGTGCAGAATCCCCTAGGGCATCATGATTGGTTAGTCATGAGTCAGCTGGTAAAAATCTTGAAGCCCTTCAAGGATGTCACAGAGGAGCTGAGTTCCAGAAGTGCCACCTTGGCTGACATCATCCCTATAGTTAATCTCCTGAATGAACATTTGGAGGTCTTTAAACAGGAAAAGGGAATGACAGTTGAGGTGCTGCATTGTCTGTACGTTTTGCAGCAGCAGGTGGAAGAGAGATTAAGGCCTTTAACAGAACAGAACACATACATGCTCGCCACAGTCTGTGATCCCTGTGTCAAAGGGAAACTCGCCCTACAGTATGATTGTCTCTTACTGGTGAAGGACCTGCTGTTAGCAAAAGTCCGTGAACAGGAGCGCCATAGGCAAAGACAGATTAACCGTGAAACAGAGGTGGAAACAGCAAGCACTTCAGAGAGTTGTGCTGCTAGCCCAAGCAGGAGCGGCACTGTGTCAGCGACAGATAGCACCTCTACCTCCACTTCAAAACGCCAAAGGCATGTTGCCCATAAAGAATCATCTGTTGTGCGATGGGCGAGAGAGAAAGCAGCTGGCATGTGTGACGCTCAGCCCACCCAAGCAAAGGAGACACCAGCACAGCTGTCAGTGAAACGGTATCTCTCAGAGCCGACAGAGAACATGCAGACAGATCCGCTGGCATATTGGGCACACAAGTCCACTGTCTGGCCACACCTAGACAAAGTGGCTCAGCGATATCTGTCATGTCCACCAACCAGTGTGTCCAGTGAACGTGACTTTTCAATGACAGGGGATATCATGAGCCCTCACCGCTCAAGGCTAGCACCAGATTTGATGGAAATGCTAGTGTTTTTGAAAGTAAACCTGCCTTTGCTTGGGTTTCCAAACTTTCTATGTGAATGGCAAGATGAATAAAAGCAATTGAAAGCCTTGCAGCAGCTCCAACTGCCTCCTATGTTCCAGATAATATAAGCACTGCAGCACATGTACCTGACCGGAAAGGCTGTGCCTGTCCATCCAATGTCCAGGCCTTATGTCCCTAAGTAGGATTGATTCTGTCCTGTATCACTGTGCCTGTCCATCCACGCCTTATGTCCCTAGGTGGGCTTGACCTCTGTCCTCAACTGCTATGCCTGTCTATCCAGGACTTATGTTCCAATAGGGGCTTAACCTCTGTCCTTGACTGCTGTGCCTGTTCATCCAGGCCTTATGTCCCTAGGTGGGATTGACTCTGTCCTGTATTGCTGTGTCTGTTCATCCAGGCCTTATGTCCCTGCAAGGGTTTGACCTCGATTGCTTTGCCTGTTCGTAAGTCCTTATGACCCTACGTGGGATTGACTCTGTCCTCGATTTCTGTGCCTGGTCCGTCAAGGCCTTATGTCCATAGAAGTGTTTGACCTCAATTGCTGTGCCTGTACGTCCAGACCTTATGTCCCTAGGTGGGATTCACCTCTGTCCTCGACAGCTGTTCCTGTCCGTCCAGGCCTTATGTCCCTATAAGGAATTGACCTTGATTGCTTGGCCTGTCCATCCAAGCCTTATGTCCCTGCAATTGTTTGATCTCGATTGCTGTGCCTGTTCGTCCAGACCTTATGTCCCTTAAAGTGTTTGACCTCGATTGCTTTGACTGTTCATCCAGGCCTTATGTCCCTACGTGGGATTGACCTTGATTGCTTTGCCTGTTCATCCAGGATGGACAGGTCAAAACCTTGCAGGGACATAAGGCTTGGATGGACAGGCCAAGCAATCGAGTTCAATTCCTCATAGGGACATAAGGCCTGCACGAACAGGAACAGCAGTTGAGGACAGAGGTGAATCCCACCTAGGGACATAAGGCCTAGACGGACAGGCACAGCAGACAAAGACAGAGTTGAATCCCACCTAGGGACATAAGGTCAGGACAGACAGGCACAGCAGTCGAGGATAGAGGTCAAGCCCATGTATGGACATAAGGCCTGGACAAACAGGCACAGCAATTGAGGTCAAACACTTGTATGGACATAAGGCCTTGATGGACAGGCACAGAAATCGAGGACAGAGTCAATCCCACATAGGGTCATAAGGTCTGACGAACAGGCAAAGCAATCGAGGTCAAACCCTTGCAGGGACATAAGGCCTGGATGAACAGGCACAGCAATACAGGACACAATCAATCCCACCTCCGGACATAAGGGCTGGATGAACAGGCACAGCAGTCAAGGACAGAGGTTAAGCCGCCATTGGGACATAAGGCCTGGATGGACAAGCATAGCTGTTGAGGATTGATGTCAAGCCCACGTAGGGACATAAGGCCTGGACGGACAGGCCCAGCAATACAGGACAAAATCAATCCTACTTAGGGACATAAGGCCTGGACGAACAGGCAAAGCAATCGAGGTCAAACCCTTGTAGCGACATAAAGCCTGGATGAACATGCACAGCAATTGAGATCAAACCCTTGAAAAAAAATAAGGCCTGGACGAACGGGCCAAGCAATCGTGGTCAATCCTACCTAGGGACATAAGGCCTGGATGAACAGGTAAAGCAATCGAGTTTAAACCCTTGTAGGGACCTAAGGTTTGGATGGACATGCCAAGCAATAGAGGTCAATTCCTCATAGGGACATAAGGCCTGGACAGACAGGCACAGCATTCGATGACAGAGGTGAATCACACCTAGTGACATAAGGCCAGGATGGACAGGCACAGCAGTTGAGGACAGAGGTGAATCCCACTTAGGAACATAAGTCCATGATGGTCAGGCACAGCAATCGAGGACAGAGGTCAAGCCCACGTAATGATATAAGGCCTGGATAGACAGGCACAGCAGTCGAAGACAGAGGTCAAGCCCATGAATGGACATAAGACCTGGACAAACCCTTGAAGGGATATAAGGCTTGGATGGACAGGCACAGCAGTCAAGGACAGAGGTCAAACCCTTGTAGGGACATAAGGCCTGGATGAACAAGCACAGCAGTCGAGGACAGAGGTGACTACCACCTAGGCTATAAGGCCTGGATGAACAGGCAAAGCAATCGAGACAGAGTCAATCCTACATAGGAACATAAGGCCTGTACAAACAGGCACAGCAATCGAGGTAAAACCCTTGTAGGGATATAAGGCCTGGATGGACAGGCACAGCAGTCAAGGACAGAGGTCAAACCCTTGAAGGGACATAAGGCCTGGACGGACAGGCACAGCAATCAAGGACAGAGTCAATTCCACCTAGGGACATAAGGCCTGCACAGACAGGCACAGCAATCGAGACAGAGTCAATCCTACCTAGGGACATAAGGCCTGTACGAACAGGCACAGCAATCGTGGTCAAACCCTTGAAGGGAAATAAGACCTAGATGGACAGGCACAGTAATCGAGGACAAAGTCTATCCCACCTAGGGACATAAGACCTGGACGAACAGGAAAAACAATCAAGGTCAAACCCTTGAAGGGACATAAGGCCTGGATGGACAGTCACAGCATTCGAGGACAGAGGTGAATCCCACCTAGGGACATAAAGTCAGGACGGACAGGCACAGCAGTCGAGGACAGAGGTGATTCCTTCCTAGGGATATAAGGCCTGGACGAACAGGCAAAGCAATCAAGGTCAATCCCACGTAGGGACATAAGGCCTGGACGAACAGGCAAAGCAATCGAGGTCAAACCCTTGTAGCGACATAAGGCCTGGATGAACATGCACAGCAATCAAGATCAAACCCTTGCAGGAACATAAGGCCTGGACGGACGGGCCAAGCAATCACGGTCAATCCCACCTATGGACATAAGCCTGGGCGAACAGGCAAAGCAATTGAGGTCAATCCCACATAGGGGCATAAGGCCTGGACGAACAGGCAAAGCAATCGAGGTAAAACCCTTGTAGGGACATAAGGCCTGGACAAACAGGCACAGCAATCGAGATCAAACCCTTGCAGAGACATAAGGCTTGGATGGACAGGCCAAGCAATCAAGGTCAATTGCTTATAGCAGGGGTCGGGAACCCATGGCTCACGAGCCAGATATGGCTCTTTTGAGGGCTGCATCTGGCTCGCAGACAAGTGTCGCTACACTTTCCCGCTGACCCAGCTGCTCCCCGGTCCTCCTCCGTCCGGGCTTAAAATGCTGTCAGCCCGGGCGGAACGCGGCAGGACAGCTGGAGTCAGTGGCACCGGCATGCTCTCTTCTTCCCGCCCCCCCCCCCTCCACGGCCCGGAAGAGGAAGTGGAGAGTATCGGGTGCCTGCACGGCATAAAGAGGCCACGCTAGTGCGCTCGTCATCGGCCCGAAGAAAAGAAGACTGCAGCGCGGCTCGGAGGAAAATGAAGAGCTTCAACCGCGGCTGATGGGACTCCGCCTCCGCGAGGGCTGAAAATGAAGAGGTTAGCGTTGGGAGGAGGCTGCTGCTGCCACGAGTTCCCCGGGGTGGGGGTGGGGGAGAGAGAGAGTACAGCAAAATGGCGCCGGCCGTACGGCAACACGAGTCGAGTGCAAGAGGTCGTTCCCAGACCCCCCCTGGACTTTTGGCAAGTCTTGTTGGGGTCAGGAGGCCCCCCCAAGCTGGCCAAAAGTCCCTGGGAGTCCAGCGGGGGTCCGGGAACGACCTCCTGCACACGACTCGTGTTGCCGTACGGCCGGCGCCATTTTGGTTTGCCGTACAGCAAAATGGCGCCGGCCGTACGGCAACACGAGTCGCGTGCAGGAGGTCGTTCCCGGACCCCCGCTGGACTTTTGGCAAGTCTTGTGGGGGTCAGGAGGCCCCCCCAAGCTGGCCAAAAGTCCATGGGGGTCCAGCGGGGGTCCGGGAATGACCTCCTGCACTCGACTCGTGTTGCCGTACGGCCGGCGCCATTTTGCTTTGCCGTACAGCAAAATGGCGCCGGCCGTACGGCAACACGAGTCGCATGCAGGAGGTCGTTCCCAGACCCCCGCTGGACATTTGGCAAGTCTTGTGGGGGTCAGGAGGCCCCCCCAAGCTGGCCAAAAGTCCATGGGGGTCCAGCGGGGGTCTGAGAGCGATCTTCTACGCTCGTGACGTCAGGGAACAGGAACCAAAATGGCGCCGGCGCTATTTTCTATCAACGCGCCTGACGCCCGAGAGTGGAAGATCACAACGGGACCCCCCCACTGGAACCCAGGTAATTGAAGACATTTTGGGGGGGTTCGGGAGGGTGGGGGATTTATGTTAAAGCTGAGCCTGACCGGTGGCCCCTCACGGGACTTTCCCCTGTGAGCGTGGTCATCTGCCACAGTATCCAAGGGTCCACCCAAAATCTTACAAATAATAACAGATTGCTAACTCCATGGATCCGGCACAGCTCAATGCCCTGCAGGCTATTCCGGGCCTGGCCCGGCGCATTGTTGAACAGCAAGATGCATTGGGGAAACTCACTTCAGCGTTTCATCAGCTGCACGCACAGAAGACCCAAGGTGCTACTTCCAGTAATGAAGGTCAGTTACCTGAAGTAACTTTAAAGACTGCTGTACCGCTGGATGCTCCAATTCGTTTCTCGGGAGAGATTCAGAAGACCAGGGGCTTTCTAAACCAGTGCTGCATTCATTTTGCATTACAGCCTTCTCACTTCCCCACAGCTTTTGCCAGAAGTTGTACATCACATCTGCCACACATGTCATTGCAGAAAGACATGAACCTTATGGTACATGTCCCTGGCTGCTCTGCAGGATGTCCTCCAAAGCTATACATTTGTCTGACATCACACAGAGACTAGGATTGGACCAAAATGCAAAGCCCCCAGCTTCAATAAAACTCTTAAACCCCTGTGATGGTCAAGATAAACTGTGGCTGATATCCTGGCTGACAGCACACTAACAGGGCACACCTGAGCTGGGAGTCCCTGACTGTGGACACAAAAAGGTTTTGGTGCCAAGGGACATTTCAAAAGCTCCAAGAGAGAGGAATTAAACAGTCACTTGCTTAAAGTTAACAAGTTGAAAGTCTGTAGTGTTTGGTCCCACACAGCTCTGTGGCAAGTATATTGTTTGGGCACCCAACATTAGCATGCCTCTCCAACATGGAGAGAGAAAGACGGGCACTGCCATTATGTCTTGTAGACACAATTGTGCAAGACACGTGTCACATAACCAATGCAGTCACATCCTCAACAGCCTCCCATGTCAGTGGCATTTGCTGTACAGACATAGCCGGAGAGAGACTATAGAAAGAAGCCTTGGTCTTACTTACAAACCAACCATCACAGAAGAGGCTATCTTTAAAATTGTCAAATAGGCTCAATTGCCTAAGTATAAAGGAATCGTGCATGGCTCCCAGGTATCTGGCGACCACATTGTGGATGCACATTCGAGCATTACAGACCACTTGCACATTGATGGAGTAGAAGAGCTCTCTGTTGTGGTAGATCTCCTCCCTGAGACAGGGTGGGATAATGGCTACATGAGTGCAATCAGTAGCTCCCAGAACATTGGGAAGAGGTGTTTGAACCTGCCTTGCCTGTTATTGTAGCTGTTAGGGGTGTGCATTTGTTTTGATCTTAAATGTAAAACGCAACTTATTTTTTTTTTTAACTTAAAAAAGTAATGAGGCGAAAACGATCGGATTTCCAACTTATTCAACATAGCTATGTTGAATACGTTGGAAATCGCGATTGTTGATCCTAAATAAAAATTTAAACCCCTCACCCTCCTTAATCCCCCCCCCCCAAGACTTACCAAAACTCCCTGGTGGTCCAGCGGAGAGTCCGGAGGCCATTTCTGAACTCCTTTGCGAGGAGCACGTGACGTCGGCGTCACGTCGGAGTGACGCGGCGTCACGTGATTCCCCGCGCGTTCGCTCCGGGACCCTCGTTCGACCCAAAAGGAACTTTTGGCCAGCTTGGGGGGGTCAGGAGGCTCCCCCAAGCTGGCCAAAAGTTCCTTTTGGGTCAAATGAGGGTCCCGGAGCGAACGCGCGGGGAATCACGTGACGCCGCGTCACTCCGACGTGATGCCGACGTCACGTGCTCCTCGCAAAGGAGTTCAGAAATGGCCTCCTGACTCCCCGCTGGACCACCAGGGAGTTTTGTTAAGTCTTGAGGGGGGGGGCGGATTAAGGAGGGTGAGGGGTTTAAATTTTTATTTGCACATATGGACATAGACTCAACTTATGGAATTCTCCATATGTCCATATTGACCGCAAATGACCCCCCCCTTTCGACTTATGGACTTATGAACATAAACTTTTGGTCTGCACATCCCTAGTAGCTGTTCTTGTTCTTGTTGTGCTTGGTCAGGTTGTTGTTGTTGTTGTTGTTGTAGATGAATAGCCAAAACAGCAAGTGTCCCACTACTAGTAGACTTCCCCTTAACATTGTAGCTTTTGGAAGATAGGGCAGTTAAGAAAAGCTCTTTTAATTGGCCCAGCTGTTACGACTGTCCTGCCTGAAGTCTCCACTCCGCCCTCCTTACCTCTTTGGTGACTCCTCTCGCAGTTGATGGATGTCTGGCTGCCGCGGCGTCTGCCTGCCATCCTCTCCGGTGTCCCCGGTCTGGCTTGGGCGCTGCATCCCGCCATGTTGTTCAGCTGCCATAGGGCGCGTGCGCCGCGTGGCCCTGCTTCTTATTCCTTCTTTGGCTCGAACCTCAGGGGCGTCCCCCTGTGATGACGTCACGCATCCCAAATACAAAAGCCTACTCTGTTTTCTCACTGTCAGGTCGATACAGTAACATTGAGTTAAAGATTCCCCGTCTGTAACGTGCTGGGAGCGCACAATACAGACGAGTAAGGCCATTCAGCGATACAGTCTCCAGTTTCACGCGTCCTTAGCGCTTCCTAAACCCTTTCCTAAACCCTTTCCGCACCCAGCATGTAAATGAACGAAAAAGCTGTATAATGAAGGAATTAGCTATTCCACTGCGATACTGTAACGGGCGCTAATATTATCTCCTCCGTAACCCGCTGTTCTGCCGCGGCCTTAACCTGCTAGTTTACCGCCTCCCCCTAGTAGGAGTTAGTGTAGTGTAGTGTAGTGTAAAAACATTGCTTACCCGCCCTGGTCCCATCCGGTCCCCTCCTCCCGAAGCAAAAAAAAAACAAACGAAAAAGTAGCAAGGCTCGGGCCTGCTACGGTAAGTGTAAAAGTGTAAAAAACAAAAAACCTGGGTGCGCTGGTACCTGTCATTTCAAATGACATTTGAAATGACAGGCACCAGGAAGTGTAAAAAAGTGTAAAAAACAAAAAAACCTGTGTGTTATATAAAAAAATAAAAAAATGTTAAATACCTGTCGGAGGGCCGTGGGTCCAGGCGGCCGGTGGGCGGCGGGCAGCCATCAGCGGCATCCGGTAGTCCCTTCTCCCGATTTTGCACGGGCGGGTCGGCAGCAGGATCCTGGAGCGGCGGGTAGGCAGCAGCAGGGTCCGGGGGGCAGCGGCAGCAGGATCCAGCGTGTTCGATCAGGCAGGCAGGTAGGTGGCAAAATAAAGATGGCCGCCTGCACGGGAAAAGCGTGCAATTGGCCGCTGAAGACGTGACGTCACGACGTTTGGCGTCACGGGGTGTGACGTCACGTCTTCAGCGGCCAATTGCACGCTTTTCCCATGCAGGCGGCCATCTTTATTTTGCCACCTACCTGCCTGCCCGATCGAACACGCTGGATCCTGCTGCCGCTGCCCCCCGGACCCCGCTGCTGCCTACCCGCCGCTCCCGGATCCTGCTGCCGCCCCCCGCTGCCGCCCCCCCCCCCCCCCCCGCTGCCGACCCGCCCGTGCGAAATCGGAGAAGGGAGTACCGGATGCCGCTGATGGCTGCCCGCCCCCCCCCCCCCCCCGCTGCCGACCCGCCCGTGCGAAATCGGGAGAAGGGACTACCGGATGCCGCTGATGGCTGCCCGCCGCCCACCGGCCGCCTGGAACCACGGCCCTCCGACAGGTATTTAACATTTTTTTATATAACACACAGGTTTTTTGTTTTTTACACTTTTTTACACTTTTTTACACTTCCTGGTGCCTGTCATTTCAAATGTCATTTGAAATGACAGGTACCAGCGCACCCAGGTTACTGTATAGGCGCTGTTACAGCGCCTATACAGTAAAATGGGTTGCGCGGGCATAACCCTTCTCTAACACTTCACAGCCGCGGCATGCTTTTGCATGCGATTAGAGGAGAGTATCGGGGAGTTAGTGAAGAGAACTGTGGGTGCGGGGAGGAAGGGTGCGCCTGACACTGCCGCACTGTTTTTACCGCGGCCTTACTGTATCGAGCCGTAAACGAGTTAGCAAGGGACTCCTTACGGATGGGATTCTCTCTCCACACCTAGCTACTCTGCCTCTCCTTATTGGACTTACCCTTCAGGGTACATGCTCCTCGGAGGCCTCTCTCTTTTCTTTCAGGTCGCTGTCTGGAACCGGTACTCGCTCCCCGAGGGCCCATGTTCCCGGTCTCGCTGCCTGAGCTCATTTCTGCTTGGAAGAAACCGCTGCCTATACCATCAGTGAGTTACCATCTAGACTCTCTCAGAGCTGTTCCCTGGAACCAGGTACTCACTCCTCGAGGGCCTGCCTCTATTACAGCTTCTGTGTTACCTTCTGGGAGAAACCACTGTGTGAGTATTCAACCAATGAGGCTCCATACCAGACCCCTGTGTATGCTCCACTGTACTCACTATCTCAGTTTCTCTCCACTACAGCACAGCTATTGAGGGATCGCTGTTCCAGTGTCCTGAGGGACTACAAGCCCAGCCGGGCTTCATCTCTATTCACTCCTACCGCCTCTTTTGGCTTCTCAACTCTGTTTAATAAAAGATAATTCTGTGTTGTGTGTCCTAAAGCTGAGCCTGACCTGTGGCCCCATATGGGACTTTCCCCTGTGGGCGTTGTCATCTGCCACTGTGTCCAAGGATCCACCCAAAACCTTATAAACAATAACACCAGCAGGGCTATGTAGATGTGTCAGAGAGAAAGCCTCATTTTATCGCCTGCGATAATAGCTGCAATCAACAATAAAGGCTGCTATGGTGCAATATAAACTTTTTTCCCCTTTACCACAAAAAGAAAAGGTGGCGATAATGCCCAAGTTAAATCCTACGTTAATGTATGGTATTTTATCGTGTTATATGGTAGGACCCTTATTTGCATATAAAGCTAGATTTTGCATTCCCATTATCAAATGTGCCTGATAGTGCGTGATGTGGTAAAAATTGCATGTTGATGTTATTGTTTGTAAGATTTTGGGTGGACCCTAGGACAGTTCATACTTTATCTTGTTTTAGTTATTTTTGCTTCATTTATTCTTTCCTGTTGTATACATTGGCTCTTATTTTGACTATGTCTAACCCCCCCCCAGTTACCTTGTAATCTGCAACCCATTCATATAAACCTATGTTAAGAACATAAGAACATGCCATACTGGGTCAGACCAAGGGTCCATCAAGCCCAGCATCCTATTTCCAACAGTGGCCAATCCAGGCCATAAGAAACTGGCAAATACCCAAAAACAAAGTCTATTCCATATTTCCGTTGCTAGTAATAGCAGTGGCTATTTTCTAAGTCAACTTAATTAATAGCAGGTAACGGACTTCTCCTCCAAGAACTTATCCAATCCTTTTTTAAACACAGCTATACTAACTGCACTAACCACATTCTCTGGCAACAAATTCCAGAGTTTAATTGTGCGTTGAGTAAAAAAGAACTTTCTCCGATTAGTTTTAAATGTACCCCATGCTAACTTCATGGAGTGCCCCCTAGTCTTTCTATTATCCGAAAGAGTAAATAACCGATTCACATCTACCCGTTCTAGACCTCTCATGATTTTAAACACCTCTATCATATCCCCCCTCAGCCGTCTCTTCTCCAAGCTGAATAGTCCTAACCTCTTTAGTCTTTCCTCATAGGGGAGCTGTTCCATTCCCCTTATCATTTTGGTAGCCCTTCTCTGTACCTTCTCCATTGCAATTATATCTTTTTTGAGATGCGGTGACCAGAATTGTACACAGTATTCAAGGTGCGGTCTCACCATGGAGCTATACAGAGGCATTATGACATTTTCCGTTTTATTCATCATTCCCTTTCTAATAATTCCCAACATTCTGTTTGCTTTTTTGACTGCCGCAGCACACTGAACTGATGATTTCAATGTGTTATCCACTATGATGCCTAGATCTCTTTCTTGGGTTTTAGCTTGTTCGCTTGAAAGCCAGCATGTGCCACCTCCCAAAGTTACTAATGTAAACCATTGATTCTATGTACAATGTTATAACTGTAAACCGGAGTGAAGGCCTTTCGCTAAACTTCGGTATATAAAAACATACAAATATGTCCATTGAACCAGAAAGTTCATAAAGGGGTGTCTGCAGCTCCACTACCCTCTGCAGCATTATATCGGTAGAATTCCACCGGGTGACAATGTCTTGAATGAGACGATTGTGAGGCATGTTCAAATCAGTCTGCTTTTGTCGGAGAACCTGCCCTGCCTTCACACCTCTGTGGAAGTGTGCTGCTATGTTCCTGCACTTGTGTATTAAGTCCTGCAGGTAAGCATTCTCTTGGTACTTTGACTCCAACCCCAGAGCTGACTTCACTACCAGGTACAAAGTGTGTCAAAATATAGGATGTTCTTAAAGCACCCCTTGGTTATTGCGTTAACCTTGTTTGCACCATTGTCTGTGACAAAGAACCCTGCCTGAGGATTCCTGTCTTGCTGGTGTAGTTGCCAGCCCTCCAGCATTTGTCTGATGCATGCTAGAATATTGGCTGCGGTATGGGCCTGGTCCGTCAGGTGGGTGTGCAGTAAAGCCCTACTCCACCCTGATACTTGTTCAGTAATAGAGCTGCTGCCTGCCCCTGCCTCAGCCAGGTCCCACCTGTGTGCTGTCAGGGAGAGGTAAGAGTGTGCAGCCTTCATGGCAGTCCAGATATCGCAGGTGAAATGCACACTCCCCTCTGCCTCAGCTAGCAGTGCTTCGATGCAACTGCGACACTGCTTGTACAAGCTGGGGATTACCTTTCTGCTAAATGTGGTTCTGGAGGGGACTTTGTAATCTGGAAGTACGACCTTCAGAAAATGCTTGAAATCCACATTCTCCACTAACTGCAAGGGCTTGTCATCAAGGGCAATCATTTCACCAATGGTGCTTGTTACAACCTTTGAGGCTTCCTGCCTCCTACCCCGGGATAGCGATACCGCACTCCACCCCATTTCCTCCATGTGGGTTGTCACTTCTGCCACATGTCAGGGGGTTGCTGGCCTGCCACCTGATTGCTAGAAGGGCCTGAGTGCATGGGCTGACTCTGCTGATTTTGAACCACTTTACGCTGCTTGGAAGGGGTCCCCTGACTGGTACTGCCACCATCCCCATATGGCAGTACTGCTGTTGGGTGTTGCCTCTTCATATGATGCGTCATGCCAAAATTAGATAGATGTCCCATTTGCTTGCCTCTGCTAATAGCCCTGCCACAGTAATTACACAGAGCAAAACACAGGACCTCCGTCGCTTTAAAGTGGCTCCAGATCGCAAATGTCTTTCATATCCTCCCTTCTGTATAGCCTTGGGGTGAATGCTGGCACTGGAGCTGAAGTAGTGGGTGCACCCTGAGAAGCAATGCCAGGGGCCTCAGTCACACTCTGTGCATGCGCTGACTGCTCTTCCTCCTCCTCCTCATCATCATTTTCATCTCTCCCCTGCTGCACTGAAATGGAGGCTAAAACAGGACTAACTGATCCTCCTAAAACTTCGTCAGCTATTACTTCTTCTGTTACTGATGAGAATCCCACACAATATGATTCTTCATCGGAATCAGAAGCAAACAGTGCCTGCGCTACATTGTCAATGCTAAGTTGAGACTGCTGTCGCACTGCTACTTTTGGGTGTCACCATCTTGTCTTGCATGACTCAGCCTCCCCTTCCCTCACCTCCAAAACTAAAGAGTCAGAAACAGGTGGTAGTGATGCATGATATTTAGATTTTACTTTTTTATGGATGGAGCTGCCAGTGCCTGCCCCTCCAAAGAGTTTAGATTGCAGCAGGTCCCTTTTTAACTTTAATGGGGGACTGTCACTAGTGCCTTTTGATGTGCCTCCTCTGCCAGTCCCAATCATTCGACCACATCTAGCTTTCCCTGACATTATGGATTTAATGTCACTGCCTAGTGCCTACTAGCTGCCCACAGGCACATTGCCTTGATATGCACGAATGTAATGTGTGTGCACACACTGAGCTTGTAACTACAAAAGAGGCCCACTGGGGATTTGGCCACACAGACTGTCCAAATAATATACTTGAGTCTACTAAACTACCCATTGCCCACTGGCACAATGCCTTGATATGCACTAATGTAATGTGTGTGCACGTACCGAGCTTGTAACTACAAAAGAGGCCCACTGGGGATTTGGCTGCACAGACTGTCCCAATAATATACTTGAGTCTGCTAAACTACCCAGTGTCCACTGGCACTGATGCCCAGTGTACTAGGGATGTGCAGATGGATGGCATATGTTGCATTCGGTATTCATATTTGTTGGGGGGGCAGATACATTGCATTCAGCAAGGGGGGGCCCCGATACATTCATGCATTCATTCTTATTCGTTTCCCGGCTAAAATTCAATTAACTGCAGCCCCCCACCCTCCTGACCCCCCCAAGACTTACCAAAACTCCCTGGTGGTCCAGTGCCATTGGTCGGCCCCTGTGACATAGTGAGGGAAAATGCTATCGTTGCCATTTTGAATACCGGCAGCCAATGGCGTGAGTGTGGGAGGTCGCTCCCGGACCCCCACTGGACCACCAGGGACTTTTGGAAAGTCATGTGGGGGTCAGGAGGGTCCCCCAAGACTTGCCAAAAGTCCCTGGTGGTCCAGCGGGGGGTCCGGGAGCAATCTCCTGCACTCGGGCCGTCGGCTGCCAGTAATCAAAATGGCGCCGATAGCCTTTGCCCTTACTATGTCACTGGGGCTACCAGTGCCATTGGTCAGCCCCTATCACATGGTAGGAGCACAAGATGGCACTGGCCATCCATTGCTCCTACCATGTGACAGGGGCCGACCAATGGCACCGGTAACCCCTGTGACATAAGGTCAAAGGCTATCGGCGAATACCAGCAGCCGATGGCAGGAGTGCAGGAGATGGCTCCCGGACCCCCCGCTGGACCACCAGGAAGTTTTGGTAAGTCTTGGGGGGGGTGTCAGGTGGGTGGGGGGTTTGTTTAAATTCACTCCTTTAGATGGCCACATAATTTGGTGAAGATTTGTTTTATTCGTAGGGAATCTTGATATGTTTCGCTTCCCCACGAATACAACAGATATGGCTCTATACGTTGCAGATTACCAATACGTTGGAAATTAATACACACCCCTACAGTGCACAGAGAGACTGAGTGAGTTCAATTAAACAAATGCAGTTAACAAAAAAGCTGGAATTGTTGGCACAGCAGGAAAATCGATGAAATATATTTTTCAATGGAAATTCTAGCAAACTAGCTAGAAATCAAATATATCTCTCCCACCCACAACACCCAAATGGTGCTTGCAACCTACCCCAGAGGGTGAATTAAACAACAAAATGCCACTGCTAGCAGCTTCTCTCCATGGCACAGAGAGACCGTCTCAGATCAACTAAAAAAGTGCATAAAAAAAACCAGGGCTAGCTGGCACTGCAGCCGAATGAAGCACAAAATATTTTTCTATCTAAGTAACTAGCCTAGCTAGCAATTGAATACAGATTTGAGAACTCAGACTAGCTCTGAGTGCATCCATGTTCCACAGAGACAGAACACCTGGCAGCCTCCCCAGATCACCCTTGCAAAGAAAGTTGCAAAGAAAGCTAGTTCTGCTACCCTTGTTATTTGTAACTGCTCCTTCGGACACCACAGTTCTAGTTGATGTATTTAATGCACTCCCGTTTCATGTAAACCAGCAAGATATGTGCTCATGATTGCCGGTATATAAAAACCTTAAATAAATAAATAAATAAAAGTGTGTGGCACATCACATGCTTAAGTATATATAGTGCTGGGTCATCAGGAAAAGCATCACCAACCACTGAGTGAGAGCGCGATTGGCTGCATTGCAAAATTTCTTATCGCTGATACGTTGCATTCTGGTCTCCTTGCCAACCTGTCCGACCCACTCTGACAGGGCAGTGAGGTCATTGATGACTCATAGGAAAAGGCTGGTTTTTGGCTATGGATTCACCCAAATGGCATTCTCCGATTTCAAATGGCGGCTAAGAAAAGTGTGGTCGCAAAATGTATGGAACGGATGATATGTTATATTCATGGGGAATTGTGATACGTTTCTCGACCCCACAAATACAATGAATATGGACATATACATTGCGGATTGCCAATACATAAGAACATAAGAAATTGCCATGCTGGGTCAGACCAAGGGTCCATCAAGCCCAGCATCCTGTTTCCAATAGAGGCCAAAACCAGGCCACAAGAACGTGGCAATTACCCAAACACTAAGAAGAACCCATGCTAGTGATGCAATTAATAGCAGTGGCTATTCCCTAAGTATAATTGATTAATAGCCATTAATGGACTTCTCCTCCAAGAACTTATCTAAACCTTTTTTGAACCCAGTTACACTAACTGCACTTACCACCTCCTCTGGCAACAAATTCCAGAGCTTTATTGTGCATTGAGTGAATGCACACCCCTAATACCACTGCTGCAAAATTCAAAATGATTCATATACTTCTTTCATGGGTCAGTGTTCCTTTTAGTATTTTAGTTAGCCAAAACTGCCTTCAAATTGATATTCATAATCTTTTTTTTTTTTTTTTAAACAAAAATCATTACTAATCAGTATCAGCAATCAATCAAAAACATACTGGGTCGTTAAGAGAAATTGTCAAGTCAAAATGTCTCCAATCTGGCAAAGATGAGAGAGAAAAGAGAGGGGACATGCAGATATGCAAATTATTGAATTACTCTGCTGGTCTCATAACCCATAACATTGAAGAGACAGGAAGACTTTGGTGAAAGAAGCTGGTTTTGTTTCCAGCTTCCAAGATCTCATGGAGTCTCTCCTTGCATTTTACTGTAATTTGATGAAAAATGAATCCCAGAGTACTAGGTTTGCAACGTTTCTCTTTAAGTAATTTCCTGCATCCCTATCATCTACAGAAAGTGACACATCTAAATGATCAAGCAAACAAACAATATTTCACGAAGCTCAGGGTAACTACCAAATATAATTTTGCCATCTAGCCATAGGTATGTGCTCTTTCAAACACATTGATTCTGTGAAACAGTAGAAGACAAATACACTGTTGTCTTAGGGGGCAAATAGCTTTTAGATATTTTTTCTTCTTCATGATGTAGGAAACATTTGAACTTTTGCTTTGAGGCACTTTAATATCACCATTCCTTGATATAACACAACATATTTACTCTAGCTGCACCATCGTTCATTTTACTAGAGGTACACACAAGTAAGCTAATTATCTCCTGAGAACTTGCTATAATTTTAAGGGTTATGCACAAGATGTTAATTAATCACACAGCTCCCAGATATTTGTAACATGCAGTGTTACTGTGAGGTTGCATTTAAATGAAGGCTAGGCATGACTACTGATGTGTTGTTTGCTAATGTCGCACAGCAAGCAAAATGCTAGATTACAGAGTGCCAAATTTACAAACACAATACTTGATCTTTCAAATTTCAGAGAGAAAGAAAAGCATAGAAATAGCTTTCCTGTAATGCAACAATGCCTTGAACATTATTCAGAAAGGATCATTTTTAAAAATAAGCTGGAAGCCTTTGCAAAAGATAAACAAAGGAATTCACTGTTGAAAGCAGATACATAATGCAAATTCATGCAGGCTTTTTTTCTCATGATAAACTTATGCATGTTTCACAAAAAATATATTATTAGTAATAGATTTAGATAAATATATTAAAAAAAAAAAACATATCCATGTCCTCAATTTTTCTGAGAACTTGATGACTGATATTTCCTTTTAATGATGTGAGAAATCGACTCATATTTTGATTAGCAGTAAACTGTCATTTGCAAGAAATGTCCTCAAACATCCCTGAATATGAATTGATTGCATCCCTTGCCTTGCACATTAACATTTTCTGAAGTTGTATGCAAACTCTGCTAGCACAGAGCTCTTAAAGCTGTATTTTAGAAATAGAGGGCTTGCACGAATTTCAAGTTCAGCTCTGAGCTGCAGTAATACAAAAACCACATGGTTCCTTGTGTTTCTCAATTTTAGTCATTACACAATTTAGTTTATTTTCAACAGATATGATTAACAACAGTCAGTCCAGATTACTTTCCATATTCTACCTAATTTCCACAACATAATATAATGCAATCATGCAGTTAATAAACGGATGTGAACAAAGTTCTGCTTTTCCGTGTCAGATGATATGTGCAGCTTCGTAGAATGTTTCTAATAAAAGCAGACAGAGGATAACAATTGAGAATGACAGACAGAAAATGTTTTGTAATTGTTCTGCATATAAATCTTGTACATTTGTACATGTGCAAGTATCACAAAGTAATAGTTGTACCCTGAAAGCGATAGATGACTCCCATGTTTTATGTATGGTAAAACCTCTTTGAAAACTGGGCACTTGCTCCTTTGAAGTATATTTAAAAAATGTAAGGGCTAGATGAACTAAAGTGTTTTTCCCATTTTGGACATGTTTTACTAAAGCTTCTCTCCCATTCTGTGTCTATGGAAAAAAATAAAAGCTTATTGCATCTGGCACTAAGGAGCCTATGCAATAAAGTTTAATGTTCTTGTTAAGGGCATTTTGCACATGCTAAACTGACTGTGCTGTGCAGTAAGGCCTTGAGATACATGTTAAGATGGTCTTTCAACATGTTAAGAAATGATTTACTGCTAGTCATGTAGACTTAGCTAAGCCACTGCTGATCCCTGCTTATAAGCAAAAAGGATTGGATCGATTCTTTTGGATCCTGCCAAGTACTTGTGACCTGGATGGCCACTGTCAGAGAGAGGATGCTAGGCTCTGATTCAGTATGGCATTTCTTAAGTTCGTATCTTGTGTGGTTGTGGCAAAACAGTTCAATTTTCATTTCATATGTGCAAAGCACTTTGTTCCAAAACATTTCAGGCTTTTCAAGATTTTGCTTTGCATAATTTAGATGATGACTTTTGGGATGAGGTCATAGAAAAGGTTTCTGCCTGACAACTCTCCCATGCAGATTATTGTTGGGTAAGCAATAGGGGTGTGCATTCGGATTGACCGCATTAGTAAAACGCAACTCATATTTTTTTTTTACTTAAAAAATTGATTCGACATAAACGATCGGATTTCCCACATATCGAACATAGATATGTTCGATATGTGGGAAATCGCGATTGTTGAGCCAAAATAAAAATATAAACCCCCTCACCCTCCTTAATCCCCCCCCCCCCCCCGACTTACCACAACTCCCTGGTGATGGAGCGAGGAGTGAGGACGCCATTTCTGCAATCCTTGGCGAGAAGCATGTGACGTCGGCGGCACGTCGAGTGACGCCGGCGTCACGTGATTCCCGGCTCGTTCGCGCCGGATGGCTCGTTCGGCCCAAAAAGAACTTTTGGCCAGCTTGGGGGGGTCAGGAGGTCCCCCCAAGCTGCCCAAAAGTTCTTTTTGGGCCGAACGAGCCGTCCGGCGCGAACGAGCCGGGAATCAAGTGACGCCGTCGTCACGTGATTCCCGGCAAGTTCGCGCCGGACGGCTCGTTCGGCCCAAAAAGAACTTTGGCCAGCTTGGGGGGACCCCCTCAAGCTGGCCAAAAGTTCTTTTTGGGCCGAACGAGCCGTCCGGCGCGAACTTGCCGGGAATCACATGACGTCGCGTCTGAGTGACGCGGCGCCACGTGATTCCCGGCTCGTTCGCGCCGGACGGCTCGTTCGGCCCAAAAAGAACTTTTGGCCAGCTTGGGGGGGTCAGGAGGCCCCCCCAAGCTGGCCAAAAGTTCTTTTTGGGCCGAACGAGCCGTCCGGCGCGAACGAGCCGGGAATCACGTGACGCCGCGTCACTCGACGTGCCACCGACGTCACATGCTTCTCGCCAAGGATTGCAGAAATGACGTCCTCACTCCTCGCTCGATCACCAGGGAGTTGTGGTAAGTCTGGGGGGGGGGGATTAAGGAGGGTGAGGGGGTTTACATTTTTTTTTTGCACATATGTACATATACCCAACTCATTGGATTTTTTTTATGTCCATATTGGCCGCAAGTGGGACCCCCTTTCGGACATAAAAAATATGAACATAAAATTTTGCTCTGCACATCCCTAGTAAGCAATGCTGTACTGTGAACCTGTGGATATCTACTTCATTGTCAGTTAAACTTTTCTAAAAAAAAAAAAAAAAGCCTTTACAAACAAATGTTGTATGTAATTATATTCTTACATTCACATTACTATTTATTTTACTTATATAAATATTTTTATATATGAAAGGAAAAGACCTCAGATCTGAGCTGAAACATCAAATGCAGGAATTTAAAACATGGGTCTTAAAAAACTCTTTGCTGAATTTTTCTCATGTTTGCTAAAAACTACGAAATTGTGCCCAGTGTCGAAATCTTAATATCATTGAAATATCTAAATGAAACTTATCTTTGAAAATAAGTTTTCTTTCTCAATTCTGGAGAGCTTGCTGTGGTAATGTTGTTTCATGCCACTTATCATTAATAGCATTGCTTCATGCCACTTTTAAGAAAACGCCTCTCATTGGACTGACTTTGTAACATCAATAAATGTCTACATTGCCATTTCACAGAGGAGCTGCATCAGCATTTGAGGTAAGTTCTACAATTAAAATACAAGGTGTTAATGTCAGACCTTAAAAACACATCTTCTATTGCATGAAAGCATTTACCATCAACACTCATTTTCAAAAAAGCCACACTGGTCTAATTCATGTGGCCATGCAAGCACAAATTATTCATGGTGTGGCACTTCATTTATATATTCACTGGATGATTTTGAATTTGTATCCAATCATAGCATATTTTGTGTTGAAAAGTGATTGGTCACTAACCCATTTCAACACACCCTCTCTAACTTTAGATAACCAATGTCCTTTCAAGCAATCTTTTTTTGTGCTGACAATTACACTTTTGACCAATCAAATGACAATTGGACCCCCAAAAACTAACCAATATATGTGAAACTGTAAGTGGTGTGGCTAGCCACTAAAATCATCCATTATTGTTTCATCATGTTTCGATCCATAATTCAATTAAACTTCACTGTTTCCTCTCATTGCAGCACAAACTAGCTGAGCGAATACTTAAAATAAAAGAATGGTTTGAAGAACTTCAGCGCACATATTTGCATTAAAGTATTCCATGCAAAGCTGCTGTTAAGTCCATTTGGTTCATCAGATCTTAACCTGAAAATCCATTTCTGTTTCAATCAATGTAGATTTGGATTTCCCATCTCCTCCTCATGGATTCTGTGGAAGATGATCTATGGCAAACCATCTGAGATCATCAATTTTATGTCCATGGGTTATACACTATAGGCACATCCTCTTTTTTTTATTTTGAATGCGGCTTCTTTGTTCCACTAGATGAGTTCTTAATGTCATTTCATTTTCCCTACAAAAATTCTGTGACATGGACATTTAATATTGTGCACAAGTGTGAATGTGCAGGTTGTGAAGTGTGGTAATATATAAATCCAACTTGAATGTGGACAAATTATTTTATTTCTAAAGTTTGATTTACAAACCTCACGATGGCCACGCATAGGGCTGGGTTTTCTAACTTCGCAGAGCTCCCTGAATTTGGCGGTAACGGGGGGGGGGCGGGCCTGTGAAAGCCGGCAGCGATCGCACCACCGTGGTGTTATCGCTGCCGGCTTTCGCACCCAATAGCGCCACCGTGAAAGGTGGAGCTATTGGGCGCGCTACTGGCGGTGATAACGTGGCTTACCTTATAGCCACCAGTGAAGTCTTCGCAGCGTCCACCCCGATGCTGCCCTGACTCCTCCTCTTCTGGTGTCGATGCTGCCCTGACTCTGCCCCTTTTTAGCTATCGTACACCAAAAGTCCATTTTCATGTGCGATACAGTAGGAAAATGACCCCCTCAGTCTCCTTGTAACTTCCAGCCACCTGTGATCAATGTGTGGCTCCTTTTATTTTCTGGTAATAATGCTGGACTCAATAACGGACTGATTTTAATAGCCCTGCATGTGCAAAAACTGGGAGATACATGCATGGCTGGGCCATGAGCATGCTATGCACAATTTAGAAATGGCCCGGCCATGCACACATCTCCTCATTTGCAAGGAAGTGCTAGGTTCTATAAAAGAGGTGAGCCAGAACTGGGTCTGGGAGGGCAGGGGTGGGGTGAGGACTGCCCGGGAAAGCGCCATTAGGCACTGTCCAGAGGTAGTGCATGCCAGCCAGCATGCAGAACTTACTCATGCTCCATCCAGCGGATAAGTTTTAAACAAAAAAATCTAGGGTAGTTAGGGTAGGTTTAGGGGTCAAAGAGGAGAGAGGAAAAGGGAGAAAGGATAAGTAGGGGGATAGGAAAGTTCCCTCCCAGTCCGCACCTTAATTGGAGTAGGCCTACACGTATGGCTGTGCAGTTTTTACAAATATTCCCCCTCCCGTGTGTCCAAGTCGTGACCTATGCACAAATGCGTGCACCGATACAATGTTATAAAATGTTATAAAATCGGTGCATCCCTTTCAAAATCTACCTTTAACTCTCATAAGTTCCTTGATTGTTAATAAGCCATTTGGAATCCATATTTTAAAAACCTGGTACCATTTGGATTATTTTCCAATGTTTGTGCATTCTCTTTGCAATTCTTGACAAGAGCGAGTATCTTGTGACACATGTTGCAGTGCCAGAAACATTTTTCTGTGGTTTACTAGATATTAAGTCCTGATTACTGTACAAAGCTCTCCTATAAGTTTATTTTATATATCTCATTAGAAATTCACGCACATTCATTTTAATAATTAATTCTTGAGATTCTTGTCAATAAATTTGTACATTGGAGCAATTTTGTCTGTACCTCATGAATTGTGATACAGGTAAACTTCTCTTTAATGGTACAGGATGTGCACTGGAAAAATGTAGAAATATATTTCTCACCATTTCTTTAAAATCAAGGTAGATTGCTAAGTTTACTTCTATGGTCTTATATATATATATTTAAATTTGGAAAGGAAATGGTGGCAAAATATTTCATTGTAAACTGAATATTCTCATTGCAAGTACTGAGCCATCTTATGAAGCTCTTCGATTCCAGTCTTTTCCAAAAATATATACATGCTGAAAATGTAGAGTTGAATATCCATTAACTTTCAAATTTTTAATAAATGTGCTAATAGGGCCATTGTGACTCCCATCACTGTCCCAGAAATTTGTTGAAAAAATGATCTTTGAAATAAAGACATTTTTCTTCACTGCTAGTCTTTCCAATCGCACTATAAATTCAGTGGGTACTTTATGAGGACCTGACTGAGTGTTTAATGTTTTTGCTATTACTTCCAATGTAGAATCTTATGGAATGGTCATGCAAAGTGAGTTGATGTCCAATGTTATCAAAAAATAATCCTGTACTCAATCTGAAATGGGATTTAACATGGTTATAAAGTATGAAGAATCTCTCACATATGATGGATTTTTGCACATATGTTCTCTTAAAAATTAGTCCAAACTTTTCAACAGACCATTTGCAGTAATCTGTGGGTTCTGTTTTGCTGACTTAACTAGATTTTGGACAGTTCTGTCAGAAATGTTTCTTAGCCTTCCAGATCTTGCCTTGACATCAAAAGTTCCATGTAACATCCATTTCTTAACAACATTTCTGACAATTGAAATTGGAAGCATTTAGAAATTTTTTTATAGCTTTCCTCTATTTTGTAAGTTAATTGTCTTCATTTTCAAATGCTCATATAACTACTTAGAGGAGTCCATGGTTGTTGAAAGTACACAGAACAATATTCACAACTCAGAGATTAGAAGCGTCAGAGTATTTGTTCAAAAGTGGAACTGTCTTTATCTAATTGAAGGCCTAACAAGTCAGATAACTTTTTGAGCATATTAATAACTTAAAAAAAGAAATGAAATTAATCAACTGGAAGGGTATCCAAATTTGTACACATGCCATATTTACTGTTTTATTATCTGTTAAAATCAGCTAATAAATAGCAATTTTAAATTAAAAATTATAGAAAGATCTCAGATTTAACTGTTTACTACATAGATATTGTGTCAGTTTCCTTTTACTTAGAGATTCATTGAAGCATACATTTTGACCAGGGGTGCCTACATTTTTGCATACAACTGGATATCTATGTATATTCACTTATAAGTTAAGATCAGTTAGTCCTATCGATTCTAAATTTACCAAAAATATTATATTTCATCTGAAGAAAATTATAGGCAGATCATTTTTGACTCGGTCCTTCTAAAGGCTTGCTTTGATTAGGCTTACTTTGCTTATCAAATAACAAACTGGTACTACAGCCATTCCATTATTATCTGGTATCCATGGAGAATTAGGAGTGGCAATTAATCAAATATGCCAATTATCCTGCTTCAGTCCTCTCCAACCATGCAGCAGCATGCAGAAGGGGACGGGAGAAATTAGAGTAGACTGAGCAAGAGTAGATCAGAGAGTTACTCTGGTCCAGCCCCTCCATTTTGGTTATTCCCCTTCCACTCCCTTTCCCTCCCCTTCTTTTTTCTGCTGTGCCTTGCAGGGGATAGTAAGGGATGGAAGGGGGTGGAGACAGAGTACATAGCATATCAGAGATATTTTACTCTGTTCCCTAATCCAGCACCTCCATTTCTATCATTCTCCTCCCCTCCCATTCTGTCCTTTTTCAGGGAACAGGAGGGGAGGGGTGAGGCTAGAGTGGACTGAGCACAGAGCAGATCAAAGAAAAACTACTATGCTCCCAATCCTATCCCTCCCTCCTGTTATCCCTCCCCTACTTGCAGGAGCTGACTGGATGAGATGCCAGTTAACAGAGCCTTGCAGTTGGTATGATACTGGAAAACTGAGCTTTTACTATACATTAATCTAAGAAAATTCTCATTATTTTTCATTTAAATATGTTGAACTAAGTTCTTTGAAAATAAACATTGTAATTAGCAAAATAACAACCCTGGGGAAGAATGAGTACTTCTGTTACTATGAGCTGCATATAAAATGCCGTGCTGTAAATCTGGTGGCTGACTGAGCTCCTGGCTGGAATGTATCAGATGTTGGAGTAGGAGGAAAGATAAGCATTCTTGAGGCTCCAGATGGAGGGAGATCTTTCATAGCTCATAGGGGACCAAACAAGGAAGAGGTAGGCCTTCCTGTGGCAGGAAGAGAAAGCAGGCTATCCATGACTCGACAGGGCTGAATGGGGAGGGAGGTGGCCTTTCCTTGGCTCTTCAGGGCAAGGCTGGAAGGGAGGCAGGGCATCCATAGGGCTGGATGGGAAGGGAGACAGTCATCTATTGCCTTAATATTGTATACCAACGGACTTTAATCACTAAAACAAGCATCCCCAAACTTTTTTTAAACAAAGAGCCGCATGTAAGATTCAAAATCACCAAAAGGGCAGGGAGTGTGATGAGGGAAGAAAATGAGGGCTGGGGCCAAACATGTGCTTTGGAGTCTGGACCTTCAGTGATTTGAAAATGCTGTGGAAGAGGGTGACATAAGCAGCAGGGTTCCTACAGAGGCATGGTAGATAGGGTAAAAATACTCCTAGGAAGTTTGAAATCCTAACACCTGCCACCCCTCACCCCACCTTCTTCATCTTTCCCCTGGGAAACTGTCTCCACTTATAGCCATCATACACTCTTGCATTATTTTTTCCCTCCCCTTTTCTCACCCTCTCCTCCATCCCCTCTCCCTAACACTCTTTTTTCCCTCCTCTTATTCTTCTCAACTACTCTCACACTCCCTCCTTTTCTCTCATCCTCTCTCTAGTCCTTTCACAAGTCTCTCCCCTGCCTCTCCCCTCCTTTTCCCCTCTCACACCCTTTCACTCCTCATTCCCTCCCCTCCCACCCTCTCTGCTCTACTCACACGCCATCCCATTTCTAACCTCATTTCACTCATCACTCACACTCCCTCCACTCACTCATACTCTCTCCCCTTCCTCTTGCTCTCATTCACCCTTCCCTTCCTCTCACCCCTTTCCCTTCCTCTCAGTCACACTCTATTCTCATTTCCTTCCCCTCACTCATATCTAACCCTCTCACCTCTAAAGATTTCTCTTCTGCAAGTGGGGATTGGGAACTCACTTATGTTCTGCTCTGCCACTATCTGAGGCTTGAAGGCAGGGGTTAGAGTATCTGCCAAAACTTCTTTTATTTTTTTTCTATCACCACACAGGACTTGCAGTCTTGCTGGCAGGACTTGGGGGCCCTTTCAGCACATCCTTCTTCATCTGTCTCTGCCGAAGATTTCCTGTCTTCCTGCTGGGGATTGGGGACTCCACCACTACTTCCTTCTTTGTTTATTGCCCTGTGAGACTTTCTGACTGGCTAATGGTGGTTGAGCACCCGGCCAGCATTTCCTGCTTCCGTTGCAACAGGATATTTTCTGTCATGCTGGCATGGACTAGGGACTTTGCCAGCACTTCCTGCTTCTTCTGCCGCCACACATAGTTAAAAAAAAAAAAGAAAGAAAAAATGTAAACTTTGCCAAATGGGCCAATCCTGCAGTTGTCAGGGAAGTCTATGGTGGGCTGAGCAAAATTGCCCTTGGGGATGGATGAGGCTCACAAAGGCCATAGTTGGGAGACCCCTGACTTAAATTCAAATATTATTTTCTGAAAATTATTCCAAAAAACTAATTTAAGCTATCACTACTTTTTCACATTGTTTATAATTAGAATGATTTTAATCCTTTACAATCCTGGAGTATTCTCTAGCCCAGGCAAAGAACAGGTATTTCTGCTAGTCAGGAAACAATTAACAATATCACTGATGCAATCATTCCTTAATTAATAAATTAATTAATTAATTGCTTTATTAATGTATTTCTATATTTGTATACCTCCAATCTAAATTTCTCAGAGATTTCCATAAATGTAGAAAAATGCATTTTCAGACACTTTTAAAAACGTGTTTTTAAAGAACACATCATAAGTTGTGTCATGCAAGGTTGAAACTAGAGTTTTTTTTACTCTATGCAGATAAAGAATTTGCCATTTATTCATCTGTTGGAGGACACTACACCTACCCCTTGTAGCATGTACATCAGCACTTCTTATTCGTCTTCCCTATCTACTCCACAAAGGGACTCAGGCAGCCAGATGTAGGGACAACAACATCATTGGTTTTGATGGCTTTATAAATTATTATAAAATTTGTGCAAGATAAGAGAGGGGACCTGCATGATGAATTAATACAGATCTTGTAAAAACAAGGAGGAAAATAGAGTAGTCTATCAGTACTGCAATGTATTTATTCAATTTTTATATTCATCAGAATTTTCAGAATACAACGTAATACAGGGGTGGCCACCTCATGTCTTTAAGAGCCACAAACAGGTCTAGTTTTCAGGATATCTGTAATGAATATGCATAAGATAGATGTGCATATAATTGAGGCAGTGTATGAAAATCTATCTCATGCATATTCATTTTTTATATCCTGAAAATCAGGCCTGTTTGTGGCTCTTGATGACTGTAGTTTGTCACCCGTAACTTAATACATATATTGAGGAACTATCATTGCCTTATTCGATTGTACAATATTCAAGGAATCCTAAGAAATATCAAACACAGTGTCCAAAGGGCCACCAGCAGCAGTTGGATTCTCTGCTACATTGCTAGCTAGATAGGAACAAATATTTTCTTTCAGTTTCCTTTTTTCCTCAAACTATGGGGGTGGGGGGGGGGGGGGTGGAGGGCCTGTAGGCTTACAAATCCTGCTGGCCCCAGGCAGAAGAGAAAGAAGCAGCACCAGGAGAAAGGATCAGAAATTTCCAACAATGACAGAGAATAAGAGCACAGATCCCATGAGAGCTAAAGATTGTAGCTTTCCTCCTGTTCTTGTGTGGCTTCAGTTCAGTTGGAAAAGTTCTCTATGGGGCCTAAGATACCATGAGTGCTCATTTGAATTATCTGGATTATCTGCACTCCTAACCTAGCCCCTCCATTTTTTTTTAACCTGCCTCCTACTCCCTACCTACTGTCATCACAATATAGATAGATCTTGGCCTTGGTCACAGACTCTCTCTGGAACCTAGTATGCATGCAACCCAGGTCTGCCCTCCCCTGCAGACTCTATCTCTGCAGCCCAGCCCTGGCCATCAGAAATCAAACTCAGATCTCTTTTGTAGCAGTGTAAAACACTTTCCACTGAGCCATCCATTCACCCTGCTTGTATATATTAAACACATTTCTAATTACAACACCGTCTTCTTATCTCTGTGACATCCAAATAGAAAACTCACTGTGCAGAGTTGTAGTTAAAGAAACATGGATTATAATCTGGGAAACCTAGATTACGTTGCGCTGGAGATAGACCCAAGGCCTGGTGCAGGATTGGTACGGCCCTCTGGTCGGACCCAGAGAGCGCCTGCCACCAAGAGGCAGAGCACACAAGGAGACAGACGCTGGCTGGAGCTTCGACAATAACAGTCCGGGGTTTCCGCAGGTTTGAAGCCCTTGGGGTACCCGGACCACCTGGACTAAGGTGGGCCTCTGGTGATCTCCCGGAGACGTAGCGGAGGGGTGTGCCCACCACGAGCAAGGGTGCACAGCTGTTGCAGAGAGATGGACCAGGCCCCAAACTGGAAGCTCCGGAGACCTCAGGGAGGTAACAGTTCTGGAAGGTTCTCCGGGTGAGGCCAGGCAGCGCCTGCGGACCTAATTGGGTGAAGGCTGCGGTGGAATCCAAGCAAGTTGGTCTCTGGTAGTCACGGTAGGTCAAAAGAGAGTGTCCGAGTGAAGCACAATAATCAAAGCCAGAGTATCCATCCAGAAGTGGTCAGCCAAAGCAAGGGTCAATACCTAGGTCAGTCCAAGCATAGTCAAGGCAAGGGAGGGTCAGTTCCAGGCAGCAGACGAAGAGAGTAGTCAGGCAGGCAGAGGTCAGTTCCAGGCAGCAGATGAAGAGAAAAGTCAGGCAGCAGAGGTCAGTATCAGAGATCAGTCCAGGAAGGTACTACCTCAGTAAGGACACAGGAACAAGGAAACGCTGGAACAAGGGGATGCTGGAACAAGGGGATGCTTGAACAAGGAGACACTGGAATGCAGGATAGGCAAACTAGAACACCACAGTGTCGACCCGATTGCCAAGGCGAGGCCCTGGGGTCAGGGCCTCGCTATTTATAGGAAGTTCATGTGACATCACCGGGTGGTGGCCAAGACAGGTTTCCCATGCTGATCCCTTTAAAAGGAGCGATGTCGGCTGCGCACGTGCCTAGGGACGGGGCTGAGGCATCCGAAGATGTGGAAGCCCCAACGGGAGCTCCACTGTGAGGCCTGCAGTGTGGAGGAAGCCGGAGAGGGCCGCGGTGAGCGTCAGGGATGCCGGGAGCTGGCAGCTGCGGCAAGACTGGAGCTAGTGGAGGGGAGCGCAAGGTGAGCAAGCCCAGTCGCGGCACCCATGGGGCCGGGAAGTGCAACAGATTAATGGACTGTATAGAGAATATTTCACCCTTGGGATGCAATCATGCATTTCATGCATCTCATTTGGTTTTATTATGCTGTTTTATTGTTTTAATGAATTTGATTGTATATGATTTAGCTTGTTTATTATTTATTGTTATATGTTGGTTTATTTTTATGAATGTAAAATTGTAAACCATCTAGAAATGAGAATAGGCGGTCTATAAAATATTTAAATACATAAATAGATAGGAAAATAAGCAAATACATATATAAAATGCAGCATGAAATGCAGAGTGCACTTTTTAGCATCTGCTTAGATTAGCGCTATCTTGATTCCCCCCTGAAATGCAACTTTAGGACAGGTAAAATGCAGTGGTAAGAATAGGATAATGACTGGTGGGGAGGGAGCTAGTGTTGGTTTAAGAATGAGATATCACAAAATAAAACAGTGAGGAAGACAACTGGATAGACTGGATAGGCCAATTGGTCTTCATATGCTGTCATTTACTCAGTTACTATACATGGCAACATGCATGCTAATCTACTGAGAATGGTTTACAACCAATACTGAAGAAAACAAAATCTGACTTGAATAAGGAGTGATACCTTACAAGTAATCAAACCTGTGGCTGACAGTTCAAGATCTGAAATTTAGAAAGCTATTGAAAGCAGAGTTATTTCATAGAGCTTTTATACCCTAAGGCAAAGTTTTGTTGGTTCTTGATGCGATTTCATTGTTTTATTTGTGTTAGGTAGTGTCCTGTATTTATTGTAATTTTTGCAACTATTTTATGAATGTTTTATCTGTAATCCATGTTTGGATTTTTTTAGGTTATGCAGAATATAAATGATTTTTAAATTAAATAAATAAATTAAATAAATAAAATATGTCCTTAGCAGTATAGACCAGAATAATTGGTTAGATTGCATGGGCCAATTGGTCTTTCTCTACTAATTTTTAGGGATAACACAATGGAATGGTCACAGCTTTACAAAGCCTTTCACCACTGGTTTAAATACTAGCTCAGTTAGCTTTTGTGATCTTGATATGGAACATTGGTATATAAAATATCTAAATAAATAAAAGTGAGCATGGCCTGGGTGGGACATGGGCATTCTGGGATTTTAACATGAACTGTGCGCATAAGTATTTTTGCAAACAAGCGTGCACTCTACTACTGCTAAGGATAGCGTGTAAGTAATAAAATAAGAAATTCTAGGCTAGTCAGCGGGGTTTTAAGGGTTGGTGCTAGCAGGGTAAAAGGGAGGCTATTTAAGTAGGTGGGTTAGAAATTCCTGTCCCTTACCTGGGTGAACTGGGAACAGAAAATTGATAGTTACATCAGCGTGCTTCTACTAAAATCCCTTCACTTACACAGTAGTGGCGGTATTTGCATGCACATGTATCCATATAAAATTGTGCGCACATGTAAATGCATACTGTCTGTTTTAAAAAAATGCTTAAATATACGTGTGCATGCTATAATATGGCTGACTTGGCCGTATCCAATGTAACCATCTAATTGTTTAATTATGTAAGAGATAAATGTCTAGACACGTGTGCTGGCAACCCCCAAAACTATTCATTGTGAAATGAGTGTCATTGTTTTGTTTGTGCAGTGCTGCTTGTTGATGACATTGACTGAGAGGAGTTCTGTCCAATTGATTTTTAACATACGCAACCAATTTTAATGAGCATATTGAGATTCTCACTCATGCTGTTAATGACATCATATTAAAATTAGCGTGAGCTCACATGTCAGTGAGGAAGCATCTTATACAAATTGGGGTAAATTTTATAAATTTAAGCGCACGCGTACTTTTGTTAATGCATCAGGTGCGAAAAAAAGTACGCTGGATTTTATAAGATACGCGCGTAGCCGCACGTATCTTATAAAATCCGGGGTCGGCGCGCGCGCAAGGGGGTGCACATTTGTGCAACCTGCGCTCGCCGAGCCCGGCGCGCGCTGCCTGTTCCCTCCGAGGCCGCTCCGAAATCGGAGCGGCCTCGGAGGAAACTTCCCTTCTACCTCACTTCACCTTCCCCTCCCTTCCCCTACCTAACCGACCCCCCCCAGCCCCATCTAACCCCCCTACCTTTGTTGCAGATTTACGCCTGCCGAAAGCAGGTGTAAATCTGTGCGCGCCAGCGGGCTGCTGGCGAGCCATCACCCGACCCAGGGGCTGGTCTGAAGGCCTCGACCATGCCTCTGGGCCAGCGTCACGCCCCCGACACACCTCCCACCCTGCCCCGAAATGTGTGCCGCTCACCCGACACGCCCCCGACACTCCCCCTTTGCAAAGCCCCGGGACTTATGCGCGTCCCAGGGCTTGCGCGCGCTGCCGAGCCTATGCAAAATAGGCTCGGCATGCGCAGGGGGGGTTTGGGGTAGGTTTTTGGGGGGTACTCACGTATGTTACATGCGTACCCCTTTGAAAATCTACCCCATTAGGTTTTACTGGGTTCCTGGGAAATAGTGTGGGATTTAAGTATTTATTATTATATTTGTATATGTATGTCTAGTAGTGTTTTCTAAATGATAAATAGTAGTAGAATTTCACTCAAGATGGTGTATAACATATTAAATAGCAATAAGTGAGCATTGGCATAGCAATATAATGACTGTAGTACATATAGATCTTACGAATAGTCCCGATAAGTGATACAGACATGTGATAAATAACCTAAATGCATAAAACTCCTCTCATGTGTTGCTCTCATACTATTTCTACTACCCACCTGGAAACTCTTGACCACTTAAGGGACCCAGAAAGTACTGCATAGGTCTCGACTACAACTGCATACATGTCTCTCTCATGGAAATCTCTCACCCACCAACTGGGCTTCAGCTTGCCTCTGGTCAAGTATCCTTTCCACAAGCTAGCCCCTGAGGAATTCTGAGGAAACTTAGACTTCATAAAACTTGAGGTCACATGGCTCTCAGAAAGACATTCACAGACCATTTACTAAAAATATTGGGATCCTATAGCAAACCACTTACTTGGATTGCTAAGCAGCTGCATATAGAGTGCTAATAAACTAAATAGTTTATTATTTAAAAAGATTTCCAATGAACAAAAAAGAATAAAATGTACTTTACCTTCAGGAAAAGATCTAAGACTTGAATATTCAGCCAGGATTTTCCTTAAATAAATCAAAAACTGTGAAACTGTGACTAGACAGCAACAGAGTCTCCCTTTTTGTTACTTGATTACTGAAACTTGACCAAGAAACTATGGGCCAGATTTTATAACATGTGCACTGGCGTAGATTTGTTCATGCAACCCGACATGAACAAATCTACGCCTGATTTTATAACATGCGTGCGCTGCCACGCACATGTTATAAAATCCAGGGTCGAAGCGCGCAGAGGGGTGCACAATTGTGCAAACTGTGCGTGCCGAGCCGAGCAGCCTGCCTCCGTTCCCTCCAAGACCACTCTGAAATCGGAGCGGCCTTGGAGGAAACTTTCCTTACGCCCCCCGCACCTTCCCCTCTCTTCCCCTATCTAACCCGCCCCCAGCCCTAACTAAACCCCCCCTGACCTTTATTGAAGAAGTTACGCCTGCCTCTGGGCAGGCATAACTTGCATGTGCCGTCTCTCCATCCCCCAACCCGGTGGCTATTCCGGAGGCCACGGTCCTGCCCCCAGAACATCCCAGGCCGGTGCCACACCCACTGCCCCACCCTCGGAATGTACATTTTTTCAAGCCCCGGGACTTATGCGCGTCCCGGGGCTTGCGCGCGCCACCGAGCCTATGCAAGATAGGCTCGGCGCACGCAGGGGGAGGCAGGGATAGGTTTTTGGGGGTTGCGCACGTATTTTATGCGCACAACCCTTTGAAAATCTACCCCTATATCTCCAATCCTTCAAACATCCTCTCATTAACTCTATTTCCCCTACAGTAGGAACCTGCTTTTATCAGTGCATATACTCTAGAGGAGTGGTTACCAAACCTGTCCTGGAGGACCCCCAACCAGTCGTGTTTTCAGGATATCTACAATGAATATACATGAGCTAAATTTGTATGCACTGCCTCCATAACATGCTAATTTTATGGCATGCGGCATGCATATTCATTGTGGATATCCTGAAAGCCTAACTGGCTGGGGGTCCCCCAGGACAGGTTTGAGAACCTCTGCCCTAAAGTACCTTCTATTACCCTGTTTTCTAAGGCACCTAGTAATCTCTTCCTACTTTCATACCTAATAGGGATGTGAATCGTTTTTCAACGATTAAAATTATCGTCCGATAATGTTTATATCGTCTTAAATCGTTATAGAACACGATACAATAGAAATTCTAACGATTTATCGTTAAAAATTGTTAAATCGTGTTAGTGCGCACTAACTCGAGTTAGTGCGCACTAACTCCCCGTTAGTGCGCACTAACTCGATTTAGTGCGCACTAACTGAAAATGATACAAATAAACACTTTCCAGGTCACTGAAGGTCAGTTAGGAATGAATATGTGTTCCTATTGGCTGGCTGCCCTCTTATCTATTGATGTTACCAAGGTTACCACTGAGGTGATGGTTGGGGGGATGGGAAATGGAACTGGAAACTAACGAACACCAACAGAAAATGAAACAAAGTGTTCACACTTCCCAGGTCAGTAAAGGTCACTTAGGAATGAATATGTATGTATGTATTCCTATTGGCTGGCTGTGCTCTTATCTATTGATGTTACCAAGGCTAACACTGAGGTAATGGTTGGAGGGATGTGAAATGGAAACAGTTGGAAGCTTGACAAAAAAAGTAATGTAATGATCAGCACTCACGTGACTAGAACTTGTTTGTTTATTATTTTTGTTAGCAGGCACCTGAAATGCTAGTGCATGTTGAATTTGCCAATCACTGTGCATTTTAGAAAGGTGGTCCTGGCTGGAACTGTACACAGTTCAAATATATGTAATTGATTGTTGGTAAGTGTATTTTTTTAAGTAGCCACACGGGCACAAGTATGTTTACTTTTCCTCCTACTTAACTCACTAGCTCAGCTTTGTAAGAAGGGCTTCTCTGCTTGTGTGTTGTTTTTGTTTGGTGTGAGGAGAGCAGAAACATCAGATCTTTATTCAATCTACTACAGTCATCTCTTACAGTGCCCTATCCCTATTAATACCAGGAGTGTTGTGATCTTCCTGCACACAGTGCCCTAACCCTGATACCAGTCTGAGACAGCTTCCTCCCTGCATTACTAGTGAGAGGCTGGCTTCACAGACAGGGGGGAGCTGCCTGACCCTCACTCCTGAATTCCCCCATGTCCCAGCTAGTGAATGGTGTGTGGGTGAGGGGGGGGGGAGGATGGTGAAGACTGAGACAGCTCCCTCCCTGCATTACTAGTGAGAGGCTGGCTTCACAGACAGGGGGGAGCTGCCTGACCCTCACTCCTGACTTCCCCCATGTCCCAGCTAGTGAATGGTGTGTGGGTGAGGGGGGGGGGGGGAGGAGGATGGTGAAGTCTGAGACAGCTCCCTCCCTGCATTACTAGTGAGAGGCTGGCTTCACAGACAGGGGGGAGCTGCCTGACCCTCACTCCTGACTTCCCCCATGTCCCAGCTAGTGAATGGTGTGTGGGTGAGGGGGGGGGGAGGATGGTGAAGTCTGAGACAGCTCCCTCCCTGCATTACTAGTGAGAGGCTGGCTTCACAGACAGGGGGGAGCTGCCTGACCCTCACTCCTGACTTCCCCCATGTCCCAGCTAGTGAATGGTGTGTGGGTGAGGGGGGGGGGGGGAGGATGGTGAAGTCTGAGACAGCTCCCTCCCTGCATTACTAGTGAGAGGCTGGCTTCACAGACAGGGGGGAGCTGCCTGACCCTCACTCCTGACTTCCCCCATGTCCCAGCTAGTGAATGGTGTGTGGGTGAGGGGGGGGGGAGGATGGTGAAGTCTGAGACAGCTCCCTCCCTGCATTACTAGTGAGAGGCTGGCTTCACAGACAGGGGGGAGCTGCCTGACCCTCACTCCTGACTTCCCCCATGTCCCAGCTAGTGAATGGTGTGTGGGTGAGGGGGGGGGGGAGGAGGATGGTGAAGTCTGAGACAGCTCCCTCCCTGCATTACTAGTGAGAGGCTGGCTTCACAGACAGGGGGGAGCTGCCTGACCCTCACTCCTGACTTCCCCCATGTCCCAGCTAGTGAATGGTGTGTGGGTGAGGGGGGGGGGAGGATGGTGAAGTCTGAGACAGCTCCCTCCCTGCATTACTAGTGAGAGGCTGGCTTCACAGACAGGGGGGAGCTGCCTGACCCTCACTCCTGACTTCCCCCATGTCCCAGCTAGTGAATGGTGTGTGGGTGAGGGGGGGAGGGAGGATGGTGAAGTCTGAGACAGCTCCCTCCCTGCATTACTAGTGAGAGGCTGGCTTCACAGACAGGGGGGAGCTGCCTGACCCTCACTCCTGACTTCCCCCATGTCCCAGCTAGTGAATGGTGTGTGGGTGAGGGGGGGGGGGGAGGATGGTGAAGTCTGAGACAGCTCCCTCCCTGCATTACTAGTGAGAGGCTGGCTTCACAGACAGGGGGGAGCTGCCTGACCCTCACTCCTGACTTCCCCCATGTCCCAGCTAGTGAATGGTGTGTGGGTGAGGGGGGGGGGGAGGATGGTGAAGTCTGAGACAGCTCCCTCCCTGCATTACTAGTGAGAGGCTGGCTTCACAGACAGGGGGGAGCTGCCTGACCCTCACTCCTGACTTCCCCCATGTCCCAGCTAGTGAATGGTGTGTGGGTGAGGGGGGGGGGGGGGGAGGATGGTGAAGTCTGAGACAGCTCCCTCCCTGCATTACTAGTGAGAGGCTGGCTTCACAGACAGGGGGGAGCTGCCTGACCCTCACTCAAGCAGAGAAGCCCTTCTTACAAAGCTGAGCTAGTGAGTTAAGTAGGAGGAAAAGTTAACATACTTGTGCCAGTGTGGCTACTTAAAAAATACACTTACCAACAATCAATTACATATATTTGAACTGTGTACAGTTCCAGCCAGGACCACCTTTCTAAAATGCACAGTGATTGGCAAATTCAACATGCACTAGCATTTCAGGTGCCTGCTAACAAAAATAATAAACAAAGAAGTTCTAGTCACGTGAGTGCTGATCATCACATGTCAAGCTTCCAACTGTTTCCATTTCACATCCCCCCAACCATTACCTCAGTGGTAACCTTGGTAACATCAATAGATAAGAGCACAGCCAGCCAATAGGAATACATATTCATTCCTAAGTGACCTTTACTGACCTGGGAAGTGTGAACACTTTGTTTCATTTTCTGTTGGTGTTCATGAGTTTCCAGTTCCATTTCCCATCCCCCCCAACCATCACCTCAGTGGAAACCTTGGTAACATCAATAGATAAGAGGGCTGCCAGCCAATAGGAACACATATTCATTCCTAACTGACCTTCAGTGACCTGGAAAGTGTCTATTTGTATCATTTTGAGTTAGTGCGCACTAACTCGAGTTAGTGCGCACTAACGGGGAGTTAGTGCGCACTAACTCGAGTTAGTGCGCACTAATCGGAAAAAACGATTTTTAACGATTTTTCAATGAAATAATCGTGCCAAACACGATTTTCTTCTCCTGCCACACGATTTCTATCGTTAAGACGATATGGAAAACGATTCACATCCCTAATACCTAATATTAGTTCTTTATTTACTACTGCAATTCCCATCAAACAACTACTAACTCTTTTATACCCTACTTACTTTTTTTTCATTTTCTTTTCTATACTTAGGGTAAACTTAAATGTCAATATATCATAATTGTTTAATTACAACCTTATATAATGCTAATCCACCTTAAAACCAGGATTGTAAAGGTGGAACATCAAAGTTTATAAATAAATGCATAAATAATACAAGATATGGCAAAGAAAAAAGCAATTTTCACAGTAACTCTAACTGCTATCCTTAAATCAATTTGTCTACAGTAAACACTGTGGGGTATATTTTCAAAACCTAGGCGCATGCGTCCATGTGCGCGTGCTACCCAGTGCACAATCATGGACGCACAATTTTATAACATGCACACAAGGGGGGCATCTACTTTTGCGATTACACACAGCGATGATTCGGGGCCTTCCCCAGTTCCCTCCCAGTCCTCTCCAATAAAGAAGCGGACTGGGAGGGAACTTCCAAACCCCCTAGCCTAACCTTCCTTCCCCTTCCCTCTCATGCCCTTCCCCTATTCTTATCCTAACTACTCCAAATTTTATTTTACCTTTTGCTCCTATCTCAGAGCAGGAGCAATTGTTGGCGCATGATCCCCCGACACAGCGGCAAATGGCCGTTGTGCCATGAGCCTCTAGCCCTGCCCAGCCCCGCCCCACCCCCCGGACCACCTCTTTTTCAAGCCCTGGGACATGAATCCTGGAGTTTACATGCGTGGCCGGGCCATTTGAAAATTGGCCCAGCGTGCATAAGGCCCGGCCACGAGCATAAACCCTGAGATTTATGTGAGCCAGGGTTTGCAAATCTATGCTAGTATGCTTTTCAGTCAGTTCTGAGGGTCCTGAGTAACATTTTGCTGTCAGTACATTGCTGTATATCTCAGCTGAAATGATTCTTAAACTGCTAGAGCACCAATTGTCACTCTGCTTTCTCTTGCAGCATGATGTCATTATTTGTGATGTTAGCAAATTGTTCTGGCTCAGGGGATTAACCCTATCATGTTGCGCTTGGGGGTGGATCCTTCTCCTGGAGCAGTGCAGAATGGCTCCCTGGTAAGGACCAGGAAGCATCTGCCCCCAGGGGGCGGAGTACTGGAGGATGGGATGAGCTTCACCACTGGAAGCCCAACATCCCCCCAGGAGGAGCCCATAGGGACCCGGGCCGCTTGTACTCAGGTGGGCCTCGCAGGGTCTCCTGGAGAGATGATAGACAGGCGTGCCCACAGACAGGAGAAGGGCATGGTCAGGTTCGAGATTGGAGGTCCGATGCATTTATTTATTTATTTAAAAAAATTTCTATACCGTCGTTAAGTTAAATACCATCACAACAGTTTACAGAAGGGCATGATAAAGAGAAATATGGGTGGTATAGATTGAGATGGAGCAAGGAGGTCCAGAACAGCATAGGTGTTGACAAGGCTAGGAACAGAGCCAGAATCTGGAGACGTGGTCAATCAGGCAGAGGTCAGAATCTGGGAGTCAGTCCGAGGAGTGGTCAACAAAGCAGGGGTCAGGTTCCGGAGGTCAGATGAGGTCACGGGCAGGCTGAGGTCAGAAGGCAGGCAGCAGGCAGGTCAAGGAGCAAGGCGAAGTCAGTACCACTGAAACAGTCCGGAGGTACTACCTGTGGAGACGGACAGACGATCACAGGAACAGAAGGACGCTGGAATAGTAGGATGCAGGAACAAGGCTGGAAGAAGGCTGGAACAGAAGGATCCTGGAACGAGACTGGAACAAGGTACAGACGCAGAGACAATCTAGCAAAGAAAAAACCCGATTGCAAGGTAGTATAGGCAGGGACTTCCTTATATCAGGGAATCAATCAGGATGCGCTGCAGAGCTAGGATCCACCCCTGGCCCTACAAGAGACCGGGCAGTCTGCCTGTGTGTGCGTAGGGGCATGGTCAATGCCACTGAGGTCGCCAAGCTCCAGAGTGAGGCCTGGTGCGTAGTGGAAGGCACGGCGACTGCTGCCGCGGGACGCCGAGGCCTGGAAGAGCTCGCAACTACTGCTAGGGAGGCCGACCCACGTCCTGCCATGGAACCAGAGAGGTGAGCAGGCCAGTGCGCGGGCCAGGCGTGAACGGGGTGCGTAACATATCAGTTCCAGCAACTAGTGCTGTTGAACACTGCCATCTGTTAAACTGCCATCTGTTGTTTACCTTAAAAATTATCTTGAAAATAAAAACTTCTTACAGTAAAAAGAGTTTTACATGACACACAAATAATAACATTAAGAGTTATAACTTCTGTTTTGACACACTTCCATACCAAGACTCTACCTATATCACAGAACATGCATAAAGCAAGACAAAAAAACTGTGAAAAAGCAGAATCCTTCAGAATCAAATCTTGTGTCTATAGACTCTAATGGCAGTGAAACACCAGTGCTACAGTCTTGCAAATATGTTAACAGTTTTAATGGGTTCCTTTGTAAGAGTTGAAGGTTTTCATTGTTAAAAAGAGCTAATGCTTGACACAGTGACAATCTTTAAGTCACACAATAGATGAGCTATATTTGTTCTCAACTTTCAAATATTTCTTTATTCACCTGCTGTTAGGGCTGGGATGGAGATTAAGTAAGTAAAGTACCCTCATTGGGAATAGTATGCAAGTGGGCACAAGTCAATAATAATTTGAACTAAAGACAACTTTGAGACTGTAGCACTGCAACAATAGGAAAGCCAACTAGGTTTTTTGGATTTTTTTTAGTCATGTGTAATACACTTTGGATTGTCTTAATGTTATTTTATGTTTATTATTTTTTTTCTGCTTATCTATGTTTTATTTTATACTCTATTGTAATTTATTACAGCTGTACCCCTTTATTAGTGATTTTGAAAATGATGGAATATGCAATTGACCCTGCAGGAGCCAACAGCAGAGGACTCTTGCAGAGGAGCTATAAAAAAAAGCTGGCTCATTGCAACAGAAAGTCAACCCAAGGAAACTGGCAGAAGACGAAAACACTGAAGTGGATGACATTTGTAAAGGAGTCAGCACTGAAACTGGTACACCCAATGCTTTGACAGCTGGGACTGAAGTGAGAGCCATTAAAAGAGAAGAGCATTCTGGCAGCTACAGAGAGCAGCAATATAAAAGCCAGATCTGATGTGGGGTTGACAAGGTATTTGACATCCAGCATTGTGGTTGTGTGGGTCTGCAGCAGCAACATAGCTCCTGCATTGGGCTAACCAGCATTTTGACAGCTAGATCCACGAGAGCCAGCATAACAGCAATCTGGTGGAGTGTGCAGCAGCTGGAGGAGCAGACTCCTACATAGGGCCAGCGGAAGAAAAGAACAACCACAGGCATGACTGCCTCTCTCTCCAACCTTCGCCTATTTCATCAGCTCTGCTCTGCTGTGTTGTAAATACTGGACAGGCTAAGTGTGGACTTGGAGTAAGCACTTTTCAACCTGCTTTTGCTTCTCTTATAGCTCATGGATTCATTCTGGTGAGTCTGAGCAGGCTCGGCAATTTGCTTATGGTAGTAACCGCCACTCCGTGCAGATTACTCCCATGCATTCTATTAAGGGTAGTAACTTCCATTCTGTGCAAGTTTCTCCCATGCAGAAATGTTATACTACCCCTTTCTTCAAGCCTTTAGGGATCTGCATTTTCACAACCTCTTCTGAGAGGGCATTCCAGGCATCCACCATCCTCTCTATGAAGAAATATTTCCAGTCATTGGTTCTGAGTCATCCCTTCTGAAGTTTCATATCATGACCCCTAGCTCTACTATTTTCTTTTCAGTGGAAAAGGTTTCAAGTTTGTGCATCATTAATACCTGTCCAGTATCGGAAGGTCTGTATCAAATCTCCTCTGCACCTCCTCTCCTACAGGGTATACATATTTATATCCTTCAACCTCTCCTTGTAGTTCTTCTGAAACAGACCCCACACCATTTTTAGTGCCTTCCTCTGAATAGAGATGTGCTTCGTTTTTTTCTACCGGGTCGTTTTTCGGTTCGAATACTTCGTGGTACAATTCGGGTTTTCTCGTCTCGTTTTTTCGAAAAACGAAACGAGAAAACCCGAAACCGGGCCGAAAAATGAATCGGGAAACGAAGCTGAAAAAAACCCCACCCCAAGCATTTAAAACCATTTTCAAGCATTTTTCGTACATATATACAACCCCCCCCCCCTGATCCCGATCCCTCCCTAAGACTTACGTAGATCCCTGGTGGTCCAGCGGGGTCCCGGCTTCCATTTGCCCTCCGTGCCCGGTGACTGCAGTGCAAGCCCTGCGCCTCAAAATGGTGCCGAATAGCCCGAACTACCATGTCACAGGGGCTTTCGGCGCTATTGGTCAGCCCCTGTCACATGGCCATCGGCGCCATCTTGTGCTCCTATCATGTGACAGGAGCTGACCAATGGCGCCGAAAGCCTCTGTGACATAGTATGGGCAAAGGCTATCGGCGCCATTTTGGTTACTGGCAGCTGAAAACGAAATCGCTTCCGGACCCCTGCTGGACCCCCAGGGATTATTGGCAAGCCAATAATCCCTGGGGGTCCAGCAGGGGTCCAGCAGGGGTCCGGACCTGCTGGACCCCCAGGGATTATTGGCAAGCCAATAATCCCTGGGGGTCCAGCAGGGGTCCAGCAGGGGTCCGGGAGCGATTTCACAGGGGCTTTTGGCGCTATTGGTCAGCCCCTGTCACATGGCCATCGGCGCCATCTTGTGCTCCTATCATGTGACAGGAGCTGACCAATGGCGCCGAAAGCCTCTGTGACATAGTATGGGCAAAGGCTATCGGCGCCATTTTGGTTACTGGCAGCCGAAAACGAAATCGCTTCCGGACCCCTGCTGGACCCCCAGGGATTATTGGCAAGCCAATAATCCCTGGGGGTCCAGCAGGGGTCCAGCAGGGGTCCGGACCTGCTGGACCCCCAGGGATTATTGGCAAGCCAATAATCCCTGGGGGTCCAGCAGGGGTCCAGCAGGGGTCCGGGAGCGATTTCGTTTTCGGCTGCCAGTAACCAAAATGGCGCCGATAGCCTTTGCCCATACTATGTCACAGAGGCTTTCGGCGCCATTGGTCAGCTCCTGTCACATGATAGGAGCACAAGATGGCGCCGATGGCCATGTGACAGGGGCTGACCAATAGCGCCGAAAGCCCCTGTGACATGGTAGTTCGGGCTATTCGGCACCATTTTGAGGCGCAGGGCTTGCACTGCAGTCACCGGGCACGGAGGGCAAATGGAAGCCGGGACCCCGCTGGACCACCAGGGATCTTTGTAAGTCTTGGGGAGGGATCGGGATGGGGGGGGGGGGGGTGTATTATAGCTAATTTAAATGTTTGGGGTGGTTTTTTATTTAAAAAAAAAAATTTGTGCCCCTCTCCCCAGGCAAACCCGAAAACTGAATTTCCCCGAAATTCGGGGAAAATGCATTTCGGGTTTCGGGGACAACGAAACCGCAACGAAGTAGGAAATTTCGTTCAATTTCCTAATTCGGGCGAAAAACGATACACATCTCTACCTCTGAACCATTTCCATCCTGTCTAAATCCTTTTTTGGGATATAGGTATCCAGAGCTGAATACAGTGTTCCAGATGAGGCCTCACCAAGGACCTGTACAAGGGCATTATAACTTCCCTTTTCCTGCTGGTTATACCTCTCTCTTTGCAGCCCAGCATCTTTCTGGTTTTAGCTACCACCTTATCACATTTCTTTGCTGCATTCAGATTGCCCCTCTCCTGGTTCATGCACATTACAATAGTCATTCACCTCCCATCACATACAAATCTATTGGATTATTGTATCCCAGATGCATCACTCTCCAATTCTTGGCATTGAATCGCAGCTGCCAAAGCTTCTACCATTCTTCAAGTTATCTTAAACCGTGTTTCATTCTCTATACTCCTTCAAGTATGTCCACTGTGATGCAGATCTTAGTATCATCCACAAAAAGGCAAACATTTCCTTCTAACCCCCTCCATGAGCAAAATTTGTGGATGGGTTAGAAGGGAAAGTTTGCCTTTTTATGGATGAAACTAAGATCTGCAACACAGTGGACACACCAGAAGGATGGAATGAAATGTGATTTCAGAGAACTTGAAGAGTGGTTGAAGCTTTGGCAGCTGCGATTTAATGCTAAGTAGCAGTATAGTGACAATAACTTCCTCCTGCTCCTGTCTTAGTTGCTGCACTAGCACCATTTGAGGACTGGAGAATGCAAAACACAGTAGAAGAGGGAGAGTTAAATTTAATAAGTCCAAACTGGGGATTGTAGGGTAGAAAGTTCTGAGAGTAAAGGGGTTGAGGTGAAGCTTTATCTTGAAATTTTACCATAGTTGTAAAAATATCTTATTCTATCACTGCCTTTTCGAAACTTAAGTATAAGATCTATCAGAACTTTACCAAAGGTGATATATTCTAGAAAGTGTTGAGGGCAGAACTCATCTCCATGGTCTATCCTCATTGACAAAGTTCCTGTTTGATTGTTGAGATTCTGCTTGTGGGATGGGCTCGCAAGCGGCTCACTCACCCCTAGACATCACCGGTTGCTGCCTCTTCAACTTGGGAGCACCACTTCACCCAATGCCGCACCTGGGGTGGGAAAGACATTCTCTTGTGGCATGGGTGCCACCTTTACTGCTGCTTCCATGCGGTGGGGAGCCGTTCCTGTTTCCATCCATCCACCTTGCAGCCTGAAAACGCCACTGACTTTTCCATCTTGCACCCGATGTTGCTGCTCCAACTCCTTCTTCCTGCATGGTGCCTTCCTAGGTGTGCACATGGCTGCTTAGAATTTAAAAAGCTCTCAGTGGAAAAAGCCACACAGCCCTTTCTGATGATGTTTCAAGGCCAGACCTATAAAAGGGCTCTTTCTGAAGTTCAGCTTCACCTTTGAAAGGTCTTCCTTGTTCCTGTAATCATCAATGGTCTTCATGTTCCTGGTCTCTCATCATGTTCCTGCTTCTGTCCTTTGTTCCTGCTCCATTATTCCTTGTCTTTAGCCTGTTCCTGCATCCTGAGTCCTGTCCAAGTCTTTGGTCGAGTTCCTGATGTTCTAGTCTTTGCTCTGTCCAGAGTCCTTGGTTTTCACTGTTGAATCAAATCTCTGGAAGTCCATTCTTGGCTTTTAAAGTCTAAGTCTGAATCTGAGTTCCTGACCCTGAGTCCAAGTTCCTCAATTCAATCCCCAGTCTTCGGAGTCTTGTTCCCACTTCCACCTTGATCCTGAACCCAATGCTTGCAATGTTATTGTCATGGTCCATGACTAGCCTTTAGGTTGTGTAGGACATGCAGTGGTGCCAGACACCCTCAGTGCCTTTGACTCATCCAAGTCTTCAGTGCCTTTGTCTCGTCCAAGTCTTCAGTGTGTTTGTCATATCCCTGTCACCAGAGTCATCTACTGTCATCAACCTCCATCTGTCCTGACCCTCAAGCCATTCTCAAGCAGCAAGTCTTAAAGGGCTTTCAGCATGACCAGAAGGCTACCCCAGAGACCAGCTTTGCATTGCTGGGTCTCACTCTTGTGCATGTAGGTTCAGCTAGGACTTCAAGTTCAAGAGTATTCCAGTCTCAGTTCTGCCTGTGCACGAATAAGCTCACCTACCAGCGGCGTGGACCTTGGCCAGCAAGTCTTATACTCCTTGTTCCTTGTTAGCTCCTTAGGGTTCTCCTGGCTGGGGTTCGGGAGGGTGGGGGAGGGTAAGGAATTGGTTTTAAAGGGTCGGGGTGGGTTTAGGGGTTGTTTTGGTGTGCCGGTTTTCCCGCCCTCCCCCAAATAATTCCCGTGCCCTATTTAACGATACAATACAAATGCCCCTGACGATAAATCGGGGGCATTTGTATTGTATCATGCACTCTAACGATTTTGGACGATTTTAAAATTATCTGACGATAATTTTAATCGTTCAAAAATGATTCACATCCCTATTCCTCATGATATCTACCCAGGCAACACCCACCCAGGGAAACTGAAACAAATCTCAGGGAATCTAAAAGATATAAAACGGCAAATTGACAACCTAATAAGTAGCAAATCACCTGGACCAAAGTTCTGAAAGAACTGAACAATGAAATTACACCCCTTTTATTAGTAATCTATAAGCTATCATTAAAATCAACTACAGTACCTGAAAAATGGAGGGTGCCCAATATAATGCTAGTTATTAAAGATTGTTCCTGGGGTGATCCAGGAAATTACAGACCAGTGAGCCTTATGTCAGAGCTGAGAAAAATGGGTTAAACTATTATAAAGAACAAAATTACTGAACATATGCAGTAATAGGCATAGTTTAATGGACAAAACCAACACGGCCTTAGCCAAAAGATGTCTTGCCTCACCAATCTGCTACATTTTTTGAAGGCATGAGTAAACTGTTGCATTCATAAACCCTTGGGCTGAGGCATGATTGGTGCAACCTGCAGGGGGAACCATCAGCAGATGGACCCAGACAATGCAAAGGCCCAGCTGGAGCTTCACCTATACCAGCACTAGTTCCCCTTCGGTTGAGCCTTTGGGTGCCAGGGCCAGCAGGTCTTGGGTGGGGGCCTGTGCTGATGGTAGAGGTGGTTGTCCTAGGTAGCTAGGTTGAATCAGGCAGAGGTCAGATGAATCCAAGGTATGGGCAATGATCGGGGCAGGTGGTGGTAAGGTGTATCTGGTGTCAGGCAGTGGTCAATGGCAGGCAGCAGTTAAGCATATTTGAGATCAGGCTGAGGTGAAACCGAGTATCCATACAAAAGGGAAGAAGGGATGGATAGGCATGGTAGGTCAGGCAAGGAGAACCACAGGCAGGCAAGGAAACTGAAGACAAAGCAGGACACAAGATATTGGAATTGAAGACAAGGCTGGGACTGAAGACAAGCAGGAACAAAGACAAAATGCTGGAGCAACATGCAGTAGCATTCACTAGGTCAAGCAGCTGGACCTGTTGCTGAAGCAAGCTGAGACTGGAGTGCTGCCTTTTTTAGGGCCTTGTACTGACATCATCAATAGAGGCCACAGGGGGGTTTCCCCTTTAAATATTGGGGAAACATGCATGCATGCACTTAGGGAAAGGCATGGCATGCAGAGGCCACGTGTGTTGCTGGCAGCAATCTCTGTGCTGGGAGGCGACATGGTGTGCAGGAGGAGTTTCCCCTTGCCAATACACAGCGCAGAGGGCCCAGAGCAGGAGGTGAGAGCGACAGCCTGGAGGGGTAGCCCATGGATCACTGAGTGTAACATAAATTTAGCATTTGACAAAGTACCTCATGAAAGACTCTTGAGGAAATTAAAAAGTAATGGAATAGGAAGCAGTGTTTTCTTGTGGATTAAGAATTGGTTAAAAGATAGTAAACAGAGAGTAGGGCAATCTGGTCAATTTTCTCAATGGAGAAAGGTAAATAGTGGAGTGACTTAGGGATCTGTACTAGGGATGTGAATCGTGTGATCGATCATCTTAACGATCGATTTTGGCTGGGGGGGAGGGAAATCTGATCGTCATGGTTTTTTTTGTTAAAAAATCGTAAAAAATCGTAAATCGGGGGAGGGTGGGAAAACCGGCACACCAAAACAACCCTAAAACCCACCCCGACCCTTTAAAACAAATCCCCCATCCTCCCGAACCCCCCAAAATGTTTTAAATTACCTGGGGTCCAGTGGGGGTGGGGGGGTCCCGGCGTGATCTCCCGCTCTCGGGCCACAGCTGCATTAATAGAAATGGCACCGGTGGCCCTTTGCCCTTACCATATGACAGGGCAAAGGTAGCACCGGCGCCATTTTGGTTCCTGTCACCCGACGTCACGAGTGCAGGAGATCGCTCCCGGACCCCAGCTGGACCCCCAGGGACTTTTGGCCAGCTTGGGGGGGCCTCCTGACCCCCACAAGACTTGCCAAAAGTCTAGCAGGGGTCCAGGAGTGACCTCCTGCACTCGAGCCGTATTGCCAATATTCAAAATGGCGCCGGCGCTACTTTTGCCCTCACTATGTCATATGGGTCGGGAGGGTGGGGGATTTGTTTTAAAGGGTCGGGGTGGGTTTTAGGGTTGTTTTGGTGTGCCGGTTTTCCTGTCCTCCCCCGAGTTACGAGTTTTTGACGATAAATCGGGGAATTGCTATTGTATCGCGGCTCTAATGATTTTTGACGATTTAAAATATATCTGACGATTGTTTTAAATCGTCCAAAAACAATTCACATCCCTAATCTGTACTGGGATCTCTGCTTTTTAACTCATTTATAAATGACATAGAGATAGGAAAGGGTGAGGTGATCAAATTTTGTGATGATACAAAATTATTCAAAATTGTTAAATCATAAGAGATTTGTGAGAAAGTACAAGAGGACCTTGTGAGACTGAGAGACTGGGCATCCAAATGGCAGATGATATTTAATATGGACAAGTGCAAAATGATGAACATAGGGAATAGCAACCGAAATTATAGCTATACATTCAAGGTACCACATTGGGAGTCACCATCACCCAGAGAAAAGTTCTAGATGTCATTGTGGATAATATGTTGAAATCCTCTGCTCAGTGTATGGCAGAAGCCAAGAAAGCCAATAGAATGCTAGGAATTATTAGGAATGGAATGAAGAATGAAACAAAAAATATCAAAATGTCCCCTTATTGCTCAGTGGTGAGCTTGCACCTTAAGTATTGTGTGTAGTTCTGGTCACTGCATCTTCAAAAAGATATAGCAGAAGTAGAAAAGTTATAGAGAAGCACAACCAAAATGATAAAGGGAATGGAACGATTTCCTATAAGGAAAGGTGAAAGAAGCTAGGGCTCTTCAGCTTAGAGAAGAGATGGGTGGGGAGAAATTTGATAGAGGTCTATGAATGGAGTAATGAATGGAGTAATGAATGGAGTGGAATGGATAAATGTAAATTGGTTGTTTATTCTTTCAAACAGTAAAAAGACTAGGAGACATGAAATGTTACTAGGGAATCGATTTAAGACAAATAGGAGAAAATATTTTTTTACTTAATGCATAATTACACTCTGGAATTCATTGATAGATTATGTGGTAAAAATTAATTAGTGTAGCTGGGTTTAAAAAAGGTTTGGACAAGTTCATGGAAGAAAAGACCATAGGGATAGATTTTAAAAGAAGCATGCGTGGGGTACATTTGTGCGCGCTACCCAGTGCGCACAAATGTACACCCGATTTTATAACATGCGCGCTGCCGTGCGCAAGTTATAAAATCCGGGGGTGGCGCACACAAGGGGGTGCACACTTGTGCACCTTGCAAGCGCCAAGCCCTAGGGTGCCCCGATGGTTTTCCCCGTTCCCTCCAAGGCCGGAAATCGGAGCGGCCTCGGAGGGAACATTTCTTCTTCTCCTCCCCACCTTCCCCTCCCTTCCGCTATCTAACCCACCCCCCAGCCCTACCTAAATCTCCCTACCTTGTTTCAAGTATTTAAGCCTGCCTCTGGTAGGCGTATCTTGTGCATGCCGGCCGGCTGCCGGCGTGCCATACCCCGGCACAGCCGCTGTGCCGGAGACCTCAGTCCCGCCCCTGGACCAGCGCCACGCCCATGCCCCCACCCTTTTTTCAAAGCCCCAGGACATACGCACATCCCAGGGTTTGTGCACGCAGGAGCAGGTTTTCAGGGTTACGTGCGTAAGTTATGCACGTAACCCTTTGAAAATCTGCCCCATAACCATTATTAAGGTGGATTTGGGAAGTCCACTGCTTATCCCTATGATAGGCAGCATGGAATCTATTAACTTCATGGGATCCTGTTAGGTACTTATGACCTGGATTGGCCACTGTTGTAAACAGTATATTGGGCTTGATGTTCTTGTATTCTTAAAAGTTAAGGACAAGTATCAGTCTTCATTTACATAACATAAAACATTACAGAGAAAAACAGAATGACAGCTCAGTAGGTAAACACTTCTGAATGTTTTATGTGGGTTATGATTATTTTAACTAAATAAATAAATAAGGATGATCTCTCTTAATGATCTCACAATCTGGATACTCGAAAGGAATTTTACTGGTACACAAAAATGGAAAGCATTTGAAATTAGGTTGATCAAATACTTTGAAACAAACACAAAAGGACTCAAAAAAGACATTGGCTTTCCTATCCATTTTCAGATACAGTACAGGCCTTTTCAATTGCAAACTTTTTTGTCTCTTCTCCTCTGGCATCTCATCTTCCACTAAAGAAATCTGCAGGCAGCTTAAGTCTTAGAAGACTGTATTATTTAAACCTGATGTAACTGCTCTGTTTTTTCTCTGACCTGATGAAGAGAGGAAAACTCTTGAAAGTTCATCACAAATATATTAAGTCAATCTAATAAAAAGGAATCACCTTCAACTTTTTTGTTATCACTTTCTTTGGAACAACACTTCTAGGTGTAAAGGCTTTTATTATGAGTGAGTGTGTCATAGATCTTTTAAGTCTAGGAGCAGGTTGCTTCTCCAACCCCCTTCATCTGGAAGAACTTCCAGGACTATATTAAGTTTGCAAGGACCTAGCAGTACCCAAAGATGTACCTCTTATCTTTAAAGGGAAATCCTATAAAAGGAGGTACATAAGTCCTAAGAATCAATATCTAAAATATTAAAACTTAATGTACTGCATTAGATACTCTAGTTTTAAAGGATTGCTAGTCAGGTATTGTGAAATTATCTGCATGCAATGTAGTTTGTTTGAGGAAATATTTCTTTATGGCATATGCCAACTTTATTCCATACCATTCAATAAGAAATGCCAGTAAAATTATTGGCATTTCACATAATGTATCCACTTTTATTAAAATGGCCGCTGCAGTTCACAATGCCTCATAATTACTTTCATTGGAATATAGTCTAAATGCAACTCTCATGAACCTCAGTGTTCAACAGTTTAAAAAGTGATTTTTCATTTTAAGATTGCATTTGTGGTTTGTTTTATGTATTCCTTTATTTAATAATAACAGCGATAAATACATTTGTAAAGTATTTTTGCTATCTTTTGGTGCTTTTTAATAAGAAAAATCCTGCTCTTAATTTGTCTTCCTTGTCCCTTTAGGCAATCTGATCTTTATACTATTCAGAGACTATAAACCTAGAGTGAAAACATTTTTAAAGTCCTCTGTTTTCTGCTGACAGAAACAATTATAATAGTTGTGAGGATAAGTATAAATGGCTCTTTGTTTTAAATGAATCCCCTGCTTTTTCATGCCTACCAGCCTTCCAAAGATGTCAAAATCATTCAACCACCCCTTCCCCCAATTTGAAATCTAGCAGATTTCAAAATGCCTCATTTCTAGAGCATTTAACAGAGAGACAAAGAATGACAAAAATAAGCGTGATGCCATATGGCTGAGAGAGATAGAAATCAAGGATATGAATAATTTGTTAGGGTTTAACTACTATATTATTTGATGTCTAATGCAATAAGTACTGTGAAAAATGAAGATCTTTTACACATTTTACACATCCATAACTCATTAGAACAGTTTCTATAAAGTCTGTCTTTTGTAGATTCTGCACAGCGGTACCTTTTCGTACACTCTTCTCCAGCCAACTGCTGAAGTCTTCATTTACGCTGCACAAATTATCCTTAGCAGCAGGTAGGCAGCAATCAGCAAGGTGTAGCTGACAATAGGTCTATTTTCATTACATTACAAAAATTGACTCTGAAGAATTGTGGCTTTGCCAAGAATACGCTATCAAAAGAGAAATGTGGGAAAGTGCATGTGTTGTAATCAAAAACATGTTTTCTTTAGAACTGACAACACAGGTAACAGCTCAAAGATATTTTAAAATCAGCACAATTGTATATATAAAATAAAATGTATTCCTGTACATGTCATATATACATATGTAAATGTGTATCTTCTTTTTAGCACTGCTAAGGTCACACATTCGCAGTTTTTAACTGTAAAGAGTTGGTAAGATAAATAATAGTATGTAGAGTATTTTATACCAAGAGATTTCTATTTCAATTTACTGTATTTTTTCTTAAAGAAGTAAACGATAAAACTACAGATATGTGGACAGAAATAATTGTCAGTCTGGTTTGTTATTTCACTTCAGTTGCCAATTTTTATTCATTTTGTTTGTTTCAGTTCAAAAGTTCATTTGTTTCCACTAAAGTCAATGGGGGGAGCAATGCATCCTGTTTTGGATTCTAACATTGGGGTTTTCCATTCAAGTTCAATGCAACTTGAAGGAAGGCAACAGTAGCATAGAAAACAGCACTCTAAGACAACAAGAGCAGGGAAAAGTGGAATCAACAATGGCTTGAATATTCAAAGGCACTATGATAAGGACACATTTTCAAAAACAGTAGCAGGAACAATACAAAGCACCATAAGAGGGGCAAAGTGGTATCCAGAGTGGCATGATCACCCCCAAGAATCTATAAGAGAAGCAAAGCAACATCAATAGTAGCAGAAATATCCCAAGGCACTGAAAAAGGGACAAATCAATACAAATAGTGGTATGATAACCCTAGGGCACCAAGGGAGGGGAAAAGGGCACCAAAATGAACACCCCAAGGCTGAAAAAGAAGGGCAAAGGATGCTGTTCCGTAAAGATCCCAAAGTTCCAAAAGAGAGGCAAAACACACCCGGGCGGATTTTAAAAGCCTTGCTCGCGTAAATCCGCCCAGATTTACGCGAGCAGGGCCTTGCGCACCGGCGCGCCTATTTTCCATAGGCCGCCGGCGCGCACAAAGCCCCAGGACGCGTGTAGGTCCTGGGGTTTTTGGAAGGGGGTGTGTCGGGGGCGTGTCGGGGGGCGGGACCCGATGACGCTGCGTTTCGGGGGCAGGACCCGTGGCATGGTGCCGGCCCGGGGGCATGGTCCAGGCCTCCGGACCATGCCCCTGGGTCGGAGGACGGTGCGCCAGCAGTCCGCTGGAACGCGTAGATTTACGTCTGCTTCTCGCAGGCGTAAATCTACGGACAAAGGTAAAAGGGGGTTTAGATAGAGCCGGGGGGGTGGGTTAGGTAGAGGAAGGGAAGGGAAGGTGAGGGGAGGGTGAAAGAGAGTTCCCTCCGAGGCCGCTCCTATTTCGGAGCGGCCTCGGAGGGAACGGAGGCAGGCTGCGCGGCTCGGCGCGAGCCGGCTGCCCAAAATCGGCATCCTTGCGTGCGCCGATCCAGGATTTTAGATGATACGCGCGGCTTTGCGCGTATCTTATAAAATCCAACGTACTTGTGTTTGTGCCTGCTGCGCAAACAAAAGTACGCGATCACGCTGTTTTTAAAAATCTACCCCACCGTGAACAGTGACATGAGGACCTAAGGCACCAGAAATGGTGCAAAAGCAGCACATAAAATGCCAAAGCATCAAGAGAAGCCAAAACAGCACTACAGGGGCATGAAGAACCCAAGGCACCAAAAGAGGGGCAAAAGGAGCTAAGAGAAGTGGCATGAAGCAGTTGCAGGGCTTTTCTTATTAAAAAGGCTATTGGCACCATTTTGATTACTGGCAGCTGACGGCCCGAGTGCAGGAGATCGCTCCCATACCCCCGCTGGACCACCAGGGACTTTTGGCAACTCTTGGGGGACCCTCCTGACCCCCACAAGACTTGCCAAAAGTCCAGAGACCTTTGGACCCTGTGACATAGTGAGGGCAAAAGTGATTGGCGCCATTTTCAATACTGGCAACTGATGGCCCGAGTGCAGGAGGTCACTCCTGGACCCCCACTGGACTTCTGGCAAGTCTTGTGGGGGTCAGGAGGGTCCCCCAAGAGTTGCCAAATGTCCCTGGTGGTAGAGCGTGGGTCTGGGAGCGATCTCCTGCACTTGGGCCGTCGGCTGCCAGTAATCAAAATGGCGCCAATAGCCTTTGCCCTTACTATGTCACAGGGGCTACCGGTGCCATTGGTCAGCCCCTGTCACATGGTAGAAGCACAAGATGGCACCAATGTCCATGTGACAGGGGCTGACCAATGGCATCAGTAGCCCCTGTGACATATGAGCTCAAAGGCTATCGGCACCATTTTGAAACCAGCAGCCGAGGGTATGAGTGCAGGAGATGGCTCCCGGACCCCCGCTGGACCACCATGGAGTTTTGGTAAGTCTTGGAGGGGTCAGGAGGGTGGGGGGTTTGTTTAAATTGGCTCCTTTAGGCGGCCGAATAATTCGGCGAAGATTCATTGTATTCGTGGAGAATCGTGATACGTTTTACTTCCCCATGAATACAACGAATATGGCCCTATACTTTGCGGATTCCCAATTCGTAGGGAACGAATGCACACCCCTACTGAATGATGGGTAAGGAATCAAGAGTAATGGCATAAACAACCCAAGGTAGAGTGTAGAGTGGGGTAGTAAGAGAAGTAGCTTCAACACAGCAGGGTGCTGAACAAAATGAGAAGCAAGGCTGGAGAAGCTGACTGACCAGCAACAATACAGCAAGGCACTGAAATAGAAGAGAGGCTGGGCATAAGGAAAAGACAGGAAGCAGGTAGGAGCAGAAGCAAGTTTCCAAGATCCCAATGCTTCCAGAGAAGGATAGAAGAGGCTAGTGACTACGTTTTTACAGTTTTTTTATAGGGGTGAGAGCAAAATACTCCAGTGTAACCAGGGGAGATGCAGAACAGGAGGAAAAGGCTGGGAGGCAAGAGTGATCTAACAACCCAGAAAAAAGCTAAACCAGAAGAGAGGCAGGGTGGCAGCAGAAACAGCAAGCCTACAAGTAGATATGAAGGAACAGTCCTGACAACAGCAGCAGCAGCAGCAGGAGTAACAAATGGCAGCAACACAGCAAAGAACTGAACAAGAAGAGAGACAGGACACGAGTATCAGGCTGGGAGTGGCAGCAAGAGTGGCAACTGGCAACAATACAGCAAGGCATTGAGGTAAAAATGCGTGGGCATTGGTTCAGTGTTACTGTACACTCACTGTTCCTTTCATGCACATGGAAATTCATGGAAACGCAACAGAGGAAAGTTTACCTTAAAGAAGCCAAAAAATAATCACTGATTGCATAAGAGATAATTTCTAAAGGAAAATATAAATGTAAATGTAAGATGCTATCATAGGAATATCCAAATCCCATTTAACCATGTTAAGTGCATTTACCATTAGTAAAACTTATTGACAATTCAATAGCATATAGTGAACCCCAGGCTGGACTATGGCATCACGCCTCGGCCCAGGCCCTGGATAGGCAAGTCCCAGGAGTTGGGATCCATCCTCTGGGCTGGACCCTAGCATTGAGCCAGGATCTGAGCTGAGGCCCCAGCATCTGGACCCAGCCTTTAAGAACATAAGAACATAAGAACATGCCATACTGGGTCAGACCAAGGGTCCATCAAGCCCAGCATCCTGTTTCCAACAGTGGCCAATCCAGGCCATAAGAGCCTGGCAAGTACCAAACACTAAGTCTATTCCATGTTACCATTGCTAATGGCAGTGGCTATTCTCTAAGTGAATTTAATAGCAGGTAATGGACTTCTCCTCCAAGAACTTATCCAATCCTTTTTTAAACACAGCTATACTAACTGCACTAACCACATCCTCTGGCAACAAATTCCAGAGTTTAATTGTGCGTTGAGTAAAAAAGAACTTTCTCCGATTAGTTTTAAATGTGCCCCATGCTAACTTCATGGAGTGCCCCCTATTCTTTCTACTATCCGAAAGAGTAAATAACCGATTCACATCTCCCGTTCTAGACTTCTCATGATTTTAAACACCTCTATCATATCCCCCCTCAGTTGTCTCTTCTCCAAGCTGAAAAGTCCTAACCTCTTTAGTCTTTCCTCATAGGGGAGTTGTTCCATTCCCCTTATCATTTTGGTTGCCCTTCTCTGTACCTTCTCCATCGCAATTATATCTTTTTTGAGATGTGGCGACCAGAATTGTACACAGTATTCAAGGTGCGGTCTCACCATGGAGCGATACAGAGGCATTATGACATTTTCCGTTTTATTCACCATTCCTTTTCTAATAATTCCCAACATTCTGTTTGCTTTTTTGACTGCCGCAGCACACTGTACCGATGATTTCAATGTGTTATCCACCATGACACCTAGATCTCTTTCTTGGGTTGTAGCACCTAATATGGAACCCAACATTGTGTAATTATAGCATGGGTTATTTTTCCCTATATGCATCACCTTGCACTTATCCACATTAAATTTCATCTGCCATTTGGATGCCCAATTTTCCAGTCTCACAAGGTCTTCCTGCAATTTATCACAATCTGCTTGTGATTTAACTACTCTGAACAATTTTGTGTCATCTGCCACACCACATTTTGTGTCATCTGCCACACCACATTAACTACTCTGAACAATTTTGTGTCATCTGCCTCACCACATTTTGTGTCATCTGCCACACCACATTCCATCCTTTAGGCTGGAATGTGGTGTGGGGCTTGGGCCCGAGCCCTGATCTATGCTGAGGCCTAGGCTTTGGGACCTGGCATCTAGGCTGGAATCCAGCATCGAATTTGGTAAGTATGGGGGATATTGTCAGCAAATTTCTTGGGCATTGGCCTTTGTTCAGTTCTTGGCCTAGGCCCTGGCAAGGGGCCAGGGCCTAGGCCAAGCACATGGCGTCACACTCAGGAATAATCCACGGCCCCTTTGTCTAGTTGCAGACTATGTCTAGGCAAGGATCAGACTTTGGGCCTAGGCCTAGGCTGAGGTGCTGGAATCACACTCGGGCATAGGGCTGGACCCCTGCTTTGTATCTTGGTCTGCTCCCTAAGCAAGGCCCTGACCTCAAGCCTAGGCCTAAGCCTGACTGATGACTTTTTTTTTTTTTTTTTTTAATAGATTTTCAAAATGAAACGATATTCCAATGAAATTTCATTGGAATTTAATTTGTTCTATTTTGAAAACAATCTGAAATGAAATAGGAAATTTTGTCTCATTTCCTATTTGACTTCTCTTGAATGCCCAACCCGAATGTGCAGTATGTGAAGAGTCTGTGTTTTCCTCAGTGTGCCATGAATTAAACTAAGTATTGCTCTTTACAGCATTATTTTTTTTTTCATTTGTGTGGGATTCATGCACTTAATAGTTTTTATAAGAACAGTTTTTTGAATCAGTGTAGGTGTGGTGTAACATGCATTTTTATACTTTTACAACAAATAATCTTTTTTCAAAATAATTGTATATGATTGCATCAAAGATGGATCAAATGATAATTAGTTGTAATGGTCTTATATGATTCCCACTGGAATTTCCACTGAATTAAGGAGAATTTGAGAACAATTAAAACTGTGTGACCTACTTTGTGCTAAGGACATTCTCTCTTTTACACAGAGGAAGCCTCTAAGTCACTGTAGTACATACACTGCAAGAAACAGTGAATCTGTATCTTTCCTTCAGCCACTGGTACAGTGTCAGACCTGAGGATTCACACATTAACCCCCTCAGAGACAGGTCATTACTCAAAATCCATTATGGTGTTAAGGCACATGCAAATTTTGGAAAGGGGCAGGATTAGGGAGGAGTTATGAAAATGAGGGTTAATATCACACAATTTTCATGCCAGAAGTAATTATACATTTTTTTCCTGGTTTTAAGCCAAAAAGAGCTGAGAAAAACAGAGAGAAAGAGAGAGACTCTCTGCAAGGCTCGCATAGTAGTCAAGTATTTATATCTCTATAGGAGGGCCATCTAATAGCTTGAGGTGAGGTGTTGGTGGTGGTTTAGGGTTTAGGGGCCAGTTTTCCATGCAGAGTGAGAAGTACGAACAGCACAGTACAACTTGGTGAAGATTTGACGTCATTTGGAGTGAGGAAAGCATCACAAAGATGAAATTTTGTACTCTGTTATCTCACCCTAACTTGATGATATCCTGTTATAGAGTCCATCAAGCTAGGGTGAGAGAACATAGTAGAATTGTCCTCCTTGTGACGCTTTCCTTACTCCAAATGATGTCAAATCTTCACTGAGCTGTACTGTGCTGTTCGTACATCTCACTCTGCATGGAAAACTGGCCCCCAAACCACCACCAACACCTCACCCCTCAAGCTATAGATGGCCCTCCTATAGAGATATAAATACTTGACTTCTATGCAAGTCTTATTTTCTCTCTCTCTCCCTCTATCTCTTTCTCTTGTTTCTGTGCAGTAATTCTAAAAATTTCCATAAACACACCCCTTTTTCTTGGTGTTATTATCATATTTTGATTGAATGAGAGATTGCAGACTTTCTCCTGCAGCTAGGTATCATGCCAAATCAAAGTTAATCACAATGTCAGTGAGTGATTCTGATAGTACATGTTGCTTTCTCCTGAAACTTATCTTTTTTTCTAAGCTTTTATTTTACTTTTAAGTTTTGACACTAGGAATTTCAGAACTATTATTGTGCTTGGAGTGGACCCTTGGCCAGGTGCAGGAGTGGTACGGCCCTCCGGTAGGACCCGGAGAGTACCTGCCACCAGGAAGCGGAACACAAGAGGAGACAGAGGCTAGCTGGAGATTCACCAATAGCAACCCGGGGTTCCCTCAGGTTGAGCCCTTGGTTACCCAGGCCGCCTGGTCTTAGGTGGGCCTTGCAGGGTCTCTTAGAGAGAAAGTTCAAAGGAGTGTCCACCACAAACAAGGGTGCGTGGTCAGTGCTCAGGCATGGAAGTTCAGAGGTCGCAGGAGGCCAGAATAGAGTGTCCAAATGTAAAGCGAGAATTAAGGCCAGAGTCTTGGTAGGGATAGTCAGCCAGGCAGGGTCGGTAGCAGAGGTGGGTCTGGACATAGTCAGGTCAAGCAGGAGATCGGGTTCCCAGCGGCAGATGAGAGTAGTCGGTGTTCCAGGCAGAGGTCAAGTCAGGCAGCGATCAAGGAGCAGTCGGAGTTCCAGGCAGAGATCAGAGCAGGCAGCGATCAAGGAGTAGTCAAGAACAAGCAAAGGTCAGTACTGTGATATCAGTCTGAAGGGTACTATCAGGAATGGAGAGATGAAGGAGCAGGAGATTCTGGAATGGAGACACAGTAGATGCTGGGACTGGAGACACAGGAGATGCTGGAACAGAGAGACTGGGACAGGAGACACAGGATACGCAGGAAGGCAAATTTGCTATCACCAAGTGATTGACCCGATTGCCAAGGCAAGGAAGTGAAATGAAGCACTTCCTTTTAAACTAGCTTCAATCTGGGTGTGCCATGGAGCTAGGGCCTACCCTTGGCTCTTTAAGAGGGCGGTCAGTCCGCATGCATGCGCCTAGGGGCAGGGCCGATGCTACAGTGGACGCCGAGCCCTGCTGTGAGGCCTGGCTAGAGCTGGGAGGCGAGGCGTCAGGGAATGCCACCACAGAACGCCATGGCCATGAGGAGCTGGCGGCAGAGGTGAGGGAGGCTGACCTAGGACTGGCTGGTGAGGAGGAAGGGTAAGCGGGTCCGGGAGCAGGTCGGGCGCGAGCGGGACATGCAACAACTATTGCCTTCTCTCTTTGAGATCCAACACAAAAACAATTGAGAAAAAATAGTGACTGATCAGTTTTTAGTTTTACTTTCAACTAAAAATATGATGAAGTCATGAAATCCTGCTGCTAGCTGGGATACGCTAGTTGAAAAAGTGCTGAAACATGATTTGTTCTGCTCATTCCTTGTTTCTGAATGACTCTGATCTGTCGTGTTCCAAATTCAAAAAATGCATTGATTTGCTTCTCCCATAGACTTTAATTAGACCAAACCAAATGGGCTATAAAGATTCAGAGTTTTCCAGTGATCATGTCTATTCAGTTCATTTGATCAAAATCAAACCAAAAATTGATTTGTCGCATTTTCCCATTCATATCAAGATAAATGCGCATTTCTATAAAACTATGTTGCAAACATAATGCAACATTTCCTATTAAAAACAATTCCAGTTGAGGGCACTATAAAGTCAAATAAGATGCATACTTATTTTTGTGTAATTAACCTGCTCCCTCCTATGGGTAATTACCCTCCTGGAATTAAAAGGGAAGGCAGGGTTTAAAGTAAAATCAGATGGAAATTCAATTAATTTTGAGACTTCAGTATTTAAAATGTATTATACCAATATTGTTAAGCTGTCAACAATTAGAATGTATAACAACTAGAGATGTGCCTTCGTTTTTCACGATTTAGCCAATGCCAACGACATTGTCTAATTCGTCATTGTTGGGGAAGTTGGGAAAAAGAATCAAAATTCCACGAATTTTCGGGTTAAAGTCGGTTTTTTATTACTGCGCACTAACGGATGTTAGTGCGCATGGACTATCCGTTAGCGCGCAGTCGCTGGACGTAGTGCGCAGTACATGGCGCCTCACCGTACTGCGCGCTAACGGATTATTAGTGCGCACTAGGTACATGGCAGTGCGCAGTGATATATGTTAGTGCGCACTAACGTAAATTGATACTAAATTGACACTTTTTTTAAAATTGAAGGTTGAATATGTATTCCTATTGGGTGTCTTCTTGTTTTTTTATTCATTACCAAGGTTACCAACAGCCAAGGTGCTGTTTTTTACAGATTGTTTTATATGGGGGATGGGGAATGGGAATGGGGGATAGAGCTATTAGCTTGAAGTTCTAATCCTACTGTAGTAGTGTGTCTGTGGATATTGTGATTATGTCATCAATCATGTGACTAGAATTTGTTTGATATATTATAGGGATGTGAATCATTTTAGGACGATTAAAATTATCGTCCGATAATTTTAATATCGTCTTAAACCGTTATGGAACACAATACAATACAGATTCTAACGATTTATCGTTATAAATCGTTAGAATTGTGAGCCGGCACACTAAAACCCCCTAAAACCCACCCCCGACCCTTTAAATTAAATCCCCCACCCTCCCGAACCCCCCCCAAATAACTTAAATAACCTGCGGGTCCAGCGGCGGTCCGGAACGGCAGCGGTCCGGAACGGGCTCCTGCTCCTGCATCTTGTCGTCTTCGGCCGGCGCCATTTTCCAAAATGGCGCTGAAAAATGGCGGCGGCCATAGACGAAAAAGATTGGACGGCAGGAGGTCCTTCCGGACCCCCGCTGGACTTTTGGCAAGTCTCGTGGGGGTCAGGAGGCCCCCCACAAGCTGGCCAAAAGTTCCTGGAGGTCCAGCGGGGGTCAGGGAGCGATTTCCCGCCGCAAATCGTTTTCGTACGGAAAATGGCGCCGGCAGGAGATCGACTGCAGGAGGTCGTTCAGCGAGGCGCCGGAACCCTCGCTGAACGACCTCCTGCAGTCGATCTCCTGCCGGCGCCATTTTCCGTACGAAAACGATTTGCGGCGGGAAATCGCTCCCTGACCCCCGCTGGACCTCCAGGAACTTTTGGCCAGCTTGTGGGGGGCATCCTGACCCCCACGAGACTTGCCAAAAGTCCAGCGGGGGTCCGGAAGGACCTCCTGCCGTCCAATCTTTTTCGTCTATGGCCGCCGCCATTTTTCGGCGCCATTTTGGAAAATGGCGCCGGCCGAAGACGACAAGATGCAGGAGCAGGAGCCCGTTCCGGACCGCTGCCGTTCCGGACCGCCGCTGGACCCGCAGGTTATTTAAGTTATTTGGGGGGGGGTTCGGGAGGGTGGGGGATTTAATTTAAAGGGTCGGGGGTGGGTTTTAGGGGGTTTTAATGTGCCGGTTTTTCGATTTTTTCGATTTTTCGATTTTTTAACGATTTTTCACGATTTTTCACGATATTTTACCCCCCCAAACGGCAACAATACGATTCCCTCCCCCTCCCAGCCGAAATCGATCGTTAAGACGATCGAGGACACGATTCACATCCCTAATATATTATGCATAATATTCATTTGCATCATTTTTGAATTGGCCACTTAAATTAATAGGTTTATTTTCCCTCCTACGTTTAGTCAATAGGTAGCAATAATAGCTATATAATAAGGGGTGCTCTGCTTATGTGTTGCTTTTGTTTTGTGGGTTTGAGGAGAAAACATCAGTCAATCAGTTTATAGCTAGCTGCAGCTGTTGATTTGATAGTTAGTTAATATTATACAGCCTTTATTGTTATTAAGGGGTACTAGCTGCTAGCTGGCTTAGCTAGCTGATACTAGTATCAGCCTATGATACTAGCAGCCAGCCAGTAGCCAGCCATTGCCACTAGCCACAGTAGCATATAGCTAGCTACTGGTAGCAGCCAAGCCACTAGCCAAAATAGCCAATAGCCACAACCAGTGAGCTGAGCTGAGCTCTACTCTTTTTTTCTGTTTCTTGAGTGAGCTCTTCGTTCGCAGCATTCCTAGCCTAGGCATAGGCAGGCACCAGCACCCCAGTCCAGCAGCAGGGCTTGCTTATAAAGGACAAGGTGAAGGTACTAAGGTAGGTGCGTTGATTGCTTTCTGAACATTGCAGCAGTAGAGTTTTAATAGATTTATAAAGATATAAAATTATATAATATTATATTTATCAATATTATATAGATGTATGTGTAATCTACCAGATTTATCACTAATAGTGTTTATAGCTAGCTAGCCCTAGCCAGTGACACTAGGCTAATAGCTAGCTTGGCTATTAGCCTAGTGTCACTGGCTATATTGGCTAGCTATTAAAGCCAGTGAGTCACTACTATCAAATCAATTCTACTACTAAACCTATAATTGGCCAATAGTCTGTCCAATATCCTATATTATGTATCTTGTGCTTGGCTTGAGGCTTCTGCTCCTGTATGTGAGATCTGTGGGTAAGACTTGAAGTGGGAGGGAGAAGTTATTTTAGTTCAAAGAACAGAATAGGCCTGAAAAGGATATGAAAAAATAGGAATAGGACTTCTCTAACCTCAATGCAGAAAAGCCTAGCCACTAGCCAGTCCTGCCAGGAGGCTAGTGTAATGAGTGAACTGAAGTATTGCAGCCTAGTTTCAGTCTCAGTCTGCTGCAGTTTGATGCTCTGGCCAATGCATGGTATAAATTGCAATATAATATATTAGTAAGTATACTATATCAAATTATCAATTGTCAGTGTCACTCACTGACTAATAAATAATCACTATATCCTTCTTTGTCCTGTGGTCTGGGGGTAGCCTTAGCAATAGCTAGCTAGCTAATGCTATTAGCTCAATAAAGTTTTAAAAATGAATACCAAACTAATTTATTAACTTGTTTAATGTACTATATTTATTATATATTTCTTTGACCACAGAATCATAATGCCCCTACCAGTACCCTCTGGAAAAAAACGTGTTGCTAGTGATAGTGCTACTGGAAAGAGCTGTCTGCCAGTCCCTAGGAAAAAACTGCGATTTTTTGAGAAGAAAGAGGATGTAGAAGTGCAAGGAAACTTGTTGCAAGGGAAGGAACGAGCAAAATTTGAGGGAAAGGTGAAAAGATTAGATGAAAGAATGGTGCTACAGAAAGTATTGGATGATGATGATGAATCAGATATTGAGGAGGAGGAGGAGGAGGATGATCAGGAGTTTTTGGCTAGTAAACATTCTGAGGAGAAGGAGGAGGAGGAGAACAGAAGCAATGACAATGTTAGTCAGATTGCAAAACAAACAACTACTGCCAGTGCCAGCAGTATTGCTGGTACCCTGTCCCCTACACCATTTGAACATCCACGTGTGACTACTACTACTACTACTATTTCTACTACTAGTATGAAAATGACAAGTATCCAGCCTAGAGTAAGGAACAGTACAAGGACATCAAAGATTTGGAATCATTATCATGTTGTGGCTGACCAGAGATTTGGACAATGTATCCATTGTAAAAAGATGGTGAGCCGTGGAAGAATTATTGGACATCTTACTAACAGCAACATGAAATATCACCTTGAAAGAGAACATAGAGCACTGTTGCTTGCAGAAGAAGCTGGTCCCACTGTGCTTGCCCAGGCTTCAAGTAAAGCAACAGGGAAGCAGCCACAGAAGGAAAGTAGTAGTAGTACTAAAGATAAAGAAGATACAGATTGTGTGCATCTGCAGAAGCAGCAGTCTCCTCTTCCTCATCCCCAGCAGCAGCGGCAAGCTACCATGGAGCAGATGGGGTGGTGTTCTTCTGCAATGTCACAGAGCAGGAAGCAGGCAATGTCTAAAGTGGGTACACGACATATTGCTCTAATGATTGCTTTGGATGATCAGCCGCTGCAGATTGTAGAAAATGAGGGATTTAAGCGGATGCTCCATTATTTCGCCCCTTACTACAAACTTCCTTCAAGAAGTACATTTAGCCGTCAGGTGCTTCCTTCCCTATACAGAAAATGTCGTGCTGAAATGCAGATTATGATGGCAAGGGCAAAGGGGAGGAGCATCCATCTCACCACTGATGTTTGGACTAGTATGAATGCAATGCATGCATATTTATCTCTAACAGCACATTGGTGGCAGCTGGATGAGGCATTAATACCTGTAAGCACTAGCAGCATTGGCAGTGGCAGTGGCAGCAGCTCCAAAAAGGTTTCGCCAGGATACCATTGGGCTTTACTGCATGCTCAAGTGCTAGACAAGAGACATACTTCCGAAAATATCTTACACGCAATTCAGGGGATGATGGAAAAATGGAATGGGCTCCTTAGAAGCAGTGATATGGCATGCTTAAATGGATTTTTCATTACTGACAATGGTTCCAATATTATTAAGGCTCTGGCTGATGGTAGATTCAACGGCATCCGATGCTTTGCACATACCCTGCATCTGATAGTGAGGGATGCTTTGGGGCTTAGTGGCAAGGAAGGTGGTACTACTAGTTGTAGTAGTCAACTCCTGAAGCGGTTGATTGAAAAGTGTCGCAAAATAGCTGGGCATTTCAATCGTAGTGTAAAAAGTGGGAAGCAACTCAGAAAGAGGCAAATAGCAGTTGGCGCACCTTTGCACAACCTTCTTCAGGATGTGCCTACCAGATGGAATTCCACCTATCGTATGTTGGAGAGGTTGTCTGAACAGCAGACACCTCTTCATGATTTGGCAATGGCAACTGAAATTGGATTGGAAAATCCTCTTGGATGTCAGGACTGGACAAACATTGCACACATGGTGCATGTCCTCAAGCCTTTCAAAGTATATACTGATGCATTGAGTTCAGCTAATGCCACTTTGGGTGGTGTCATCCCTGTAATAAACTATCTGGAGGAGGTATTAGAGGAATTTCTGCATCATCCAGATTTCTCTAAGGAAGTGTTAATGCTTGTTAAATGCTTAAAAGAGCAAGTTGAAAAAAGATTGAAACCTCTCATGCAAAGGGATTGCTATATGTTAGCCACGATGTGTGACCCACGTGTGAAAGGCAGTATTGCTCTCAAGAACAATGCTCTTACACATTGGAAAAAAAAAGTTGATTACAATGGTTGAAAACATAATGTCTAACAGGGTCTGTTCCACTGGTAACGATGAAAAAGATTTAGTATCATCCTCTCAGTCTCCAACTCCATCCTGCTCAAGTACTAGTATGATCAGCTGCTCCCCTACCCCTTCCATAACACATCAAAATATGAGTCATTCCACATTTAATGAACTGCCTGCCATGTCACAAGCAATCGCATCAGCTGTTGGCAGAAGAGTTACTACTGAGTCCTACCTGCAGGAGAATGTTTCAGAACTGCATGTTAAGAGTTTTCTGTCTGAGCCAATTCAGAGCATGGACTCAGATCCCTTGAGATATTGGGCACAGAAAGCTTCAATGTGGCCTGATCTTGCAATACTAGCACAGCACTTTCTTTCCTGCCCGCCAACAAGTGTGCAAAGTGAAAGAGTATTTTCAATGACAGGGAACATAGTGAGTCCACACCGTGCACGTTTGTCTCCAGACTTAGTCGAGCAATTGGTTTTTATCAAAACGAACTTTCCACAGCTTGGGTATCCGAACTTTCCCTGTGACTGGGAGGAGTGAGTCTCTTGTCGAGGGCCGAGATCCAAGGTCAAGGGGTGGAAGAGAGGCTTGGCTCTATGCAGCTGTGCTCCCCGCATCGCTTGCTGGGGCGCCCGGCCACAAGAGAAGCCAGTCTGGGAGTCACAAGACATGAACACTCTGTCCTGCTGCGTCTCCAACACAGGCTTCTCACTCCCAGGCTCCTTTCCCCCAATGTCCACCTCTGAGGCAGGCAAGTCCTCGCTGGGTTCTTCTGCCTCAGCGTCCATCTCCGACAGCATGATTGTGTGAATGAAGTATGAAAGAATTTCAGGCCAATACAATATTAAATTGCACTTACAGTGCACAGAGAGGTTGATACTCTAACTAAGTAGCTAGTGGCTGTACTAGTAGTAGCTAGCTACTAGCTACTGGATATCCAAGTACTAGCTACTACTTGGATATCCAGTTTATATCCAACTAGTAGCTGCTACTACTACTAGCTACTAGTTGGATATAAACTGTTACTGTCTGTTATATCCACTACTGTAACAATATATTGATTAACCAAATATATACAGACACCCTTGAGTGTAATAAAAAGAGAAAACTGAGCACCCAGAAGTTGTACATTTCTGAAGGATTTTTTGTTCATGAGTCTGCTTTCTCCTAGTCCTTACTCCTACTTTAGTATCACAAGCATTACATTTTTTGCTTCAAATGGCTGTCTTGGTCATGGAGCAATTTTTGGCATTGACGTGTGAGTCATTGCAGTAGCTTGAGTGCTGCACACACTGCACACAGTGCACAATATTGTATTGGCCAGGTTGAAAGATGTGTGAATGGTCAGTAGCCACGGTTGAAGCCTTGACGTTGGCGCTACTGCTCACAAGTATACAACTTGTGCTAATTCAGCCAGACTGAATGTTGTATGGAAGTGTATGACTAACTTAGTTACTACTACTAAAACAATGAAATGTGTTGGATTATAATAGACATACATCCGTACATGTCTGCTCTTTGTAATTTAGTAGTACCATACTATATTATTTTGGAATAATAATTATTAGTTAAATGACTAATAAAATAATATATAAAAAAGAACAAGCAAACATTTCCAATATAAACAAATTTATTAACATTTATATTTCACACCACCACCACCACAGTACATGCACACATTTAAAAAAAAAAACAAAACAAAAAAAAAAACCCAGGCCAGCAGCCCAGGTCAAGGCGAAATATGATGCCTTGACTTCATGATGTTGCAGGGTCAGGCTCATGTGGAGAGGAGGGTGTCGCCACTGGAGAAACCTCCTCTGAAGCAGAGGGAACTGGCACCTCCTCCTCATGAGGCATCTCATGAGGAGGAGAAGCCATTTCCCTCTGCTCCTGAGGGGCCTCCTCCAGGGCTAACAACCTCCTCTCCACATTGCAGACACTGGCCTGCACCTCTCCGACACTCTGCTGCAACATCATGAAGTCGGCATCATATTTCGCCTTGAACTGCCGTACTTCCTGCAGGATCTCCTCCAACTTTGAATATTGTGCACAGCAGCACTTACATGTTGGAGGAGATCCTGGAGGAAGTACGGCAGTGCTGGTGCGGGTGCTGGCACTGGCGCTGGCGCTGGTGGTGGTGCTGGTGGTGGTGCTGGTGGTGGTGCTGGTGGCAGTGGTGGGCCGCTGGCTCTTGGCAGCTTTTTCTGGTGGTCCTATAAAGAAATTAAAATAAATAATAATTCAACATGAGACACAGAACTATACATTATACATACATTACATAGTCAGATATGACAAATAAAAAAGCAAATACTACTGGATGCGTGTGAGCAAGTTTATAAAATAATCTACCCCTTATTTAGTTTATTGACCTTGAGGATTATAGAAAAATGAGGAGTCCATTGCAGGGGAGAAGGAGTGAGGGGGAGAGTGGAGGGATATCAAATCTATCAACATAGATTAGAGAGAATACATAATTTGAAGGATTGGAAGGAGAAATAATAGTCAATCTCAGGTTACACAGAATATGATGGTAGGAGATACACTACAAACCTCTTCTTTTTTTTCACCTTCAATTCTTTAGTTTACTATCATAGCCACTCAGTGTCATTTAATATATACAAATAAATAAATACACACATCCCCCCATTCCCAATCCCCAGCCACTATAACTGACTGATATAAAAAAAAAAGATTTTGTTTTTCAGCCTCAGATAATATATACTACTGTACTGGCTGTGCCAAGATATATTATTTCCTACCTAGACCACTTGTTGTTGCTGCCTCCGTCCTCCTCTGGTGACAGCTCTGCCTCCCACTAGGCCCAGGAAGCCCCGCCTCGTCCCTACCTGGGTGTTGTTCTGTACAAGACAAATCAAAATTCAGAGAACAACAGTTAGAATTTTAAAAACAAGAATGAGATCAGACACAATGATTCATTCACTGTTATAGTAAAGAAACATTTTTAACACAAATTCCATTACAATTAATTGAATAGTTGTGTAATGTGTGTTGTTCTTGTGTAGTATTCTGAAAACAACTTACCAGGCACGGAACGGGGCAAGGTTCAGCGGACCTCCTCGAGCCACCTACCCTCGTGCAATCGCAGATGGCGACCTGAAAATTAGAGGAATATACAGGAAAAAGAATAACATTGATTAATTTTTACAACATGCCCATGTTTTGCCTTGACCTACTAGATTATTTTTTATGCAACATACAAAAGTTAGTTATACATAAATACTATTTTATTTATATTTCAATGTGGCTTTCAAAAAAATCCCAAATACCACCATTTCAAAAAGATAAATATAAATATCAATAATATACCACAGATAATTTTATTTCCTTTGTAGTCTAGTTATTAAGTATTAATACTAGTATAGTATAGGGTAAGGGTGGTACACTAGTAGCTAGCTAGCTAGTAGCTAGCTACTAGTATTTCTGTTTTTTTAAAATATATTTACTTAACATTATAACTTTTATTACTTATAGTAGTTAATTATTACATTATAATTATATAACTCACTGTATGCTACTAGTAGCTGCTACTGTAGCTAGTATTACTATCATACTCTATTTAATTTTCAATGACAAAATAATATACATAATTTATAATTGAATAATATGATCAACATTATTATTTCTCACCTTTCTTTTTCAGGTCTTCCACCTCACGAGGGTAGGAGGCCCGCCGGCAAAACTCCTCCTGGAGAGAGGCCCAGGCAGCAGTCTCCCTTTGCAGGTTAGGCCTGCTGCCTGAGGGGGTGTACAGGTTCCTCTCATCCAGGAGCATGAGCCGGGCCAGGAGGTCCACGTCGCCCTGGGTAAAGCGGGGCTTCCTGGACCTTGCTGCCACCTTGGAGGAGGACGGTGGGGAGGAGTCAGACTCCCTCCCCCTGTCCTCACCGGACTCCCTTTCACGTTCCATCCTACCATGAGAAAATAAAAAAGAAGATGAAAAAAAGTATGTGCTATAGGACAGCTGTTTGTTCAGAAGCTCACACACTAATGCAGGGAGGGGCTAGGCAGCTCCCCCCTGTCTGTGAAGCCAGCCCTCAGCCCTCACCCTCACAGTGACAGTACGCTATTCAGTTCAGTGGCAGGGACATGGGGGGAGGGGAGGAGTGAGGGTCAGGCAGCTGAGCTCCCCCCCCCCCTGTCTGTGAAGCCAGCCAGCCTCTCACTACGTAATGCAGGCAGGGAGGGAGCTGTCTCAGCCCTCACCCTCACAGTGACAGTACGCTATTCAGTTCAGTGGCAGGGACATGGGGGGAGGGGAGGAGTGAGGGTCAGGCAGCTGAGCTCCCCCCCCCTGTCTGTGAAGCCAGCCAGCCTCTCACTACGTAATGCAGGCAGGGAGGGAGCTGTCTCAGCCCTCACCCTCACAGTGACAGTACGCTATTCAGTTCAGTGGCAGGGACATGGGGGGAGGGGAGGAGTGAGGGTCAGGCAGCTGAGCTCCCCCCCCCCCCCTGTCTGTGAAGCCAGCCAGCCTCTCACTACGTAATGCAGGCAGGGAGGGAGCTGTCTCGGCCCTCACCCTCACAGTGACAGACAGTACGCTATTCAGTTCAGTGGCAGGGACATGGGGAGAGGGGAGGAGTGAGGGTCAGGCAGCTGAGCCCCCCCCCCCCTGTCTGTGAAGCCAGCCAGCCTCTCACTACGTAAACCAGGCAGGGAGGGAGCTGTCTCGGCCCTCACCCTCACAGTGACAGACAGTACGCTATTCAGTTCAGTGGCAGGGACATGGGGGGAGGGGAGGAGTGAGGGTCAGGCAGCTGAGCTCCCCCCCCCCCCCCCTGTCTGTGAAGCCAGCCAGCCTCTCACTACGTAATGCAGGCAGGGAGGGAGCTGTCTCATCCCTCACCCTCACAGTGACAGTACGCTATTCAGTTCAGTGGCAGGGACATGGGGGGAGGGGAGGAGTGAGGGTCAGGCAGCTGAGCTCCCCCCCCCCCCTGTCTGTGAAGCCAGCCAGCCTCTCACTACGTAATGCAGGCAGGGAGGGAGCTGTCTCGGCCCTCACCCTCACAGTGACAGACAGTACGCTATTCAGTTCAGTGGCAGGGACATGGGGGGAGGGGAGGAGTGAGGGTCAGGCAGCTGAGCTCCCCCCCCCCCCCCCTGTCTGTGAAGCCAGCCAGCCTCTCACTACGTAATGCAGGCAGGGAGGGAGCTGTCTGTGTGACACTGACAATCTCTGTTAAACTTTTTTTTCACTAAATTAGCATAAAATTAAATGAAGTACTTTTGTGTGTTAAACTTTTAATTTCCCCTAATGTAAGTAACTTCATTTAATATTATTTTTATATTATTTTATGCTATTTCACCGAAAAAAAAGTGCATTAACTATTTAACTTAACCAACTAAGTAACTAATAGGAAAGTAATACTGTATAAAAACTAAAACAAAATCTTATATATTTATTATATTATACACTTACAGTGGTTGAGTTGATGATAATCAACGATAACGTTGTGTTCTGTTGAACTGTACTGTGTGCAGCACTGCTCAGCTCACTGCTCTGTCTCAGAGACAGCACGTAGTAAGAAAATAATTATTAGTGCGTGTATTTTAAGCAAAATGGCCTCTGGGGACCTCACAGAGCATGCTCAAGAGAGCGCGCACTAATCCGCGTTAGTGCGCACTAACCAGCGGTAGTGCACACTAACTACGGATGAGTTAAAATACTGATTCTACATTCCCATTGGCTGTTTTCCAGGTGGTGTGAACCAGTGGGAGCCCAGAACCGTACATTTAGCTAACGAACTCCTTAAAAATTGATACGTTTTACTTAAAAGTTGCAATTTTTGGTAGTGCGCACTAGCATTAGTTAGTGCGCACGAACCAGCGGTAGAGCGCACTATCCAGCGGTAGTGCGCACTAACTACGGATGAGTTAAAATACTGATTCTACATTCCCATTGGCTGTTTTCCAGGTGGTGCGAACCAGTGGGAGCCCAGAACCGTACATTTAGCTAACGAACTCCTTAAAAATTGATACGTTTTACTTAAAAGTTGCAATTTTTGGTAGTGCGCACTAGCATTAGTTAGTGCGCACTAACGGGAACTTTGGGCGCACTAACCCCGTTAGTGCGCACTAACTCTGTTCGTAAAAAAAACCAAATCACACGCGAAAAACCAAACTTTTAAACGAATCGGTCGACCGAAGCCCGATCCGATCCCTAAAAACGAAGCACATCTCTAATAACAACTGTTATGCAATATGTCAAATTAAACATTAATAAAAGATCTTTACTTTCAATAGGTATTTTATAAAATTGCTTGGAACTGATTCTTTCACTTCCTGGATACAAATTATCAGGTAAGTATAAGCTAAATACTTATATTGTTGTATTGATGTTATTTTACCAAAAATAATTGAATTCTTCTTGTAAACTTTCTTTTCAAATGTTCCTATTCTTGGCTGAATGGTATGGAAGGTAGACATGTTTTATATTGTTATTTGTATCTGTCCTTTTCTTTATTCTAGTGTCTATAGGTTTATTTTTCTGTTTCCTCTTTCTCTCTTATGTGTGTGTGTTGTCATTTCTCTTGTATTGAATTTTATTTCTGTCTATGTTTCTGTCTAGCTAGACTCTTTTTTATTTTTGGGTTTCAGTTTGTGTATACAGTTAGGGGTTGGTCCTGCTGATATGCAGCTTGTGTATGAGGCTAAACAAAATAGTAGGGTTCAGTGATTTGTCTCCCTATGTCCACTAGCATGCAAGGCTAACAGTTTGCTGATCACATATGGTGCTTGAGTGGCTAGGGAACACTTTTCTTTCTTTCCCTTTCTCTCTTTGAGTTGGAAGTTCTATGGTTCTTCGATCTTCTCAGCAACCTACTACTCTATTCTTAAAATAAAATGAAAGGAGGAATACTAGCTATGTTTACCACTATAATCTTCTGCAAGTGAAACTACTGTATTCCCTCAATGTTGTCTTGAAGGCTTGTTCAACTTTGGCTAGTAGTTTAAATAACAGAATGACAATAAGCAATATTTTCTAGGGATGTGCATTCATTCAGGACAAATTAGGCAATTTCAATGAAGGGAATATGATGTAATGTAGGGATGTGAATCGTTTTCCATATCGTCTTAACGATAGAAATCGTGTGGCAGGGCAAGAAAATCGTCTTAGGCACGATTTTTTAGTTAAAAAATCGTTAAAAATCGTTTTTTCCGATTAGTGCGCACTAACTTGAGTTAGTGCGCACTAACGGGAGTTAGTGCGCACTAACTGGGAGTTAGTGCGCACTAACTGGGAGTTAGTGCGCACTAACTGAAAATGATACAATTTGACACTTTTCAGGTCAGTTAAGGTCAGTTTAGGAATGAATATGTATTCCTATTGGCTGCCCTCTTATTTATTCATGTTACCAAGTTTCCTACTGACAGTATATGGGGGATGGGAAATGGAAACAGTTGGTAGCTTGACAAAACAAGTAATGTGATCAGTCAATGTGACTAGAACTTGTGCCCTAACCCTGATACCAGGGGTATTGTGATCTTTCTGCACACAGTGCCCTATCCCTATTAATACCAGGAGTGTTGTGATCTTCCTGCACACAGTGCCCTATCCCTAATACCAGGGGTGTTGTGATCTTCCTGCACACAGTGCCCTATTCCTGATACTGGGGGTGTTGTGATCTTCCTGCACACAGTGCCCTATTCCTGATACCGGGGGTGTTGTGATCTTCTTGCACACATCCCGATATCAGGGATAGGGCACTGCATGCAGGAAGATCACAACACTCCTGGTATTAATAGGGATAGGGCACTGCATGCAGGAAGATCACAACACCCCTGGTATCAGGGATAGGGCACTGTGTGCAGGAAGATCACAATACCCCGGAGGAGTGAGGGTCAGGCAGCTCCCCCCTGTCTGTGAAGCCAGCCTCTCACTAGTAATGCAGGGAGGGAGCTGTCTCAGACTTCACCATCCTCCCCCCCCCCCCCTTACCCACACACCATTCACTAGCTGGGACATGGGGGAAGTCAGGAGTGAGGGTCAGGCAGCTCCCCCCTGTCTGTGAAGCCAGCCTCTCACTAGTAATGCAGGGAGGGAGCTGTCTCAGACTTCACCATCCACCCCCCCCCTCACCCACACACCATTCACTAGCTGGGACATGGGGGAAGTCAGGAGTGAGGGACAGGCAGCTCCCCCCTGTCTGTGAAGCCAGCCTCTCACTAGTAATGCAGGGAGGGAGCTGTCTCAGACTTCACCATCCTCCCCCCCCCCCCTCACCCACACACCATTCACTAGCTGGGACATGGGGGAAGTCAGGAGTGAGGGTCAGGCAGCTCCCCCCTGTCTGTGAAGCCAGCCTCTCACTAGTAATGCAGGGAGGGAGCTGTCTCAGACTTCACCATCCTCCCCCCCCCCTTACCCACACACCATTCACTAGCTGGGACATGGGGGAAGTCAGGAGTGAGGGTCAGGCAGCTCCCCCCTGTCTGTGAAGCCAGCCTCTCACTAGTAATGCAGGGAGGGAGCTGTCTCAGACTTCACCATCCACCACCCCCCCCCCCTCACCCACACACCATTCACTAGCTGGGACATGGGGGAAGTCAGGAGTGAGGGACAGGCAGCTCCCCCCTGTCTGTGAAGCCAGCCTCTCACTAGTAATGCAGGGAGGGAGCTGTCTCAGACTTCACCATCCTCCCCCCCCCCCTCACCCACACACCATTCACTAGCTGGGACATGGGGGAAGTCAGGAGTGAGGGTCAGGCAGCTCCCCCCTGTCTGTGAAGCCAGCCTCTCACTAGTAATGCAGGGAGGGAGCTGTCTCAGACTTCACCATCCTCCCCCCCCCCCTCACCCACACACCATTCACTAGCTGGGACATGGGGGAAGTCAGGAGTGAGGGTCAGGCAGCTCCCCCCTGTCTGTGAAGCCAGCCTCTCACTAGTAATGCAGGGAGGGAGCTGTCTCAGACTTCACCATCCTCCCCCCCCCCCCCCTCACCCACACACCATTCACTAGCTGGGACATGGGGGAAGTCAGGAGTGAGGGTCAGGCAGCTCCCCCCTGTCTGTGAAGCCAGCCTCTCACTAGTAATGCAGGGAGGGAGCTGTCTCAGACTTCACCATCCTCCCCCCCCCCTCACCCACACACCATTCACTAGCTGGGACATGGGGGAAGTCAGGAGTGAGGGTCAGGCAGCTCCCCCCTGTCTGTGAAGCCAGCCTCTCACTAGTAATGCAGGGAGGGAGTTGTCTCAGACTGGTATCAGGGTTAGGGCACTGTGTGCAGGAAGATCACAACACTCCTGGTATTAATAGGGATAGGGCACTGTAAGAGATGACTGTAGTAGATTGAATAAAGATCTGATGTTTCTGCTCTCCTCACACCAAACAAAAACAACACACAAGCAGAGAAGCCCTTCTTACAAAGCTGAGCTAGTGAGTTAAGTAGGAGGAAAAGTAAACATACTGGTGCCAGTGTGGCTACTTAAAAAATACACTTACCAACAATCAATTACATATATTTGAACTGTGTACAGTTCCAGCCAGGACCACCTTTCTAAAATGCACAGTGATTGGCAAATTCAACATGCACTAGCATTTCAGGTGCCTGCTAACAAAAATAATAAACAAACAAGTTCTAGTCACGTGAGTGCTGATCATTACATTACTTTTTTTGTCAAGCTTCCAACTGTTTCCATTTCACATCCCCCCAACCATATTGGTAACATCAATAGATAAGAGCACAGCCAGCCAATAGGAATACATACATACATATTCATTCCTAAGTGACCTTTACTGACCTGGGAAGTGTGAACACTTTGTTTCATTTTCTGTTGGTGTTCGTTAGTTTCCAGTTCCATTTCCCATCCCCCCAACCATCACCTCAGTGGTAACCTTGATAACATCAATAGATAAGAGGGCAGCCAGCCAATAGGAACACATATTCATTCCTAACTGACCTTCAGTGACCTGGAAAGTGTTTATTTGTATCATTTTCAGTTAGTGCGCACTAAATCGAGTTAGTGCGCACTAACGGGGAGTTAGTGCGCACTAACTCGAGTTAGTGCGCACTAACACGATTTAACGATTTTTAACGATAAATCGTTAGAATTTCTATTGTATCGTGTTCTATAACGATTTAAGACGATATAAACATTATCGGATGATAATTTTAATCGTTGAAAAACGATTCACATCCCTAATGTAATGTATTGTGTCAGTATATGATATAGTCACTTGTTTCTCTTTTACTTCCAGTCTGTTATTCAGAAATACCATAATCAGCTGTACGTGTTCTGCAACTTCCTTAAATAATAAAAGTTTTGCTTACACTAAACACCTTAAGAATCCTTGAATATCCAGAGCTTACTTTAAAGATTTTGCTTCTTTTAAATGTAACTATAATCAACTGAATATCAAATGGAAAAATTATTTCAGCTTATAAAGCTGGAATTTCTTGAATCCCAATTTTTATTCATATGCTGGGATTAGTGATGTATATTTTAAGCTTCCTCAATACATATTTTCTTATGTGCTATAATTTTCATATGTGCTGCAATTTTCTTATTTAAAATTTGCATCCAATTTGTGATGGTTCTGCCTAAGTAAAAGGCCAGCAATTTAGAATAGAGGTATTATGTTACAATGTCAATATATGTGTCACCATAACTTTCATCAGCAATGTTTTCCTTCCACTCAATTGTTTTTCTAAGCTAAATATGAAATTCTGAATTTTCAGCTTTTATTAACTATAATGTTTATCCAACTTTTTAACTTAAGGTTTCTCACCTCAAGTAAAATTTAAAAATCTTTAAAACCATTTTCAAATATACACTCATTCTCTCGTGTGTCTATCTATTGCCTCTGTGTTTCAATGTAATTTAAGACACTATGGCATTTTCTGTGACTGAGAGCATGTAAAGCACTCCTGCTCCTTCCAATGGCAATCATCATTCTCCATATTCTAACTGTAACATTCTTCTTTTTACTATAAGATCCCTCCTCTCCTGATGTCACTGAAGAAAGTAGTTCCTATGAGGTACCTAAAAAGTCAAATTGCAGTTGCTTATACTTTTTGATACCCTCCATCACAGCTGGTATTTATATATATATGAGCACTTTCAGAAAATAATAGTTTGGATGATATATATATATGATTTATGAAAAAATAAAAATGACCCGTTGGAAAATGAAGTTTTCCAGGAAGCACCCAACCCAAAATCTAAAAATGATGCACATCTCTACTCTTCATACCTGGGAATTTCATACCTTGATTAGGGGTGGGAAGAACTAGACTCCAGGGATTTACTTTATTTGAATGGGAAAAGGATGGGGTGGGAGGGGAGGGGAGGGGAGTCTTATGAGTAAGAGACCATTTCTTCACAATTGGGGAAGGGGTGGACATGGGAGTAGGACATCACCATATAGTTTCCATCAATTATTTTTGGAGGGGCCAGGTCTGCCTCAGAAGGCAGCGGCACTACGTACCTTTGGTTCCGCTTCATTGGGATATTGCCTACATGATGATCTGCCATATATTGGCCATTCTCCAGTCTTCAAATACTGTGACTGTTTTTTAATAATTGGTTATAGATTACTATTAATAGATTTGCAATTTCATAATTTAGATTTTTCAGCAATAACCAGGGTGTAAACTGTGTTGGCTACAATTCAATTTTACTGCTAATTTGCAAAAGTGAATTGATAGTTTCTTTACAAACTCAAAAATAAAAATGGATCAATTGATTATCACAAAGTGAATTCCAATAACTTTGAGTCCTTGCTTTTCTACAACCGGTTCTCAACTTATTTCAGTCAATTCCTTGACTCTATATTTCTAGTTACTCTTAAATCTACTCTGTTCTTTAGTCCCCAATCTTCCAATGGGAATGGAAAGATATTTATCCCAAAAGTTCAAGTTCTCATACTTTTCCCAATTACTCTTTTCATAGTCCTTCTTGTTCCAGAGACTGTTGGCCCAGTTTATCTTACTCCTCAAATCCTCCCAGGGGAATGGGAACATAAGAACATAAGATAAGATGTTGTCATACTGGGTTAGACTGAGTGCCCATCAAGCCCAGCATTCTGTCTCCAACAGTGGCATGAACCTACCAAAGTTGCATAAGTGGGACAAAGAGGTAGGGATGGGCTTCATTTTTTTTTTTTTTTTTTTTGCTGGTTCGGGCTTAGGACTGGGCGACCCATGGAAAACATCATTTTCCAATGGGTAGTTTTTTTTCTTGGCAATTTCCGACGAAAAAAAAACCTCACCCCATCCCTTCAAATTTAGTTAATTACAACCCCCCCCCCCTCCTGACCCCCCCCAAAACTTGCCTAAAGTCCCTGGTGGTCCAGTGGGGGTCCTGGGAACAATCTCCTGCTCTAGGGCCATCGGCTGTCAGTAAACAAAATGGCATTGGTGGCCCCTTGCCCTTATCATGTGACAGGGGCTACAGGTGCCTTTGGTTGGCCCCCGTCACATGGAAGGAGGAAAGGAATGCCCGCACCATTTTCTAAGATAGTGCCAGCCGTCCATTGCTCCTACCATGTGACAGGGGCCAACCAATGACACCGGTAGCCCTTGTCACATGGTAAGGGTAAAGGGCCGCTAGCACCATTATGTTTACTAGGTGCCGATGGCCCAAGAGTGGGAGATCCAATTCGGCAAAAACAATTACACATCCCTACAAAGCAGCACCAAGTATGGCATGAAGAGCTGAAGGCATTATGAAGGAGGAACAAAGCACCAAAAGAGGCAGAAAAATCACAAGGAAGTGAGAGAGGGTCAAAGCAACTAAAAGAGAGGCATGAAGAGCCAAAGGCATCATGAGAGGTGCAAAGCAGTCACCCAGAATGGCAAGAACACCTCACATCTCCAAATGAAAGGCAAAGGGCATCAACCAAATTGCTAGAAAGCCCTAGAATGTGAGAAACCAGAGAAAATTGCTGGACAAGGCCTGATATCCTTTTCATATGGTATCCTAAGGTGAAGGAGCTGGCTGTTTAGACTTGGGGTTGGTCCTCACTGGAGGCTAATATGCTCCTGACTAGTGGCACCAATGCTTTTTAACCAATAGGTGTTTAGTATCCTGTGATTAGGGAATCCAGAACATGATTCTTCTTCTAAATCAGTTTTTGTAAATACTGATTCCATTAACTCAGAAGCAGTAATTATGGAGAAGTGCGGTCCTGGATCTGGGTGCTGTACTTCTTCAGCCCTTGTTTTTCTGCTGTGGTATAATCAATCAAAGGTTAAATTCCATATCAGATTATTAATCACAAGACCCATAAGAGAACAGAGTTTGAAAAAAATGTCCATGAAGTTATAAAACTGTTAGATAACTGAGTGTGTAAGTCCTGAGTAAAGCATTAGATAGTGATGGTAATACCAAGAGTCAACAAGAACCGTAAGGGAAAAGGAATTGTAAAAAAATCTTGAGGACATCTGTAGGAGAGGATGAAACACACAAAGGTACCAAGAATGGATTGGTACAGTGATGAAAGCAGTGGCACTGTTGATTAAAAACTGAAATGTTTGAAGCAGAGCAATACAGTAAGAAAAATAGGTGAAAAAACCTCATGGTATTCTTCAAGGGCTGAGGTGGGAAGAAGAATGGCATCAAAAGTACATGACATCAGGCGGGCAAAGCAGTACCAAGAGTGAGATGAAGAACCTAAGGAGTATACAACAAGCATGCAAAGCAATGGATGGCCAGGTTAAGACCAAGAGTCAGCAAGTATTGTTGAGTAAGGGGATTTGAAAAGAACCTAGAAGCCAGCTAGATTCTTAGAGGAAGCACTTGAAGGTACAAAAACTGGCTTGGAGTGGCAGCAGCAGCAGTAGTGCTGTCACATTATAAAAAACTAAAACAGTGGAAGCAGAGCAATACAGCAAGAAGAGTAGTTGAAAAACTACTAGGAAGGAGGAAAATGATATTAAAAGCCCAAGGCAGCAGGAGGGGCAAAGCAGCACCAGGCATTCCTAAAAGGATAGAAGAGTGGTGCAGCAAGAATGCAAAGCAATGGAAGATTAGGGCAAGGCCAAGAGTTGGCAAGTACTTCAGGGGAAGAGGATTTGTAAAGAATCAACAAAAAAAACTAGAGTAGAGGACAAAATGCACTAAAGTATTAAGACTGGCTTAGATCAGTGGCAGATGCAGTGGTGCTGGTGATTAAAAACAGAAAACGTAGGAGCAAAACAATGCAGCAAGAAGTGTTGCTGAAAAACCCCAAGATATAGTTTGAGAACTAAGGTGAGAGGAAGAATGTTATTAAAAGCCGAGGAATTGTGCAGCAAGCATGCAAAGCAATGGATGGCCAGGACAAGACAAAGAATCAGCAAGTACCATAAGGGAATCAGCAAGTACCATAAGGACAAAAGAACATCAAAGCAGCCAGGAATATGTGTGTGTGTGTGTGTGTGGGGGGGGGGGGGGGCTGTTCTAGTCAGAGGCATGGCTACCTGACTAATCCCAACAGTAGCACATGCTTCTGTCAAAGATTAGACCATGAACATCTTATGTATACATGGTTAGTACAGTTAAAATGTGAATGGGTTATTAAATAAGTTTTGATTCCATCGGTTATTTGGATAAATGGTGATTATAAACTGAATACATGCCAATGAGCACTGTCTCCCAGACATACTGCAGGGAATCAAAAACAGTACAAAATCATCAAAACCCCCAAAACACACAATGTGGGTAATCACAAACAGCACAAAGGCATAAAAACCCCCAAGGCATATGGTACAGGGTATTGTAAACAGCACAAAAGCATCATAACCTCCAAGTCATAGAGTACAGTCAATCACAAACAGCACAAAAATGTAAAACACACAAGGCATAGTATTTAGCAATCATAAACCTCATACAGGTGTCCCAACCCCAGAGGCATAGAGTGTTGTCAATAAAAAAAAAACAGCAAATTGCATCATATCCCCCAAGGCAATCACAAATAATGCAAAATTGTCATAACCTCCAAGCCATATATCTGTCAATTACAAACAGCACAAAGTTGTCATAGCTCCTAAGACATATAGTTTTGTCAATTACAAACAGCTCTAAGTTCTCATAACCCCTAAGAAATAAAAGATGGTCAATCACAAATAGCACAAAGGTGTTATAACCTTCAAGGAATAGAGTACAGTCAATCACAAACATAGTAGAATTGTCATAAGCCACAAGGCTTAGAATGAAGTTAATCTCAAACAACACAAAGACCTATACAGGATTAGACAGCAAGACAGAAAAGCGGAAAAGAGGTGGGGTTTGAAGAGAAACATATATTTTCCATTGTTTTACACATTTTATATACTGGACAAACACCCAAGTATAACCAAGAAAGAAACAGGGTAGGAGTACTAGGCTGGGATTGTAGAGGGGCAGAACAAAAGAGTAAGTTGGAGAACCATAAAAGCGGTGGGATAGGAGGAAAAATGTGTAATATTTTCTTTTTTCACATTTTTATTTTAGGCATAATACACCCCAGTATAACTAAGAAAGAAGCAAGGTGACAGAACTAGGCTGGTATTGTAAAGGGTAGAACAAAACAGTAAGGTGTATAACCATAAAAGAGGTGGAATCGGAGAAGAAACATTTATTTTTTATTTCATATTTCCATTTTAGGGACAAAATACTCCAATATAGCCATGAAAGAAGTAGTGTGGTAGAAATATGCAGGGATCCAAAGATAATATAAAAACACCACGTAGGGAAAACAGGATCAATAGTAAATTCCAGGGAAAATGGCTTCTTTTGTTACTTTTTTATGTTTGCTATTTCTTTGTTTAATAAGAGGAAAGGACATTAGTGCTGAGAGGAAATGTGAAACATTGAATCCAAATTCAGATAGGACTTTTGTTTTCTTTTTTTCTGTTTTTTAAGTTCTATAAATGTATGAAATTGTGCCCAGTGTCTCAATCATCATGTATAATGTTTTTTTTTTTCTAATTTTCACAAAAATTCCACTTTTCTTTGTGACAAAATGTCCTCTCTTACTGAATGCAAGAAGTTTATTATTTTTTTCAACCAGCGCTGTATTGTATCATATGAGGAGATATTCTAAATAAACACCAAGATTGCCAATGTTTTGCCAGGGTAGCTGCATCAGGGCATATAGAAATTTCAGCAATGACAATATTATTTGTGAGTATAAAATATTTAGAATTGAATTATGTTAAATAAAATGCTTACTTAAAGCATCCAGAAATGATGAATTATCTTGTAATTTTCTTATGGCTAAACTGGCATAAAATAATTCTAGCACAACATGGCATGGCTCTTTTACTTGAATGATAAAATTGTTCTCCCACCCTTATGAACTTGCCCTGTCACTCTCCCTGATGCCAATGCTAGTGGGTGCTGCTTCAGCAGGTAATGCTGCATACTAGCATTTATCATATACCCCAGTATCTTTCCTCAACTTATATTCTTGCTGCAGGAAATATAATAAGTCATGGTCCTCTCTCACTTTAAAGTGCCTCTAGATCTATGATGTGTTTTGCAATCTCTTCTCTACATTCTTGGAGGCTGATGCTGGTACTGGAAGTTGAGGGTAGACTCAGAGCAAAAATGCCAGGGGCACTACTCATACTCTCTACCTGCACTGCCTGCAGGTTACTCTCAATACCATTAAGATCATCTATCTCTCTCATCACTGCACTGGAGGCTAATATGCAACTGACTAAACCACCCAAATTTCCTCAGGTTCTAGCTCTTCAATTTCTGTTTCAGAGAATCTCAATCAAGATTATTCCTCAGAACTAGTTGTTGAAAATACTGTGTTCATTACCTCAGAAGCAGTAACTAATGTACAGAAAAGTATTGTTGGTTTTGGCTGTTGCACATCTGCTGCCACAATCCATGCCTGTGCCCTGCTAATGCCAATCTTATATGGCTTCTCCACCTTTTCTCTCTGCCCCAAAACAAGAGGGAGAGAAACACCTGGCTATGGCACATACTCTCCAAATTTTTATTTCTGCTGCATTTAACTGCATACCATTCCTTCCATTCTGCAGTTAAATGAGTCTTTTTTTTCAGTTTAGGGGCAGGACTGCCATTTTTATAACTGCTACTAGGCTGGGATGATTCTGCAGCAAATCCTATATCCATGACAAGGCTGCCTTTTTCTCTCAGTGGCATGTTAGAATTTGAAGTATCTACTGGGGGTTTTAATATCACAAAGGAATTTATTTATTGATGCCATACCACTTCTCACAGTATCACTCTATTGTGTGCAGAAATGTCTGTTTCTCTCTCTCTTTCTCTCTCTCTCTCTCTCTCACACACACACACACACACTCATATATAAAGTGTATGTATATGCTGTGTATTGCCCTGCTGACTAATTCCTTTTCCACACACAAAAATATATTAGAAAGTTAGACAGAACCAACAAGGCTGGCAGCCTGACAACACTTTTCTTAATTTTCACTGGCAGTGTTCTAACCTCCCTGCAGTGCACTAGACACGCAGTCAGAGATAAGAGTACAGATTCAGTCTCCACACTCCAACCCTCTCCTAGTGAACAGAAAAAGCAGAGTTCCAGTGCCTCTGTCTTTTTGTTTCAATGAGTTAGATCACTGCAGAAGTTACAAAGCCAACTTTTTTAAAGATTTTTTTTTAATTCCTGGGGAACTTCTTAAAAACAGATCCTTCTCTACCAATTGCTAGAGAGGAAATAAAGACTTCCTTGCACTTGCTTTCAGTGGGATAACATCAGTGTCACATGACCAGATGGCAGGTATAGGCTAGTTAAAAAGATGCTTTACTATAATCTGTCCTCCATATGGTTTTCTTGCCAACTTCCCTGCCTTTGATCTGAAGAAGATGTGAAGTCACACAGGCAACATTTGTTACTATAGTTATCAGTTGTTTATTTTCTCAGCAGTGCACACAGCCATAAACTTGAATGTGCCTTTGACTTGAATGGGAAACATAAACATATCACACACATTTTTTTTTCAAATTCATGGGATCCTTCCATTCATCTTGGGAGTACACAAATGTAACAAAAATGTATTTTATCCATTTGTTTAAAATGAATGTATAACCCTTGTGGCCAATATAATGCCATTTAAAAAAAAAGGATCCAGGGATGATCTGTAAAATTATAGACAGGTGAGCCTGATGTTGGTCCCAGGCAAAATGGTAGAAATTAAAACAAAATCACTGGCCTAACAGGGAAGAGCCAACATGGATTTAGCAAAGAAAATTCTTGCCTTGTCAATCTACTGGATTATTTTTAAAGATGTTAATGTAGACAAGGGTCAGCTGATTGAAATAGTGTATCTGGGTTTTCAGAAGGCATTTGACCAAAGTTCCTCATGAGAGATTCCTCCGAAAATTAAAGTCATGGAATAGGAGGTGATGTCCTATTGTGGATTGAACAGCTGTGGTAAATGGTTAAAAAACAGGAAACAGAGAGTAGGACAAAATGGTCATTTTCCCAGTGGAGAAGGGTAACTAGTGGAGTGCATTAGGGGTCTTTACTAGATCTGCCACTGTTTAACATATTTATGAATGATATGGAAAAAGGAGCAGTATATGAGATGATCAAATACAAATTTAAAACATGAGCATAATGGCAGGAACTACAGAAGGAATGTGAGGCTGGGAGACCAGGCACTTAAAAAGCAGATACAATATATTTTTATATAGGTAAGTGCAAAGGGATGCATATTTGGCAAAATAAATTCTAACTATAGTATACAATGCTGGGTTCCATATTAGGAATCACCACCCAGGAAAAGGATCTTGGAGTCATTGTGGACAATACATTGAAGTTCTGAGCTCAGTGTATGGTGGTGGTCAAAATATCAAATAGAATACAAAAAAGTTTTCTTATTGACAAGTAAGCTGTGTAGGATATTTCCTAGAAATACAGGGCATGGTCTTGAACTGGTATAGTGTTTGCATTTTTTAGATAATATTTTACATTTTTTGTTTTTACTGATCAGTTTATTTTAATTTCGAACTTGAAGTTGAATCATGTGTAATCATTTTCCTGATTATATTTTTCTCATTGAGTTGTAGGTGTACATGATATGATATTTCCTTTATTTCAATATACATCTGTATCTATTAAAACAGCTACAAACAGTTTTAAAAAAAGCAACTAGAATATCAAGAATGATTTTGAAAGGAATAGAAAATAAAATAGAGACTATCATAATGCTTGTGCATCAATCCATGATGCAATCACACCTTCAGATTTGTTTGCAGTTTTGGTTGCCCCATCTCCAAAAAGATAAAGTAGAACTAGAAAAAGTATAGAGAAGGGCAACTGGAGAAGAGCTTAGTGCTTGGAGAATAGGTGACTGAAAAAGGATATGATAGATATTTATTAAATTATGAGTGGGGTAGAACAGGTAAATAGTGGATGGTTATTTACTCTTTCAAATAGTATTAAGACTAGAGACAGTCCAGGAAACTAATTGGAGATTTAAAATAAATAAGAAACATTATTTGTTCATTCCGTGTACTTTCAAGCTGTGGAATCTTTTGTCTGAGGATATTATCAAAGTATCTAGTATAGCAGGGTGGTATGGACAATTTTCTATAGAGGAAGTCCATAAACCATTACCAGTCAAGTAGATTTCGGAAAGCCATGTCTTATCCCTGGGAATAAGCAACAAGAAATGGATATACTCTTTTGAATCTGCCAGGTACTTATGACCCAGATTGGCCAATATCAGAGAAAGGATGCTGGACTCGATAGATCTTTGAAACAGTACTCTCTAGTGAACTCTGACAAAGGTCACACTAAGTTGTATGACCAGGAAAATATATTAAAGGATTTATGGTGAGAAAAGGGACTCCTTAAAGAATATTTAGATAACAACTGTGAGCCTAAGGGGAATATTCAATAGAAGGGGCCCTAAAGGGGTTTTTGGAAAACACTAGGATGCCCAAAAAATCTACTTGGGATGGACTGCAACATAGGGATGCACCCAATATGGTGATGAGAAAGCTCTCCTATAGGAGTATGACTCTCACAATCAGAGTAAATTGAGATGTTTGGGGAACAGCACAAGGTACCCATGCAATTCATTCTGCTTCTATCAGATACACATAGACAAATGGATAATAAATATCATTTGGATATTTTATGCTACTACAAATGTTGATACATTGGCTAAAATACCTCTTTTCTTGAACCTTTTCAAGTTTTGAAGGCAGAATAAAATGCAATTAGCCTGACACTCATACTTGTCACTTTCTGCATACCTGATGATAAAAGTTAGATGTTTACAGATTTGAGTAGACTAGAATTATGGAAAGTGACAGACAGGTTCAGCTGACAAATAAGGATAAATCCACAATCCATCACTCAGTCATAAGGTGAGTTCTATTAAAAAAGATAATTAAAAGATACCAGGTCTTCTATATTCATGCAGAGTAGGGCCCTCTAATATGCCTATTTTGTTGCTATATAGTAAAAGCCCCAAGAAAGTGAAAGTTCTTCTTCTTTGGTCTAAGGAAGATGCATTTAAATTGAACTGACTTAAAGGGTTATATTAAAATGCTCATCTGTTGATATATAAAAATAAACATAGCACCATAGTCCTCTAAGCAGAGAAAATAAAGTTATTTTTTGTTTTTTTTTAATAATTCTCTTTATTCCCTATTTGATGCCACTCTAATTCCTGCTAGGATTATTAGGTGGCTAAACCCCGTAGGATTTGCTTCATGATGGGGTCTAAATAGAAGGGAAAAAAACATCCAGAAACAGTTTTGCCAGAAGAAACCTACAAGACATGGCAAAAAATTTGTGTTCAATCCTTCAAAGTGTTACAGTGTTAGATTACAAAAACAATGCGGCGGCGAGATCCCACGGTAACGGGGGGCGGGGGCAAAGCGGAAGGCGGTCCTGCAATAGCCGGCAGTGATAGCCGGCAGTGATCGCACCTCCGCAGTGCTATCGCTGCTGGCGAAACTGGCAGCGATAAAGAAGCGTACCTTTCGCTGTTGGCGAAGTCTTTGCGGCATCAGCCCCGGTGCTGCCCCGACTCCTCATCTTCCGGGGCTGACGCGGCCCCCGACTCCGCCCCCATCTTGGTATCGCGTGCGATCCGCATAGAAAACGACACCACATAGTGAATAATAAACTAACGTCATCAGCTCAGTGTGCTATGGCAGTCAAAAGGGCAGATGAAATGTTGAAAATTGCCCCACACAGTATACCATTAAGGATGTGTAGGGAAAAAACATAATTTCATGACACTTTTTCATTTTTTTCTTTTTTTAAATTTGGGTTTCATTTCATCTAATGTTTATTTTATTTGCTTTCTGACCTGAAATAAACATTAAATTTACCACTCCCACCCAAAACATGACAAAATGAAAAAAAAAAAAAAAGATCCCCTCTACTGCCCCAGAGCACAAAGGGCCATCGGCGCCATCTTTATGAGTGGCAGCCGACGGCCCGAGAACGGGAGATCGCTCCCGGGACCACCACTAGACCACCGGGTAATTTAAAAATATTTTGGGGGGATAGGGAGGGTGGGAGAAGCTAAGGGGTCATCTTTAAAGGGTCGGGTGGGTTTTTTTTAATCGGGCCATCGGCGCCATTTTTGAGTGGCAGTCAAAATGGTGCTGATGGCCCGAGAGCGGGAGATCAGTCCCCGCGCCCCCACTGGACCACCAGGTACTCGTAAAACCAGGACTGTTGTGATCTTCCTGCACACAGTGCCCTATCCCTGATACCGGGAGGGTTGTGATCTTCCTGCACGCAGTGCCCTAACCCTGATACCGGGAGTGTTGTGATCTTCCTGCACGCAGTGCCCTATCCCTGATACCGGGGGTGTTGTGACCTTCCTGCACGCAGTGCCCTATCCCTGATACCGGGAGTGTTGTGATCTTCCTGCACACAGTGCCCTAACCCTGATACCGGGAGTGTTGTGATCTTCCTGCACGCAGTGCCCTATCCCTGATACTGGAGGTGTTATGATCTTCCTGCACTAAGCAGGGATACACACTGCATGCTGGAAGATCACAACACTCCCGGTATCAGGGTTAGGGCACTGTGTGCAGGAAGATCACAACACTCCCGGTATCAGGGTTAGAGCACTGCGTGCAGGAAGATCACAACACTCCCAGTATCAGGGTTAGGGCACTGTGTGCAGGAAGATCACAACACTCCTGGTATCAGGGATATGGCACTGAGTGCAGGAAGATCACAACACTCCCGGTATCAGGGATAGGGCACTGTGTGCAGGAAGATCACAACACTCCTGGTATTAAGGATAGGGCACTGCATGCAGGAAGATCACAACACCCCTGGTATCAGGGATAGGGCACTGCGTTCAGGAAGATCACAACACTCCCAGTATCAGGGATACGGCACTACATGCAGGAAGATCACAACACTCCCGGTATCAGGGATAGGGCACAAGTTCTATTCACATTGACTGATCACATTACTTTTTTTGTCAAGCTACCAACTGTTTCCATTTCCCATCCCCCATATATTGTCAATGGGAACCTTGGTAACATGAATAAATAAGAGGGCAGCCAATAGGAATAAATATTCATTCCTAAACTGACCTTAACTGACCTGAAAAGTGTCAAATTGTATCATTTTCTGTTAGTGCGCACTAACAATGATTAGTGCGCACTAACTTCCTGTTAGCGCGCATTAACTCCCGTTAGTGCGCACTAATCGGAAAAACCGATTTTCTAACTAAAAAATTGTGCCAAACACGATTTTCTTCTCCTGCCAGACGATTTTGATTGTTAAGATGATCGGGCACACGATTCAATCCGTATTAGCCACCCTCCAGTCTTCAGGTAAAATGGATGATTTTAATGATAGGTTACAAAGTTTTACTAATAGGTCTGAAATTTCATTTTTGAGTTCCTTCAGAACCCTGGAGTGTATACCAACAGGTCCAGGTGATTTACTACTCTTCAGTTTGTCAAGCAGCCTACCACATCTTCTGGGTTTACTGTGATTTCGTTCAGTTCATCTGAATCATTACCCATGAAAACCTTCTTCGGAATGGGTATCTTCCCAACATCCTCTTCAGTAAACACCAAAGCAAAGAAATTGTTTAATCTTTCCGTGATGGCCTTATCTTCTCTAAGTGCCCCTTTAACCCCTTGATCATCTAACGGACCAACTGACTCTCTCACAGGCTTTCTGCTCCTGATATATTTTTAAAAGTTTTTACTGTGAGTTTTTGCCTCTATGGCCAACTTCTTTTCAAATTCTCTCTTAGCCTGACTTATCAATGTCTTGCATTTAACTTGCCAATGCTTATGCTATAATTCTACTTTCTTCTGTTGGTTCCTTCTTCCAATGTTTGAATGAAGATCTTTTGGCTAAAATAGCCTCTTTCACCTCACCTTTTAACTATGCCGGAAATCATTTTGCCTTCCTTCCACCTTTCTTAATGTGTGGAATACATCTGGACTGTGCTTCTAGGATGGTATTTTTTAACAATGTCCAAGCCTCTTGCACACTTTTTACCTTTGTAGCTGTTCCTTTCAGTTTTTTTCTAACTATTTTTTCATTTTATCAAGTTTCCCTTTTGAAAGTTTAGCATTAGAGCCGTGGATTTGCTTACTATTCCCCTTCCTGTCATTAATTAAAATTTGATCAAATTATGATCACTATTGCCAACCAGCCCAACCACCATTACCTCTCTCACCAAATCATGTGCTCCACTGAGTATTATATTTAAAAATGCCCCCTCTCTCGTTGGTTCCTGAAACAATTGCTCCATAAAACTGTCATTTATTCCATCCAGGAATTTTATATTTCTAGCATGTCCTGATGATACATTTACCCACTCAATATTGGGGTAATTGAAATCTATTGCAAACACGTTGTACAATAATTGCTTTCAAATTTTATGTGTGTATTTGAACTAAATATAATATATTTTTTTCATTTTTTCAAAAATGAAAAAAATATATTATATTTAGTTCAAATACACACATAAAATTTGAAAGCAATTATTGTACAACGTGTTTGCAATAGTGTTTACATAGTCGCTGTATTTTTGAGGATATTTTTGGGGGTAATTGAAATCTCCCATTATTACTGCACTACCAATTTGGTTAGCTTCCCTAATTTCTCTTAGCATTTTACTGTCCGTCTCACCATCTCAGCCAGGTGGTTGGTAGTATACTCCTATCACTATACTCTTCTCCAACACACAAGGGATTTCTACCCATAAATATTCGATTGTGAATTTAGTTTCATGCAGGATCTTTATCCTGTTGGACTCTGTGCCACCCTGGACATAAAGTGCCACCCCACCTTCCAGATGCTCCTTTCTGTCATTGTAATATAATTTGTACCCTGGTATAGCACTGTCCCATTGGTTATCCTCCTTCCACCATGTCTCTGAGATGCCAGTTAAGTCTATGTCATCATTCACTGCTATACATTCTAATTCTCCCATCTTACTTCTTAGACTTCTGGCATTAGCATACAAACATTTCAAAGTGTGTTTTTTGTTTGTATTTTCATTCTGCTTTTTAATGGATAGGGATAAATTGGAATTTTTTAGCTCAGGTGAGGTTTTAATTTCAGGCACTTGGACTACTTTTCTTATTATTGGAACCTCACTGTTGGGATGCCCTAATTCTAATGCATCATTAGTAAGGATATGCATCATTTTTTTGATGGATGAAAATATCGTACGATATTTTCTAATCTGTCATGTATCGGGGGTTCCCAAAAATGATAGGAATACCCCACAAAGATTTTGTGTGGTTTTCTTATTTTTATTTTTTTTTTGGGGGGGGGGGGAGAAAGAGCATACAGAAAAAAAACCCCCAAACCCACCCCGACCCTTTAGGTCTAATTATTTACAATCCCCCACCCTCCTGACCCCCCAAAAAATTTCTTAAAGTACCTGGTGGTCCAGCGGGATTCCTGAGAGCGATCTTTCACTCTCAGGCCATCAGCTGCCACTAATCAAAATGGTGCCAATGACCTTTTGCCCTTACCATGTGACAGGGGCTATCAGTGCCATTGGCCGGCCCCTATCACATGGTAGGAGTAATGGATGGCCCGCCCCATTTTTTAAGATGTCGCCGGCCATCCATTGCTCCTACCGTGTGACAGGGGCCGGCCAATGGCATTGATATCCCCTGTCACATGGTAAGGGCAAAGGGCCACTGGTGCCATTTTGTTTACTGGCAGCTGATGGCCTGAGAGCGGGAAATCGCTCCCGGGAATCCCACTGGACCACCTTTAGGAAAGTTTGGGGGGAGGTGTCGGGAGCATATGGGATTGTAAATAATTAGATTTAAATGGTCGGAGTGTTGTTTTTTTTTGTCTCTGGACAGCTGAAAACAAAAACCGTCCGGACCGTGGGAAACGGAATTTCCCGCAGGTCCACGATCCCGAAACCGGAACCGATTCCACCACCTGATTTACATTTCTACTCATTAGTATCCTTTGAATATACCTCCCTCTGAACCATGCTCTGCCTAGCAACTGTCAGCTTTCCCCTTTGTTCTAGTTTAAAAGCTGCTCTATTCCCTTTTTAAAAGTTAGCGCCAGGAGTCTGGTTCCATCCTGGTTAAGGTGGAGCCCACCCCTTCAGAAAAGACTCCTACTTCCCAAAAAGGTTCCCCAGTTCCTTACAAAAATGAATCCCTCTTCCTTGCACCATCATCTCATCTACATTTTGAGACTCGAGCTTTGACTGTCTTTAGGGACCTGCATGTGGAACAGGGAACATTTCAGAGAATACTACCCTGGAGGTTCTGAATTTCAACTTTCTACCTAAGAGCCTAAATTTGGCTTCCAGAACCACCCTCCCATATTTTCCTATGCCATTGGTGCCCACATGTACCATGACAGCCTGCTCCTCCCCAGTACTTTCTAAATTCCTATATAGGCGATGCATGAGGTCTGCCATAATCGCACCAGGTAGGCATGTTACCAGGCGATCCTCATGCTCACCAGCTACCTGGCTGTCTACATCCCTAATAATCAAATCACCAACAATAACAGCTAATCTAACCCTTCCCTCCTGGGCAGTAGCCCTGGGAGATACATCCTTGGTACGAAAGGACAATGCACCACCTGAAAAGCAGGTCCTTGCTACAGGATCCTTTCCTGCTGCACCAGGTTGATGCTCTCTGATCATGAGACCTTCTTCCTCCAAGGCAGCACCAGGGCTGCCAGTCTGAAGTTGGGACTTGGCTACTATGTCCCTTTAGGCCTCATCTATATACATCTCTCTCTGCCTCAGCTCCTCCAGGTCTGCCGCTCTGTCCTCCAGAGATTGGACTTGTTCTCAGAGATAGACCCCGAAAACAAGAAGGTAGGCGATCTAAAAAGTCATTAGGAAAACAAAAAAAGATTAGATGCCCAAGTCTTTTTCAATCTTTATTGCAGTGAAAACATGTTTAAAATTTGTTGCCCGATTCTGGCTGAGTTTCGCCGCCCGTATGGTGGCTGCCTCAGGGGCTGAGAACGAATCACAGAAATTACAAAAATTATACAATAAATAATAAAACACAACTTAAAAAACAAATATATGGCTATTAAAATTACATAAAATGGTGACATTTAACTGAACATCTGTTACATGGATAATTCTGAATGTTACATATACCAATATGTGCAAACGGTAGGGACATATAATATAAATATGTTTCTTCTAATATTGCTAAACTATTTCTTTTTATTTAGATATTATATTGATAATTTTACCTTGGACTCTCATTGAAACTTGGGACCATTAATGTAGCATCAAGCTTGGAAATAAATCTCTTTTAAAACAATCTGTGTTGGGAGCAACACTATATAGAAAAATCAATGTACATAGAAAATTAATAATGATCTTTTAATCTGCATAGTGTTTAAATGATGTGAAAAGAGTTGAACACCAACCTTAAATGCTCTGCAAAAATCACAATCTCGTAGGCTCTATTCAAAGGACAGTGCCTGTATTTTACAAAACAATTTTAAAGATGTATATCAAACATCTTATCTTTAAGTTATGTGCAAATTCATTAAAAGCAGACAATGTAGTTGTTAATTTCTTGCATTGAGACTACTGTCAAATATATGCGTATTGATCGGATAACGCATGTCAGTGAAAACAATTAGATACCCGATCACTTTTCTAACATATTCCTGGATGAAAACGGGGGTATTTCATTAAAATCTTAACTAAAAAATTGTTTGTTTAACATAAGGGGTACTATGTGCTACTGGAAAAGCATATACTTAAAAACACATATACTTGAAAAAAACGACATCAAAACGCTGAAACAATGACGGTTATTCTGCCAATGTGTTTTAAACTGAGCAGGAAGGTCTAGTCACATCGCACTTGCGTTATGCAAATATAAATTAGAAAAACTAACTAACATACTATATATGTTAATACATACATTAATGACCTTATGAAAAATGTTTAAAAAATATGATCCGTTTCTTAAAAATAAAAGATTAGATGGATCTTTAATCGTAAGAATAAATCCATCTCCAATTATAAAACAATTCTAAACATACCTTCACTCCCTGAACCGGATGCACAGTCTCCACTTATCACAGCGAACATTGAATCGCTATCACTTCATTATTTTTAAAGCACAATTTGGCGCCAAAAATGTAAAGAATGAATATAAAAACATTTTCTTTTATTCTATAAAAACACAAATGTGTTTATATAATTTGATGACTTCCGCAGTTCTCTCCCAGGCCGCTCCAATTTAGGAGCGGCCTGGGAGGGAAATTTCCTACCCCCTATACTAACCTTCCTACCCCTTCCCCTAATCTTCCTGCCCCTTAGCCCTATCCTAACCCCCCCAAATCCTTGTCTTACTATTTGCTCCAACCTCAGGGCAGGATCAATTTGCGCGCACCGCCACCCTGCTGGCATGCGATCCCCTGGCACAGCAGCAAATGGCCGCTGAGCTGGGTGCCCCTAGCCACGCCCCACCCCTGTCCCCTCCCCACCCCTTTCCTGAGGCCCCGGGACTTAATGCATCCCGGGGATTTACGGGAAAATTGGCCCGGCGCGCATAAGCCCAGCCATGCGCGTAAATTCCCAGGATTAACGCGCATAAGGTTTTGAAAATTTACCCCTATGTATCTGGAAGTGGCCTACAGGGGAAAGATCAAACTCTCAATAAGGTGTGGTGAATTTGTGAAGTGAAGTTAAAAGGCTGATTTGTGTGTGTGTGTGTGTGTGTGTGTGTGTGTGTGTGTGTGTGTGTGTGAAAGTGGCACCTGCCTATAAATTAAAGAATGAGCTAGGAGTGGATGGGAGAGGGGTGAGCGGGTTGGGAAATACAAATACACTTTCTGCTTATTAGCTGCCTTACTGACTATTAAAAGCACAAACAAACAAACACACTAAATAATATACCCCAATTGTTTCCTTCTCCCCAATACTTTTAAAACATTTTCCCAGGCAAAACTTACTGATAACTTTCAGCTACCAGGAAGGTGATCCTCTCTCCCCTCAGTGCTCCCAAAATAAAAATTAAGGTTCCTACCTATGTATTACCATGTAAACCCACAAATTTCAATGAACTCATTCACTGGGCAAAATTGTACTTACAATCCAGAATTTCATGCTAGATGATGCTTAGCTTGGATAAGTTGAAACAATGTTTGGAGAGGAATTTTGGGGTTCTTTCACCCCTTTTGGGGCGGTATAAAAATTTCCAACAAAGTGTTATTTGCCATGTCAGTTGAATACAAAATGTTTATATTTAAAACTGGCAGCCAAAAGACCCTGCACATCTTACACAAGCTAAAAACACCCTTTATGTAGGTTTTTAAGCTGGCCTTTTCTCTCCAACATGTAAAACATTAGTAGCGTCATTGCAATATGAATGAGTCTCATTAATCTCTTCCTTGACATGCAAAATTGTTCTACTGATATCTGCAAGATTTGGAATAGGGAATAGAAGATTCTTTTAGATCCTTACATACCCCTGCTTCATATGAAAGAAGAGGGAAAACAAGAGAATTAAAAGAGGATAAGCAAGGAAGAATATATTGTATGAGAAATCAGTTTTAATCGGAATAATAAACTTCTAGCAGGGCTTAGAAATAGACGTATATCTTAAATGAGTCATATAATCACATGGAAGATTTCTGTAAAATCCCACATTTCACTTTCTCCTCATTGGTATTATATCTGCCTAGCATATCAAATAGTAGTTAAGACTTTCAGCCTCTATATGCTTCTTGTTTCATACACTTTGAACAGCCTGCACTTCTTAGCATGCACTCACATCTAAGTAGGGATGTGAATCATTTTTTGACGATTTAAAATTTTGTCCGATATATTTTAAATCGTCAAAAATCGTTAGAGCCGCGATACAATAACAATTCCCCCGATTTATCGTCAAAAAATCGTAAATCGGGGGAAGGGGGAGGGGAAGGGGGAGGGCGGGAAAACCGGAACACTAAAACAACCCTAAAACCCATCCTGACCCTTTAAAATAAATCCCCCACCCTCCCGAACCCCCCCAAAATGCCTTAAATTACCTGGGGTCCAGAGGAAGGGTCCCAGTGTGATCTTTTACTCTCGGACCTCCGGTGCTTGTAGAAATGGCGCCGGTGCTACCTTTGGTTTTTCCGTACGGAAAAACGATTCGCGGCAGGAGATCGCTCCCGGACCCCCGCTGGACCCCCAGGGACTTTTGGCTAGCTTGGGGGGGCCTCCTGACCCCCACAAGACTTGCCAAAAGTCCAGCGGGGGTCCGGAACGACCTCCTGCAGTCGAATCGTGTTGTCTATGGCCAGCTCCATTTTGCGCAAAATGGCGGCGCAAAATGGCGCCGGCCATAGACAACACGATTCGACTGCAGGAGGTCATTCCGGACCCCCACTGGACTTTTGGCAAGTCTTGTGGGGGTCAGGAGGCCCCCCAAGCTAGCCAAAAGTCCCTGGGGGTCCAGCGGGGGTCCGGGAGCGATCTCCTGCCGCGAATCGTTTTTCCGTACGGAAAAACGATTCGCATGCAGGAAGTCATTCCTGGACCCCCGCTGGACTTTTGGCAAGTCTTGTGGGGGTCAGGAGGCCCCCCCATGCTGGCCAAAAGTTCCTGGGGGGTCCAGCGGGGGTCCGGGAGCGATCTCCTACGCTCCTGACCTCGGGGGATAAAAAACAAAATTGCGCCGGCGCTACCTTTGACCTGTCATATGACAAGGCAAAGGTAGCGCCGGCGCCATTTCTACAAGCACCTGAGGTCCGAGAGTAAAAGATCACACCGGGACCCTTCCTCTGGATCCCAGGTAATTTAAGGTATTTTGGGGGGGTTTGGGAGGGTGGGGGATTTATTTTAAAGGGTCGGGGTGGGTTTTAGGGTTGTTTTAGTGTGCCGGTTTTCCCGCCCTCCCCCCCACTGGACCCCAGGTAATTTAAGGCATTTGGTGGGGGGGGGGGTTCGGGAGGGTGGGGGATTTATTTTAAAGGGTCGGGGTGGGTTTTAGGGATGTTTTATTGTGCCGGTTTTCGATTTACACGATTTTCACGATTTTCACGATATTTAAAAAACCCAAACGGCGACGATCCGATTCCCTCCCCCTCTCAGCCGAAATCGATCATTAAGACGATCGATCACACGATTCACATCTCTACATCTAAGTAATATAAAAGACACATTAAACTATTTTAAAGCAGGAAAAGGGAGAGAGAAAAACATGAATGGAGGTACAATTTTCATCTTTATAGGACAACAGAAAGATCCCTGTGTTCTTCTATTAGTGATAAGAGCATACTAGTTAAGACCAACAGCACATCAAGTCCAGCATCATCTCCCTGACAGTACCCAGTTCAGATCAGTTGGAAGTATCAGGCAGTTCCCAATGAGGAGATCTATTCCCTATTGCTTACTCACAGAAGTAAGAAATAGTGAATCCCATGCCTATCTAGCTAATAATAGTTCATAGACCCAACTTCCAGAAAACTGTCCAAACATTTTTAAACCCATCATAATCACATAAGAACAAAAAAAATACCATGCTGGGTCAAGATCCATCGAGGCCCAGTATTGTGTCTCTGAAGGTGGCCAGTCCAGGTTGCATTTACCTTCCAGACCCCAAAAAATACATTTTTTACATTTCTTGTTACCTATACCCACTACCACTTTCCTTAGTCTACTTGGCAAATGATGTTTTATAGACTTTTCTTCCAGGAACTTGTCCATATCACTTTTATACCCCACAATGCACATCCTTTGGCAGCAAATTTCACAGTTTAATTGTGCATTGACTGAAAAATAGTTTTCCTAAATTTGATTTAAATTTGCTGCCAGTTCATTTTCTGGAGCATCCCCTAGTCCTTGTTCTATTTGAACAAACAATTAATCATTCTTTATTTGCCTGTTCCACATCAGTTCTAAAATAAGAGGGTTTCAGGGAACATAGTACTGAGGAACCTTTTGCAATCCCTCCCACGGCCGGAGCCACGGGAGGTCTCTCACCTCCTTCGCTTGCTGGCCCAAGCCCTCCGACGCCGCTGCTCCTCGTTCCATGCGGTCAGGAGACCACCCACTGCTGCCCCTGCATGGCGGGCCTTACTGCCGTGCTTCCCGTGGCGGGAAGTCACTGACCGGGCCATCTTTGCGGTGTGGGAGCCATCTTCGCTGCGGTTCAGAGGCCGCAGTCCTCGGACTTCCTTGCAGCTTAGAGCCACTCCTCTGCCTGCCTCTCGCGGCTTGAGAACCGCCGACAATGCTGGGCCTGCTCCTTGGCCCACCCTGTTCCTCCTCATCACAGCGGCAGCATGGCTGCTGTCCAGGGTCCTGCCCCTTCCTTCCTAAGGGGCGGGCCTGCGGCTTCTTCGGAGATTTAAAGGGCCAGTGGCTGTTCTACCCGAGGGCCCACCTGCAAACTCCTCCCAGGGAGTTGCCTTCTTCTGCCTATAAATAGGCCTCCTGGTCAATCAGTCTTCAGTTCGGCAAGGGTCTAAGTCCTCCCAAGGACTCCTCATCTCCAGCTCCTACCCAGGCATTTCTGATATTCATCCATGGATCTTCTTGTATCTTCCTTGTCTCTGCTCTGATGTTCCCAATGTTCCGTGATGTCCTGATGTTCTGTGATATTCCTGATGTTCCGTGATGTTCCAATGATGTCCTAATGCTCCAGGTCCTGTAGGGCCCATGCCTCCGGAGATTCCTTGCTTTTAATCCAAGTTTTATCTTCGTCCTTCTAGTCCCAGCTCCGGAGGATCCGAGGGGGTTTCTGCAATCCTGTGCTATGAGACTTCCTGAGCCTGTCCCGCTCCCCTCGTGGTCCATGACCAGCCGCCAGGCTGTGTAGGGCGTGTAGGGGACAGTGCGGTCCACGACCAGCCCCACATGCTGTGTAGGGTGCCTGAGGGTCTTGCACATCCCTCTCTGTTTCCTGTCTTTGTCTCAAGCTACGGCTGAGTCTTCATTCCAAGCTCCAGTGCCTTCAGATTTCTCCCACTGTGACCTCTGTCTGATCTGCCGCCTCTGCTGCACCCTGTGGCAGGTCCGAAAGAGCTTGTAGTAGTCGGAGGATCACTCAGAGACCACCATTGCATTGGTGGTCTAATGGGCGTGCAGGTCGGTGGAGGATTCGAGGCTCCTGACTCCCAGACTTGGACCGTTCTCATCGCAAGGGCACACACTCTCCTCGTCCCATGCTGGAGAGCTCCCAGTTGCACTCTGCTCCATCGTCAGTGCAACAGAACCAAAGTACTAGGATAGTTCAGATAGGCTATAAATGCAAGTATTGCCAGGTCAAAGAATTTCTGTGAACTTGAAAAAATGCTCTGGTTTTTTTTTCTGTTATTTTGTACTGATGCAATCAGCTCTTTACATATGAATTACATAATAATAGCAAAGCACCCTGGTGGAAAAGAGATTCTTCTCCTGCTGGTAAAAAATTAAAATAATCACAGATGACTAATGATCAGAAACAGTGAGTGACAGTTCTGAAGTAGAATGCAAAGGCATCATTTTCTGAGGTACAATTTGTTCTGTAAATTGATTTTAGGAAAAACTTATTCTTCTTCTTGCAGTAACATACCAGCTTTTTTCAAATGTAAGATAAGATCACTATTTAAAGTTTACTATAACACCAGTGTGTCATAAATTACATAGGAGTTAATAACCAAAGAAAAAACAAGCCAGTAGTGCTGTTAAATATAATCTATAAAATAACAATATAACATAATCTGATCCTTGACCCATATGTGACAGGACCTTTTCTCATCTCAATGTTCTCTTATAGTCTCCTTTTTATCTGTTGTGGCAATGATATTCATGGGCAGCTCAGCCCTTTCGGGATATTTTCACATGGTGCCTCTACCTACTGATCAGGTACACAACAAATTTAGAAACTCTGTATTATAGGAAATTCTATGTTTAATCTATGAACATCAGGTATGCATTCAATAGGAATTTGCTTGGCACGTAAAAGACAGTAGGTGTGTTTTACATAGAGCTAAGTGAAAAGTACTAAAGGGATTTTCCCATCTGAAGCCAAATTCACTGAAGCGTTATTTCCATAGCCACAGAATGGAAAAAAAAAAAGTCAATAAATCTGTCCCTCTGTGTCTATGGGAAATGCTTAGTACATCTAACTCATAGAAGTAGCAGGCTCATCCTTTTTTTCTTGCTGACATTCTTTGATTGCTATTGCTATGCATTAAAGTTTTTGTAGTTTTTTCATAAAACTGTGACCTTGTCCCTCCATCTTTTTCAACTTGCTTTATATATGGTGATGTACAAGGCAGGCTAGTTTCATTAATAGATGACTGATTTTTTGCTGAAGTGAGATATGACTTCACACTACACAATCAACATTGGACAGTCTCTACCTGAGAATGTATAGTGGGATTTCTGATTCTTTCTAATACCAGGTCTAATATACTCCTTGATCCATTAGTAACAACAAAAGTACACCCCAAAACAATGATGTCTGCCTGTAGTATTGGAAAAGAGGATTTTATCTGACACTTGTAGTTTAGCAGTCATATATTTTAACATCTTTACTACTAATGTTATAGAAGAACTTCAAGGGAAAATACACCTGCCTGCAGATAATGCAAGATTATATAATGGAGAAACTGTTGTGAATGAACTGTTTAGTGGACCCTTGGGCCGACCTGTGAGAGACTGGGGAGAGGATGCCACGAAACAGGCTGCAGACCCCCGGAGACGGGCGGGACCAAGGAGGCGACTGGGACCGCAGCAGAAACCCTGGGAAATATAGTAAAATAGTAGATGATGCCATAAAAAGATCATCTGACCCATCTAATCTGTCCAGTGTGATGAGGTGTCAATGTTCTCATTACTGTTTTTCCCTAGGGCATAAAAGGAAAAACAGAAATGCTGTCTACAAAGGAAGTGTCTCTTTAAGGATATACCTAAGACTTTAGAACTTCCAATAGAAACTACATTTCCCAGAAGAACAAGGGAAGAGGAGCCTGATCATCTGACTTGGGACAGACAGGCCAAGAGCAGGGAAGTACAGTTATCAGGTGCATTTCAGTAGACTAGTGAGCAGCTGAAACAGGAGGAAGGAACAGAGGTAGTCATGGGGAAGATGTCAGAAACAGATCAGGAAAATGAGCATGAGAGTATGGACATAGATTTGTCAGATGTTCCATCTTAGGGAGATGTGAGGGATACTGAGGGAGATACTGAGGGACTTGCAACCCTGCAGTATTGAAAAAAAAAAGAAAAGAGAACTGTTTTTCCATGCAGCTTTTGAATTAAAGAGCACAAATACCTGTGAGAGGCTGGTAGTCAGAAAGGCTGTTGAGGCTACCATGGGAGGTTGGGCTTATTAACTAATCTATCATAATCACTGGTAAAACTCTTTCTGCACACTTTTAGACTCAAAGAAAATCACAACAAATCAGAAGCAGTATGGTTTTCTCGAAACAAAGATCCACAATTTTTTCCATCTCCTTCAATGACAGACTCAATTTTTCTTCCCACAGATTCAGTGATTACCATAGGAATTCGATTAAATTCAGCCCTAAACTTTAGTGGACAAATGTCAGCCCTCGTTCAAAAATCCTTCTCCATTTTATGCATGATTAGGATGATAAGACCTTACCTTAAAGCTCTCATGTACTCTGTTGTATTAAGCCAACTTGATTATTATAACTCTCTCCTCTATCATGGCATTTCTTCTCATTTACTTCATTGGCTTCAAATAGCTCAGAACACAGAAGCAAAAGTTATTTTTGATAAAAAGAAATCTGACCATGTCACATTGCTTCTACAAGAACTACACTGGCTTCCCATTAGTAGTCATATCATTTTCAAGGTCTATTGTCTAACCTTCAAAGCCCTTTGATGGAGTACCCCACTTTATTTAGCAAAGGTCCTGATCCATTATCAATCCACTAGATCTTTGTGTTCATCTCAGCAGGAACTTGAATACCATCTCCCAAAGAAATCCGTTTAGAGCACACACAGGATACATGCTTTTCCTGCCTTGCTCCATGCGTATGGAACAATCTTCTAATCGATTTGCATATGAAGAAAGATTTGCCAAAATTCAGGAAGGGTTTAAAATCCTGGCTTTTTTCTAGAATTTATGATATTTGAAGCTTCCTAATAATCTTAAATTCTCCTTTCAGTCTTTTAAACATGACTAAACTATTTTTACCTTTCAAAATATTATGAACCGGATTTAGGATGATTTATAGATTTATTTTGTATAATTTTACTGTTATTTAAAAATTAATAATTAATTATCCTTTTAAGGCTGATATGTAACTTATATGTAACAATTATATTTACTATTTATGTATTGTACATCATTTTGATTTAATATCCAGAAAGGCAATTTATCAAATGTAATACACTAAAGTAAACTAAACTAAAACTGCAATATAGTGACTTACTGATGAAAGTGTTTCTTTTATGTGGAAAAATACCTTTAATGCAGCATGGACAATTTTAGGTTTTGAACTGTAAGATATGAAAACAAGTTGTCATTCTGCCTGCAGCATCTAGAATGTTTTTCAAGAAATTTGTCTTTCTCAGTTGGGCAACAGTCAGTTTCAGTTGAATCTCATGGGGTGAAGGGGTTCTGGAATCCTCTTTGAAAGAGGACTATAATTTGGAGCTGTGTAATTGATTTTTGGACTTGTATGCTGCATGATTAACCTATCTGTAGAAGTATAAGCTATGTTAAAGAGAACTTGATTATTCTCACATGAAAAGAATCAGTGAGGACTCTAACCCCAGAAAGAATAGCCTGTGACAGCAATTATCCTGTCCAGATTGCTAAAAATAACATCCCAAATGCAAGATATCTCTCCTCAGAACAGTCTTTTTGATCTTTCTCGGCTAGATAAGCATACAAGTCCCCACTTAGGATCCTACAGCACCCCACTTTCTCCATATTTAACCACAAAGTCTCAAAATAATCTAAATAGAAAGCAATATTACCATGGGCATTACCTGAACATCTCTTTGTAGAGCCTGCCAGACAGACCCAGTTATGTAATTGTCTATGTTTCCTCTAGGTCTTTTATCTGTTTCTATACTTGAAGCCTGCCAGAAAAACCTACTGTTAATTAGGGACGTGAATCGTTTTTATAACAAATTGAAATATCGTACGATATTTCTTAATTCATTATATATCAGTTAAAAACTAGAAACAAACACTTTTCCCCCAAATTTTCATGAAAATCGTTTTTCGGGTTAGTGCACGCTAACTCCCATTAGCGTGCGCTAACAAAAAAACATTTATTTTTGTTATTTTTTGTTACTTTTTGCTATTTTTTGTTAGCGCACGCTAACTCCCGTTGGCGCGCACTAAGCCGAAAACCGATTTTTCACGAAAAAAAAAAAGTTGTTCTGCAGAAAAATGAGATTTTCCTGCAGCCAGATGAACCCAAAAGCGGAAACGATCAGGTACCCGATTCACATCCCTACTGTTAATTTGATTTTATAATGATAGCCTTATCTAAATAGCTACCATTTAGGATCATTCATCATTTTGCGACAGGCCGTTATCTCACACATTATGGTGTTATTGCATAATGCATGTGATAAACAGCGCATCGCAAATTGCATATGCAAATTTAACATTAACATTAAACTGGGGGGAGTGTGGGCAGGATTAATGTAAAATTGGGGTTGGTATCGCTGCGTGCGATCCTTATTGTACGTTATTGTGGGGGGGGGGGGGGGGGGTTTGTGGGAAATAACTACACCATTTTTCTTGGCAGTACGGGCCGAAAAGTAATTATTGCAGCCAGTATTGCGAACCACAGTATGATAGCTGTGCATATCGCGCACGATAAATCTCCAAACATTACCCACACATTTACCAGGCCTTCCTGGACCAATAAAAATGCCTTTTTTTTTTTTACTAGGTCAAGTTTCCTAAAGTCATTTTTGTCAAGTGTTCCTTTACAGGCATACTTGATGCTTCACCAGGTTTGCCACAGATGACAACATATGGAAGAAGAACAACCTAATCAATAGCCAAGGCCACTTCGAACATCTCCGACGGAAGTACCAGCAGCGCAGGCAGAGGCTCTGGTGCTTGCGGCTCAGGGCCAGCTTCAGCATCCAGCACACAGGGGACCACAACACTGGAGATATAGGGAGCATATATTTCCTCCGAGCACCTCCTTGCTAGGCATGCCAGAGGACTTTGTGGTTAGCAGGTATCACCTCAGCTCTTGAGTAATCCAGGAATAATATGAAGGCATCTAGGGGATCTGGATCCAGCAACCCAAAGGTCCCATGCCATCCCTGGCCTCACCAAACACTTGGCTGCCCTCCATTTCACAGCAAGCGACTCCTTCCAAACCACAGTAGGGGTCATGCGCGGGATGTCCCAAACAACTTTCTCATGCTTTCTCGAATAGGTCATCAAAGCAGTCACTGACCTCATTAATCTCTACATCAAATTTCCTCGTGACTGGTAGGAGTTGATGGACTTGAAGAGAAGTTTCTATGCCTTTGCACACTTTCCCAATGTTGTTAGAGCTATCGACTGCACTCACGTGGCCATCATCCCAACCTGTCAGAGGGAGGAGATGTACCACAGAAAGCTCTTCCACTCCCTGAATGTCCAAGTGGTCTGCGACACTAGAATGTGCATACTGGACATGTTGGCCAGGTACTCGAGAGCTGCATATGATTCTTTTATCCTTAGGCAATCGGGCCTTTTTGACAATTTTGAGGCTGGCCTGTATGGTAACGTTGTTGGAGGAGAGGACCCTTGAGCCGAAACGAGGTTGACACTACCACCAGTAGTGGGCCCCTGTTGGTCCTCGACATCGGGAGAAGGTATGGGTGAGGAAGACCCAACTGGACCTTCACCTATACCAGCCCTCATTCCCCACAGGTTGAACCCTTGGGTACCGGGGCCAGCAGGACTTAGGCGGGGTCTCTCAAGGCATGGAACCAGAGGAAGAGGCTGAGGCAGAGTTGGATGAGCAGGGGTTGTGGCAGGCAGCAGACAATCAGAACCAGGAACAGGCCAGAGGTCAGGACGGGCAGCGAACAAGCGGAGACGAGAGGCCAGGCAGATGGCCAAGGAAGGTGGAGAACACGCAAAGTCGAGATAGCAGGCATGAATCAAGGCAGGTGGAGGTCAAGCGGAGTCAGGCAGGCAGGGTCAAAACCAGATGATCAATCCGTCAGGACGAGGAGCAAGGCAAGGCAAGGACTGGAGACAAGGAACAGGAATGCAGGAACCAGGAATCAAGAACAGGAAGCAAGGCAGGAATGCTGGAACAAGGTAGGGATCTGGAATGCAGACAACTCGCACTCGTTGCTGAGGCGATGTACTGGTAGCAGGGCAGGGTATATATAACCACCCTGCCTGATGTCATTTTTGCGGGCCACGGGAAACTTTCCCTCTGCTGAACCTTTAAATTTACAGCAAAGGTGCGTGCGCCTAAGGAGCCTAGGGAGCCGGACACAGAACTTGGCGTTGGCGGTGGGCGACATGAGAGCAGGCCACTGCTGCAGCGGTCAGCGTCGGCCACGAGAGGCGGCGACGAGGGGAAGCAGGAATAGGTCACCTGCCTGCCCAGATAAGGGGTCCCAGTTGCAGTCTCACATGGCCTGGGATCCTAACAAATGGTTGGCTTGTAGATAAGACACACTTTTGTTTGTCAATTTCATGTCTGCCTATGTGTACCTGGCTAATGGCACCCAAATGGGAGGCGTCTGTGAGGGAGGACATGATCTGTGGCATGTCAAGTGCCTTGTGCAGTCACGTATGCAGACCATTGGCCCAGGCCATGCCTTTTTGTCCCCCATGTTTCACAGGCCAGAAAAATGAGTGAGGGCAAACAATACACAGTAGGGATGTGAATCGTTTTTTGACGATTTAAAACAATCGTCAGATATATTTTAAATCGTCAATAGAAATTCCCCCGATTTATCATGAAAAATCGTAAATCGGGGGAGGGGGGAGGGCGGGGAAAACCGGCACACCAAAAAAACCCCTAAACCCACCCCGACCCTATAAAACAAATCCCTTACCTTCCCCCACCCTCCCGAACTCCCCCAAAACTTTTTACGAGTACCTGGTGGTCCAGTGGGGGCGTGGGGATCGATCTCCCGCTCTCGGTCCATCGGCGCCATTTTGGCTGCCACTCAAAAATGGCGCCGATGGCCCAATAAAAAAAAACCCACCCGACCCTTTAAAAACGACCCCTTAGCTTCCCCCACCCTCCCGATCCCCCCAAAACATACCTGGTGGTATAGTGGTGGTCCTGGGAGTAGTTAAATCACAAGCAGATTGTGATAAATTGCAGGAAGACCTTGTGAAGCTGGAAAATTGGGCATCAAAGTGGCAGATGAAATTTAATGTGGACAAGTGCAAGGTGATGCATATAGGGAAAAATAACTCATGCTATAGTTACACAATGTTCGGTTCCATATTAGGTGCTACTACCCAAGAAAGAGATCTAGGCGTCATAGTGGATAACACATTGAAATCGTCGGTTCAGTGAGCTGTGGCAGTCAAAAAAGCAAACAGAATGTTGGGAATTATTAGAAAGGGAATGGTGAATAAAACGGAAAATGTCATAATGCCTCTGTATCGCTCCATGGTGAGACTGCACCATGAATACTGTGTACAATTCTGGTCGCCGCATCTCAAAAAAGATATAGTTGTGATGGAGAAGGTACAGAGAAGGGCGACCAAAATGATAAAGGGGATGGAACAGCTCCCCTATGAGGAAAGATTAAAGAGGTTAGGACTTTTCAGCTTGGAGAAGAGATGGCTGAGGGGGGATATGATAGAGGTGTTTAAAATCATGAGAGGTCTAGAATGGGTAGATGTGAATTGGTTTTTTACTCTTTCAGATAATAGAAAGACTAGGGGGCACTCTATGAAGTTAGCATGTGGATCCGGTTTTGTTTATTTACTGATACGGTGGTCCTAGGACACAAACTCATCCTTTCAACGCCTTCTTAACTCCATTAAAGGGTTCGTTCAGGACTCTCCTGACCTGAAGTTTTGTTTATGTACCACGATCTTGCTGTGCCTTGAGTTGCAGTTTCAGCCTTTCCAAGACTTTTGGAATCGATCCCCCTGACACAGCCTGACGCAAAACACGGCCGTGTCGGGGCTCTGTGATTACTCATTCTAATTGTAGGATTTGAATCTGGTGCACTATTGTTGCGTGCACATATTAAAAATTTGACATTTTGTTTAAAGTGGTATTGTTCAGTTTAAGTTATTGCCGCACATTAATATTTTGTTGCTATCTTTATCTATTGGGCCATTTAATGGATTCCAATGCTCTTTTGTTTTTCAGTTGGCAAAAGATGGACTCAATTATTGAATGATCACTTTTCAATAACAGATAGGCAGGAACCTCATGATTGGGTTCTAACTGTGCATACACCAGAATGCTTTCTCCCTCCTGATACATGTCAGTGAGTTTTCCGAGGTGTGTCAGTTGTGTCTTTACCTAGTGAACCTCTGATGTCCCTTCATTCTGCTGCTGCTGGGCAGGTGGCTGCTTCAAGAATATTCTAAGATTTTCAGCACAGAGAGACATCAATGATTTAATGTTCATTAATCAAGATAATATTCTCAATTTCCTTTGTTTTTTCTCCAGTCCTTCCCAATGTAGCTCCAGGAGATTAGGATCAGTTGACCTCTAAAAATTAATTCTGCTAGAGGTGTCCTTAAATTCAACAGTACAAGAATTTTTGACCTTTCCCCCCTTGAAGCAAGGGTTCAAGCAGAGATGAGGTTAGGGCAGGAAGAGTTCAAGCAGAGATGATGCAGGCAAAGGTCAGGTCTGGCAGCAAGTGAAGCAACATCAAAGGTCAGGCTGGGTCAGCAACGAGAAGATTGTCCAAGACAGAGGAAAAGCAGGGCAGGCAGGCAGGAACCAGGGCAGACAAGAGGACAGAAGCAGGGAATTATAAGCACAGAGCAAAGACAGGGCATAACTGGAACAGAGTGCAAGGCAAGACCCCAGGACAAAGAAAGAAACAAGGCAAAACAAGGGAGGAAAAGCAAGAAATGAAGACCAACACAAGGGCAGGGCTAGTCAGACACAGGGCAGGACCAGGGCAGGGCAAAATAGAAACAGGATGCAGGCAAGACAGGAAGTAGGAGGCCCCACTGGAAGCAAGGACAAGAACAAGGCAGAAGGGTTAATGAAAGACCCCACAGGAGATAGGAAAACAGACAAGAGGGCCACTGATAGGCCCCACAGGAAGAAAGCCAAGGATCAGGAAGGTAACAGGCAGGACAGGAGTCTAGACAAGGCAAGGTAAAGCATTCTGATGGCAACAGAAAGAGGCTATGGGTAATCATTGTGATTTCTGAAGCTGAATTCAAAAGGGTCTCACAGGGGAATACACTTTGTTATTTAATGACAGTAGTGTACCTCTGACCCTTAGGCTGTAGTTTATTTAAAAAAAGTTTGTGCATCATAATAGAGTCAGAAGTTACACCTAGGACAGTTGGAGTAACCACAATTAATTTACCACACTTAGGATCTGTGTACTAGAGGTGGATACCTGTAGATAAGACAGAAAATCAGTTAGTCATTTCTCATCAGTATGAAATGAATGGGACCTGGAAGTTTACCCTTGGGAAGTGCTAGTTACTAAGCTGCTCATGGTCTTGGTCACTTTGGCTGGATCTTTCTTAAGATCTTTTGTCAGTGTGAGCGGATCAGGCAGCAATCTCTACATTTAAAATCTGGATGGCAATTTGGATTTGTCCTAGCATGTCTTAAAAAAACCAGTGTCTTTTCCTGATTCTGTTTTTCTATTCAGATCATTGGATATCTGGCTGGGCATCTGGATAATTGTATGCCTCTGTTGGTTCACTAGTTCCAGGCTTATTCTGTAAATCAGAGGATTTAGAATTTTCCTCTGAATGCAAGTAAGAGCTATTCACAGCCTTGACAATTTGTTTTTGCATTGGAGTCTTATTAATATTAAGTCTATTCTAGAAAAAAGATCATCACATTGGTTCTGGTCTTTAGCACATCTCATTCCATATACTGCTTGCTTGGTACATGTGGAATTAACATATTGCCCCTAGGGTTCCTTTAGGATCTGTTCTAGAGAATCCAGAATTTTCTGGGTATTCTTTTTGCAAATCTTTGGCAAGAGGCAGAGTTTCTTTGTTCCTGAGCTCTCTCTTATGGTGATGGGTAGTCCCCCTTATCAGGCTCTAGATGACTTATTCCCCCTGCCTTCTCTTCTTTGGCCAAATGCCCAGACTTAGGCATAGCTGGCACATTCATAGGGAGGTCGCTTTACATCTTGAGAGCATCTGAGAACTCCAGATTGGACTCTGGATTGGAGGGTCCAAAGTCAGCCAGTATATCTGGTAATTCAAGAGAACTAGTGCTTCCTAATGAGCTCTCTTCCTCATTATCTGAATTAGAAGCTTGCTTAAAAACATCAAATTCTGCTTACGCTCTTTTTTGCTTGCCAAGAAATATCACATTGTCTTCTTTGAACGCAGCATCCTGAGTGGCTCTTTTTGTATAAAGCATGCTGCAAGATAGCATTGTTTGAAACCACATGCAGGTTTTGGCGGTTACTCGATTGATCTTTCACATCAATTATTTACTGCTGTAAGTCAGTTATGTGTGCTGTCAAAGCATCAACTTCCACTTTATATCTCTCAGACATACAGGCTGATGCAATATCAGTATGTAAAAAACGTGCATCTAAACTGGGCACACATTTTTTGAAAGCGCGCATATCCTCCTGCCATGGGTGTTCAATGCAATAGGTAATTTATTTGTCCCTAGCACTCTGTATTGGGCTCCCAGGAGAAGTGGCAGTGCATCTAGAACAACCAGGCCAGAGCTCCCTCCCAACCACCAGTAGAGCTATTCCTGATTGGTCCTTTTAATTTATACTTATCAGGGCAGCTTTCTGAAAGGGGATTGGTCCTTTCAATGATATGTGACAGTGAATGGACCAATCAGAAGGAAGTGAAGGAGTAAATAAATGAATATCAAGTGCCTATACTTAATATTAATGTATTCACTCCTTCATTCACTGCCGGCAGGGGTTACGATTGGGCTAGACCAGTGGTTCTCAACCTTTCTAATGCCGTGACCCCGCAATACAGTTCCTCATGTTGCGGTGACCCCTCGCCCCGCCCTCGCCCCGTGAGGGTGGGGTGAGGGCGGGGCTTTGGTCATATGGGGGCGGGGTTATGGATGGGGTTGGATTTTAGTGCACACTTATCATTTAATTATGACATTTATAATGTGAATGTAACTCAACTCACCATAGGTTCTCACATGCATGGCACACTGACCCATGATCGTCACGGGGCTAGATGTAAAAGTACAGTTTGTATCCACAGGAACACCCCTGACCCACAATAATGGATGTAAAGCAGAATTATGACATTCCCCATACAACTCACCCTACAAAAAAGATATTCTGGTTCTAGTGACATCTCAGTAACAGCAACTCAAACTCCTTCTATTTCCAGGCTCAATAGCCCTACTTATGAAAAGACAGCAGTTTACCACCAATGCATGTCCTCTGAGAAAACACAACAAATAAGACCGATACAAACGCTTACATGCTAGCAAAATATCTCATCTCGGTAACAGACACAGAACCGACCTAACATACTCCCAGGATCTGTAGTAATGCACATAAACTAATCCGCACACAGTTACACCTGTATTATGGAATACACTCAAACAGGAGCAACCCTATCTATGAAAAGGCAACACTACAAATATTAAATCAGGTCCTAAAAACCAATACACCTCTTATTAGGAAAACAGAACTAGCAAGCAGCTATATATCCCCACACAGAAATAATTGTAAAACTATACTAATAAGCAGAATAAATGTTTCAAAACAGCTATGAACATCCAACAATTAAAAACTCATAAAAACTATTAAACATTCTCCAAACACCAATAAAATATTTCAAAAAAGCAGACATCACACAATTAAAATGGCAGTCAAGAAAAATAAACTTAAAAAGCCACCTTTACTTACCCCCTCCAGCAGCTCTCCTACTCCCCTTCCCTGCAGGCCGTGGCACTCACCAGAAGCAGCAGTAGAAGCTAAGCTCTATACTTATGGTCCTCTTCCTTAGTGCCCATGTCTCTCACACACACACACCATACCAGTCATGCCCCCATGACCAGTTTCTGTCTCTCACACACCAATCATCTCCCAAACAGTCTTTGGCACACACACACCAGTCACCTTCCTGAACAGTTTCTCTCATGCCATACACACACACACACACAGGCTTTCCACTCCCGTGTTCTACTTACATATACGGGCTTCTCACTCTCATAATCACTTTCTCACACACACACACACACCAGTCACCTTCCTGAACAGTTTCTCTCATGCCATACACACACACACACACACAGGCTTCCCACTCCCGTGTTCTACTTACATATATGGGCTTCTCACTCTCATAATCACTTTCTCTGTCTCTCTCTCTCTCTCACACACACACACACACACACACACACACTCACTCACTCACTCACTCACCAGTCTCTCACTCCCATGCTTGTTCTCTCCATGTGCACAGGCTTCTCATTCCCTGAATCACATTCTCTCATATTCACACACACACACACCATCACCTTACCAAGCAGTCTCTCTCTCTCATGCATGCACACTCACCCAGGTTTCTCACTCCCATGCTTTCTTTCACCCCCACAACACCAGGCTTCTTACGCCCATGCTTTCTCACATACCCAGACTTCTCACTTCCATGCTTTTTCTCTCTCTCACACACACACATCAGTCACCTCCCTGACTAATGTCTCACACTCTCACATACACATCAGTCATCTCCCTGAGCAATCACTTTCATTGTCTCTCACATACACACACACATATCAGCTCTCTGACCAGTCAATCACACAGGCTGGCTGGCTGCTTCTCTCTCTTTCTCTCACTCACTTCCTTCCCCCCCCCCCCCCCCGAGCACAAATGGGAGCTGCAGCAGCCTCCGCTGGCCAAGAAAGAAGAATCCCATCGGCCGCGGGAGGCTCATGCTGCTGTCTCCTTTCTCCATTACCGGCTGCTTCTATTGCTCGAGGACCAATGCTGCAGCCGCTGCTGCTACTTTTTCGCGCGGCTCTCTCTCCTTCCCGCGCACCGCGATTCACTTCCTGTTCCGGGTCACGGGAGGGGGGGGGCAGGCACAGGAAGAAGAAAAGGCCCAGCCACGGGTGCACAGCTTCTTCTAGCGCCGCTGCCGTTCCCGCTGGGCTTGAACGTGCTGACAGCCCAGCGGCAACGGCAGCGGGAGAGACCAGGAGCGCGCGACACAAGGCGACCCCTGTGTTTTGGGCGTTCGACCCCCGCCGGGGTCGCGACCCATAGGTTGAGAACCGCTGGGCTAGACCTTGGGGATGCTGCTTTCTGTGGTTATGAGGAACCATAGAAAGCAGGATTGTTTTTGTTGTTAAGCCCTTGAGCAGGGTATAATTCTGCTTTCTGTGATTCCTCATATTAAGAAGCACATTTTTGAGGGGGTTTTTCGTTAGCTCTTGAGCGCACATGTTTTAATGTCTGCTAATGGGCAGGTGTTAAGTTTGCACGTCCAAGCATGTGTAAAGCCATGTCCTCAGCCGAGCGCACTATATTGCTTTTGTCTAATAACGAGAGCTGATTCTTTCTGCTGAATCTGTTAAGCTTGGCCCTTATTTTATTCTTTCAACTCCAAGTGTTCATGGCTTAACGTTACATATTCTGTTTCTAAATCTGAGATTGCAGCAGTCTGCTGATTTATCATTTCGGCATATAGCTTACACTGATCTATCCTGTCCACTACTGAATTGGACTTCTAGATCCTGGACTGTGTGTTTAACAACCCATAAAGCATAAAAAACTTAGCAGATCCTTTTAAAGTACTCACTGAAATCATTTTTCTTTTTCTTGAGAAGCATTACCAAAATTTTAGTATTTATTTTTATTTTTTTATTTAAAAACTTTACTATACCGTTGTTAAGTTAGATAACCATCACAATGGTTTACATACGGGCACAACAATGAAACATATGGGTGGCATAGATTACAAATTGGTTATGTGCCATCATAGTACGGTAACAATTCATAATTATAAACTAAGTGTGTATGTTGAGCTTGTTTGTTGGGAACATATTAGGTGGTTTTGTTTTACCATTACTATGCATTGGAAGGTTAAAAATAACAGCTTCTAACTTAGTGCATCTTTATTCATCATCTGTTTTTCTCCTTCTCTTTATCTTTATAAAAAGCTTGTTTAAAAAGCCAGGTTTTCAGATTGGTTTTGAAAATTTTCAAATTTCTCTGCAGTCTTATTTCAAGTGGCATGGTGTTCCATAGTATGGGACCAGCCAGTGACAGTGCTCTTTCCCTTACTTGCGTGAGATGTGCTGATTTGACAGAGGGGATGGTTAGAAGAGCCTTATTAGCAGATCTCAGGTTTCTCTGTGGAACATGGACATGTAGTGCTGTGTTAAGCCAGTCGGCTTTTTCATCGTGGATTAGTTTATGGATTATACATAATGCCTTATATTGTATTCTTTGTTCTATTGGAAGCCAATGAAGTTCAGCAAGTGTTCCTGTAATGTGGTCATTTCTTTTTTTGCCAGTCAAAATTCTAGCAGCGGAATTTTGCAGTATTTGCAGTGGCCGGATCGTAGATTGAGGTAGTCCTAATAGCAGGGAATTACAGTAGTTAATTGTAGCTTCTTTCTGCTGTAAATAAGGTACAAGGTATAGAATGTACAATGTAAATAAGTTTCTTTAGTTTCTCGAAATATCCCACTTTGCAGCCCTCCTGCTGTAAATACCTCCTCCTGTAAATACCTCCACCTCAATTACAGTTACTCTACTCTACTTTCTTAGCTGCTATCCCTTCCTCCTCTTTCTATCCCCTCCACTCCCACCCCTTTTCTCACCTGCTCCCTCACCCGCTCCCTGTTTCTTGTAATTTTCCTCCTTTCTCAAGTTTATTGTAAACCGGCATGATGTGCCCGCACGAACACCGGTATATTCAAAGCTGTTAAATAAATAAATAAATAAATAAATAAATAAAATAATCTGTGCTTGCGAATATCATTGCTTGTAGAACTGTGCGAAAATTGTTTGTCATTAAAAGAGGTTTTTGTCTCCTCAGGATCATTTATTTATTTATTTATTTTTAATTTTTCTATACCGAAGTTCCTGTACGAATACAGATCACACCGGTTTACATGATAACAACAAAATTCGCTTAGGAGCGTTACATATAACAAATAACAAATAACATATAACATATAAAATATAACAGAGAGCAACATAACTAAGGAGGCATCCAAATATGAAAAGAATTTTAAACTTAATATATAAAGCAGAACATATCTTAATATAAACATGATATATAGTATAAACTTAGGGGTAGATTTTCACAAAGCGCGCCTTAGCGTACTTTTGTTGGCGCATCAGGCGCAAACAAAAGTACGCTGGATTTTAGTAGATACGCGCGTAGCCGCGCGTATCTGCTAAAATCCTGGATCGGCGAGCGCAAGGCTGCCGATTTCGTGTAGCCGGCGCACGCCGAGCCGCGCACCCTGCCGCCGTTCCCTCCAAGGCTGCTCCGAAATCGTAGCAGCCTCGGAGGGAACTTGCTTTCGCCCTCCCCTCACCTTCCCCTCCCTTCCCCTACCTAACCCACCCCACCCCTTTGTCGGGGGATTTACGCCTCCAGGAGGGAGAAGTAAATCCCCGCGCGCCATCGGGCCTCTAGCGTGCCGAGATGGGACCTGGGGGCGGTTCCGGAGGGTGCAGCCACGCCCCCGGACCGCCCCGGCCCGAAACCACACCCCCGGGCCCGCCCCCGAAACGCTGCGTCCCGCCCCAAAAACGCCGCACCGATCGGCCCCGCCGCCGACACGCCCCTGACACGCCCCCTCGAAAAACCCCAGACTTACGCGAGTCCCGGGGCTCTGCGCGCGCCGGTAGGCCTATGTAAAATAGGCGCACCGGCGCGCAAGGCCCTGCTCGCGTAAATCCGGGCGGATGTACACGAGCAGGGCTCTTAAAATCCGCCCCTTAATATATAGTAAGCAGAACATATCATATCGTATCAGTTAACTTCTCGTAAATATGTATCGGTGGAAAGCTATGGAAGGGTGGGTGGGAAACAAAGTATGAACCAATTACGGTGGGAAGAGAGGGGGAATAAACGGAGGTTTCCAGAACTAAGAGACTATAAAGGCTGGAATCTGGATTATGAGAAGAATAGCATTAGGAGTCTGGGAAGGCTAAGCTGAATAGCCATGTTTTAAGTCTTTTTTTGAAGGAAGATGGACATTGTTCTTGCCTGAGGTCTGGAGGCAATGTGTTCCATTGATGGGGTCCTGCTGTCGAGAGGGCCCTCTTTCTTAGGGTTGATTTTGCTTGTGGGGCAAACAGGGTGTCTTTATAGGCGCTTCTAATGGGTCTGGATGAGGTGTGAGGTGTGAATTGAATGGTGGTGTCGATGGATGTGAGGTTGTGTTTAGCTTTATGGATAATCATGAGGACTTTGAAGAGGATTCTGAACTTGATGGGAAGCCAGTGGAGGTGCTGAAGAATGGGAGTGATATGATCTCTTTTTTTGGTGTTGGTGAGGATCCTGGCGGCTGAATTTTGGACCATTTGAAGAGGTTTTATGGTGTTAGCTGGGAGTCCGAGCAGGAGGGAGTTGCAATAGTCCAGTTTTGAGAGGATGATGTATTGCAATACCAGTCTAAAATCTTGGAGGTGAAGAAGAGGTTTTAAATTTCTGAGAACTTGTAATTTGAAGAAACAATCTTTCGCTGTGGTGTTCACGAAGTTCTTTAGGTTAAACTGATTATCTAGGATCACGCCTAGATCTCTGACGAAAGGAGATGGTTTGATCATTGAGTTGACCGAATGAGTTGGGGATGGTGATGTTGGGGGTTTGTTGAGGATTTCCTTTGAGATGATCATAAGTTTTGCATATCCTTCCTTTATTTTCTATGAGATGTGTTGTTTCATGTTTAGTTCAGGGTCAACTATTACTCCTAGATTTCTTGTTTTTATTGCAAACTCAATGTCTTGAATTTTTTTGGTTATGAGTGTTGGTTGTATATGGTGAGTGTTTTTTCATTCAAGGTGTAAGAACTCGGTTTTGTCAATGTTAATTACCGGTTCCATCTGGTTTAGGAGTTGTCTGATTATTTCAAGATACATATTGGCTAGTTTCATTTTTTCTTCAATGGTGTTTACAATGGGTAATAATAGTTGTATATCGTCTGCGTATATGTAGTGAATGATTCCGAGTCCTGCTAGTAGGTGGCAGACTGGGAGGAGATACATGTTAAAGAGTGTTGCCAATAGGGCTGATCCCTGTGGGATGCCGGTTTGCAGTGTAACTTTTTCTGAGAGTGTATTTTTTATTTATACCTGGAAACATCTTTTGTTTAGGTATGACTGAAACCATTTCATTGTTTTATTAGTGAGTCCTATTTCCTTTAGTCTATTGATTAGAATTCTGTGATTCAGTGTCAAATGCTATAGAGAGATCTAATAGAACCAGGATGTAGTGTGTTCCTGTATCAAATCCTCTTAAGATATTATCTGATATAGCTAATAGCAATGTTTCTGTGCTGTAGTGTTTGCGGAATCCGTGTTGTGCTGGGTATAAGATGTTGTTAATTTCGAGGTGGTTTGATAGTTGTTTTTGCACTGTTTTTTCGATTAGCTTGGCTATTAGGGGTAGGTTGGAGACTGGTCTATAGTTGCTGAGATTTAGTGGGTCGCCGCCTGCCTTGGCTCTTTTTTCCTTGCTCCATCCGCGCCTTCTCCGCCGCTCCTGCCCCCTTTCCACTCATGACCTGCGATCTCGGGGTCCTCCTGGCTCCCCCTCTGCCCTTCCTTCCACCAAGGGCAGGGTCCGCCTGCGTGCCGCGTGGCTCCTCTGCCCTCCGCTGCCTTGCTCCCCCCTGTGCCCTTGCTGCTCCTCTGCCCGGCATGCTCGCAATTAATCACGCAGGGAGACTTCCTTAACTTTATTATTATTGTTATTTGTTGTACTCACTGTTTGAAGTTCCCGGGGGGGGGGGGGGGGAGGTGCTGGCCACGTGTCTCCGTCTCGGGTCCTTGTGCCGGCTGCCAATTGTCCTCTTGGCTCCCGGTGTCCCTCTGTGCCTTCCAAGGCTGTACTTTCGCTGTTGTGCTCTGGTGGCTCCTCTGCCCTTCTCCTCTCTCACTCCCGTGGCTGCAGCGTCTCTCTCCCTGCTCCCTGGAACGCTGGCTCCTGCTAGCAAGGTGCTCCCAGCACCGATGATCGCCGGGGACTCGTGCCCCTTCTCCCCACGTGGTCGGTCCTTCCCACGTGGTCGCCGCACTGCCGTGTGCCTCCGGGTCCCCCGCGGGCCTCGGCAAGTCTGCCGGGAAAAACTGCTCGCTGCTTGCTCTTTTTTTTTTTTTTTTTTTTTTGTTCGAGGGTAATGCTGACCCTCCGTTGGCCTGCTCAGCTCCGCCGGTCGCTCGCAGGCCGCGGTCCGGGTCTCTTTCCTCCCCTGCTCTCCCCGATCCGGAGCGGAAGAATTGCGAGCGCTGTCCCGGTAAAAAGACCGGGCTCAGCGCTCGCTGCAGCTTAAAGGGGGCCTCAGCCTCGCGATATCCGCGAGGCTGACGTCACCAGTGTGATGACGCGGCGGCCTCGCCGTGCCGCGCGCGTCATCACGCTCCTCCCCCATCCTCCGGCCCAACGATGCGGCGGCCTTGCCGGGCCGCGCTTGCCGCCGCGCCTGCCATCGCGCCCCTCCTCCGGGCCCGTGCCGCCCTCGCATCGCCGCGCGGCCTCCCAGTCCCGCAGGTAAGCGCCGGCGGGGGGGGGGAGGAAAGGAAAACCGGCGGGGGGGGCCCTCCCCTCGGCAAGCGCCATGTTAAAGGGGGGCCCTCCCCGCATGCCGCGACTCGGCCCCGACTTTTCTTGATAATTGGTTTGATTATGGCTCCTTTCAAGTTATCCAGCATTACTCCTTCATCTAGTGAGAGGTTAATGATTTTAGTTAGTATTGGGGTTATATCATTCTCACAAAATAAAATTTCCAGTTTGCATTTTCATCTCTGCCTGTGTTTCAGGAAATAAATAAAAATGTCTTTGTTCTTGCACCCTCTCTTGTGGTGACAGATGGTATATGCTATCAGATGGTAGTGGGTCCCTTCCTCTTTTTTTAGCATGCTCTATATACCTCCTGAAGAGTGTATCAATCTCCCATTTGGAGAAATATGGAAAACATGCACTGGACTTTGAAGGTGAACTTTGTAAGCTAGCAGAGATTTCTCTCTAACTAGAAAATCCTCCGTGCCACTCTTCCAGTGCAAAGTCTGTATTCAAACATTATCAGGCAACAATGCAACAGATTGCTTTAGTACTGCATCACTCTTCTCCTGGACCTTGGACAGCAGCGTGTGCAGTTTCTAATCTGTACCTGAAGCATAGACATAATTGTTTTCTGTTGCTTAATTAAGCACCCCAGCACTGCATTTCTTTGAATTACAGTCTTATCCACGTCATTATTTACATCATAGGGTTGTGTCACCAAAGCAAGTTTATTTCAAATGCTTTGTAACTCATATTGAGAATCTATAAATAATACTCCTGGTTTTCCAGGTAACAAAGGTTTGAAAGAGATGGAACAAATTTCAAATACTTTATTTAGAATCAATTATAAACAAATCATGAGAATAATATCTCTCTTATGAACACCAAGCTGTATGGCAGAGTTCCACATTTAATAAGAACAATTTCTAACTTCAAAGAAAAGAAACATTTCCTTAGCAAACTGCACACTTAAAAATATTTAAATAGCAGTGCAGCACATGGCTTTACTTTCATTTTCAAAGTACTTAGAGAAAATTCAACTTTGGTTTTCTCCAGACAAATTATCTAAAAGATATACATTTCAGTTTATCTGAAGCAAATTCCTGAGCAACTTGTTTTCTAGAAACAACTCAGAAATTACCAAAATTCTATGTCTTTATTCAGGTAGACAACATTTAAATCAATGTTTATTCACCTTTCATTTGAATAGGGCAGTTATGCTGCAAAACAATTAACACCAACGGTGTAATTAATCTGCAGCATAACCCTTTATCTCAGTGGAATCTCCAGCTGTAGGGTGATTTATGACTACAGATGGTTTACTGGTAACCTGCAATATTAATTCAATAGTTTTTAAGGGAGCAGAAGCTTACACCTTTCATGAGATAGTCCTAATCAATCAGTTTTATTATAGCAGCATAATGGTTTACAATATTTAATATGGTAAATATAGTTTTATTTTGTTTCTAAGATTTACAAAGCAAAGCACTGCTATTAAAAAATAAGCGTAAACTCATGCGTTATCTCCATGTCAGCCTGCAGTTGACAAATATGCAACACCAGATTAATTAACCCAGACAAAAGATTAATTATGCCAGTTTATCTCATCCTTAGCCATTGACAGGTCACAAGCCTACAGAGATCCAGGACCTGTTTCACAGCACAGCATGGTGGAATCCAGCAACATCCTGGAAGCAAATGACAAGTTACAACACAATCTCAAGGAAAATAGAACCCAGAGGTCTCACAGATATCTCTATGAGGTATGTCAGCAGGAACAGGATGAAGAAGGATTTGACTTGCCAAAGTTCCAGGTAGGTTAAAGGTGGCAATTATGACTAGGCAACTACTCCAAGGTGAATGGAGCAGGCTATGCTGAGCAAGAAACTCAATCTTAAACTTGTTAGTTCACAAGTGTAGTGAATTGCAACAATTAAAATTTACATGAGAAAAGTCCCGCAGTCTGTCTAGGTCAGATTCTTTTTCTCTGCTCAGATCTTCATTGTATATTCAGTTCTATAGGATCAAACATCTATAGACACAGGGATGCCGATGGCATCTTCTGAGTCCATATGCATTTGAATATTCTCACTGTTGGTAATGAGGTTCATTGCAGACATTTGCTGAACAACACCTGCTTCATAGCTGGTTTCATGGCTAGATACAAAGTTGGTACATTTTGTTCTTCTGTGGATGCCTTGTGTTGCACATGCTACTGTTATGGCATGCTATTTTTCCATAAACTGTGTCATTTGTGGTATAAACAACAGCACCACTACCAGTCACAGGCAGGCACTCACTAGAATAGGCATGGGTAGTGCAGCAGTGTCATGCTTTTGAACAAAAGAGTGTGTACCTGTGTGCATTACGTCTTTGCCTGTACGGGCATGAATGTCATGTGACAATAACCACACTGGTGTGTACGTGTGTGTGTGTGTGTCTATGTGTGTAAAAGAGAGAGAGAGAGAGAGAGAGATAAAAAGACAAACCCTTTTCCATAGGCAATGCCACTGCTGCTCCTGCTACTTTACCTCTCTCACTGTGCCCTGTGGTTGTCATGCCACTATTTGCTGGTGCACTTTGCTCCTCTTTAGGTGCCTTGTGGTGATCATGTCTCTGTTTGATCTACGTTGCCCCCTCACATAATCTTGTGGCATTGATGCCACTCTTCTTGCTACATTGCTCTGCCTGGAGCCAAGGCTTCAGAGGTCTTCTTCATCTGCCTTCTTTTCTTCTTCTTGAAATGATGCCATCCGCTGGGAACTCACCAGAGTAAATTTACTCCAGCTTATCCCCCCCAGAAGGAGGGCATCATTTTGATGTATGGCAGCTAATTGAACTTCCATATATTTAAAGAACCTCTGGCTTAGTGGCTTTGGGTCTAAGCCTAGACCTGATGGCTTACTTTATTTTTCACAGAATTTTCAAAACAGAATGAAATTCCAACAAAATTTTATTGGAATTGAAATCATTCCATTTTGAAAACGATCCAAAATCAAATAGGAAATGTCATCTCATTTTCCTTTTCTGTTTCTCCCTAATGTCCATCTCTAATAACTGTGCTATTTCTTATTCTTGATTATGAAACCCTTCAAGAGGGGAAGAGAAAGCATGCTACTACTGAAATTAATCGCTGCAGGGGAAAACCCAATGCAGCAATGTAACAGGAGACACCATTCTGGAAGTCAGAGAGAAAACTTAAATGATATTCCGATCCCCTATTGTGAAGGTAATAAATGATTATTAAAGTGATGAATCAGAGTTTCAGGTTAAGGGATATACATGTGGCAACCCTGTGACTACTACTTCGATTTACAGTGAAATATCACTTTATTTATTTATTTATTTATTTACTTACTTACTTACAAGTAAATAATAACAAAGTCCTGAAGTGCAGAGCTATGACTGAAAGAAGGATTTCTGTGGGACCTGTACTGAAAGACAGTCCTAGCAAACAAACCCTGAATGTCAAGGGTGGTCCTAGCCCTTTGGTACATGGTTCTCACAGCAGGAAAAAAGGCCAGGGAAGATGAAAGAGCTTGTGCTTATTCTTCTTCCATAATACTGCCTGGTTCTTGGTCATGAAGCTGAAAGGAGGTGGTCCCTTCTGGCTGGATAATTGTAAATAACTGGTCATGGGCTTAGCTGAGCTGGAATTATTGAAAACCATAATCACTGAATCATAAGCAAGCTGTGAACCTTAACTGATCAATAAACCTAAGCACTTGAAGCCCCTGCCACTGTGAAAGAAAAGCTTATAGACATTAGTTGTACAGAGGAGATGTCGGGTCCCCCAGGAGGGTGCCGAATCCTGTGGTGGATCAAGAAGCAACACTGGATTCCCCAGGAAGGCATGGATAGGGATGTGCAGCAGGGATGTATACGTTCAATTCGGTATTCGTATTCGTCGGGACCCAAATCTGTTACATCCATTTTTGGGGATCCCGATTCGTCCATTAGTTACATATGATATTCGTTTCCCATTAAAGTAAAAAAAAAACCCATCCCAACCCTTTAAATTTAATTAACTACAACCCCCCACCCTCCTGACCCCCCAAGACTTGCCACAAGTCCCTGTTGGTCCTGCGGGGGTTCTGGAGCGATCTCCTGCACTTGGGCCGTCTGCTGCCAGTATTCAAAGTGGCACCGATAGCCTTTGCCCTTACTATGTCACAGGGGCTACCGGTGCCATTGGTCGGCCCCTGTCACATGGTAGGAGCACAAGATGGTGCTGGCCGTCCATTGTTCCTACCATGTGACAGGGGCCGACCAATAACACTGGTAGCCCCTGTGACATAGTAAGGGCAAAGGCTATCGGTGCCATTTTGAATACAGGCAACTGATGGCCTGAGTGCAGTAGATTGCTCCAGGACCCCCGCTGGACCACCAGGGACTTTTGGCAAGTCTTGGGGGGGGGCAGGAGGGGGGGGGGTTATTCATTAGTGATACGTTGCATTCGTGGGGGTTCGCCATATGTTTCGGAACCCCATGAATGCAATGAATAGGCACCTATACGTTGCGGATTGCTCATTCGTTCAAAACGAATGCACATCCCTGGGCATGGACCTGTCAGTAGAGCAGAAAGAATGTGGCACAGAGGAGATAGCAGCAGCAGTTTTGACATAACGGATCACCTCTATGAGCAGCAGCACACACCAGCCAAGTTTCATTTTTTGACATGGGTGAAACTTGGGGTAAAGGGGGTTAGATAACTCTGCATGACAAATGGTGGTATACTGAGGGGAATAACACCCACAAATAGCTAAATGGACTTGCTCTTTTGTAGAAATGTATATAGCTACATATCTAACACAAATATCAATGAGTAGATAAATATGCTGTTTGATATCCTGTAGTAATATACATAGTCACATAGAAACGAATATAATCATTAGGGATGTTCAGGGGAAAAAAATTTAGTTTTTGGTTTTGGTTTATTTTCAGGAGACTTTTTCCCCATGAATTTTGGTTTGTGGATTGCTTGATTCATTTAATTTGTTTGAAAAAAAATGAATCAAACAATAAAAAAAAAATCACACAAATGGCAAAAAAATGAAAAATAGGCCTCCTTCCCACCCTCCTGAAAAAATGCTGGGGCCAGGATCCCCCCTCCAGCCCCCACTTACCCTGACCGGTGGGGATTAATCGGCTAGGACTAGGTCGAAGCCTCGGACTTGCGTAGGCCGAGGTCATGGTAGCTCATTGCAGCCTCAGCCTACTCAAGGCCAAAGCCTTGGCACAGACTGGAACCCAGACCCAAGTCTGACTCTGTGACACAAGCAGAGGCTGAGTCTCGATGCTGGACCTCAGTGCATATCCAGGCACAATACCATGACCTGACCCAGAGACTGGGTCCCTATGCAGGGGCCTTGCCCCGGACCCAGGCCCAACATCGCGAGATACCCTGGAAGCTGAGTCCTGTCTTCAGGGCCTTGGCCTAGGACGGATCCCAAGCCCAAGCCTGAAACCGCAACCCAATCCGGCAGAGTTCCTGATTCTGGGACCCAGTCTGTAGCCCAGACATTTTCAACTAATGAACCAAATAAAGGGGACCAGAAAAAAATATGGTTGAACTAAAATAAACAATTTTCCTCTGCACACCCCTACTGCCCCTGCCAGGATAGGATTCCACTATATCTAGCAGAATTTTTCCTTCACTTCTTAACAGGGCCTGATGTTTTGATGTCATCTGAAGGCTTGGTCCTGATGATAGGGCCTCGGCCCATCTCTAGGCTCAAAGCCGTGACCCACCTTGGAGGCTAGGTCCTGACACCTGGGCTTTGGCTAGGCCAGAGCCAGAGCCCTGGCCTGATACTGCAACCCGACCCAGAGGTCAAGTCCTGATTCAGGGACCTCATCCTGGACCCAGGCCTGATGCCATGACCTGACCTGAAGGCTGATCCCCGACTCTGGGGCCTCAGCCTGGACCCAGGCTGAAAGCCACAATGCACCCCAGAGGCCAAGTGCAGACACTGGGGCCTCAACCTAGGCCAGAGCCTGAGACAAAGCCTGATGCCATGACCCAACCTAGAGGCCAAATCCTAATACTGGCACCCGAGCCCTGGCCTAACACCATGACCTGACCTAGAGGAAGGGTCCTGATGGCTGGGCCATTAACCAGACCTAGGCCTTACACCACAGCCCACCCCTAGAAACCAAGTTCTTATGCCTGGACCTCTGCCTAGGCTAGATCTTGAGCCCAGGCCCAATGCTATGACCTAATCTGAGGGCTGGGTCCAAATGACGGAGCCTCAGTCTAAACTGAAGCCCGATTCACTGACCCACCCTGGAGGCCAGGTCAAGACACCTGGGTCTAGCCTGAGCCCAGGTCCAATGCCATGGCCCAATCCAGAGGCTGGGTCCCAATGCTTGGGCCTTGTCCCAGACCTAGGCCTGATGCTGCAACCCAACCTGAAGGCTGGGTCCTGACACCTGGGCTTAGGCTTAGGCTGGAGCTATGCCCAGGCCCAATGCCACAAACCTCCCTGGAGGCCGGTTCCTAACACCGTGGCCTCAGCCTAGCCCAAAGCCGGAGCTCAGGCCCAATGCTGCGACCCAACCTGTAGGCCAGGTTCTGATGCTGGGGCCTCAGCCTAGGCCAGAGTCAACAACCCCAGGCCCAATGCAGTGAATCAATCCACAGGCCAAGTCCCAATGCCTGGGCCTTAGCCTAGGCCCAGCCGAGCCCAGGCCCAATGCCATGACCCGACCCGGAAGCAAATGGACGATGCACATGGGAATGTGAAGATTTTCTGCATTTGCTCTGTGGATTGAGATCCTACCACATTAAGTCTTTTACTATTAGTATGAGAAGAGGTATCTGTTCCTTAAGTCACTACAAGGAGTGAGGTGTCTGTCCCCTTTACCCTCAATGGGATGGTGGATGGCTGATCCAAGCATCCTGATAGTTGTCAGGACAAACTGCAGGCCCTGTTAAGAAGTGAAGGAAAAATTCTGCAAGATATAGTGGAATCCTATCCTGGCAGGGGCAGTAGGGGTGTGCAGAGGAAAAATGTTCATTTTTGTTCATCCATTTGTTTTCTGGTCACCTTTATTTTGTTCATTAGTTGAAAATGAAAAAAAATGATTCATTTTTATTATTCATTTGTTTACCATTAAAGTCAATCAGGGAAACACAGCAGTCTATTTTGGGCTACAAAATTTGGGTTTTCTCATCAATTCTAATAAAAATAATGGATAATTATCATCAGAAGGATGAAGGCATGCCAAAGCATCAAGACACCAAAATTGTCACAAATAGGCTAAGGCACCATAAAGGGATAATGTGGTACCACTATTGACAGGACTTCTCCAAGGTATTTAATTTAATGTGGACAAGTGCAAGGTGTTGCACATAGGGAAAAATAACCCTTGCTGTAGTTACACGATGTTAGGTTCCATATTAGGAGCTACCACCCAGGAAAAAGATCTAGGCATCATAGTGGATAATACTTTAAAATCGTCGGCTCAGTGTGCTGCAGCAGTCAAAAAAGCAAATAGAATGTTAGGAATTATTAGGAAGGGAATGGTTAATAGAACGGAAAATGTCATAATGCCTCTGTATCGCCCCATGGTGAGACCACACCTTGAATACTGTGTACAATTCTGGTCGCCACATCTCAAAAAAGATATAGTTGCGATGGAGAAGGTACAGAGAAGGGCAACCAAAATGATAAAGGGGATGGAACAGCTCCCCTATGAGGAAAGGCTGAAGAGGTTAGGGCTGTTCAGCTTGGAGAAGAGACGGCTGAGGGGGGATATGATAGAGGTCTTTAAGATCATGAGAGGTCTTGAACGAGTAGATGTGACTCGGTTATTTACACTTTCGAATAATAGAAGGACTAGGGGGCATTCCATGAAGTTAGCAAGTAACACATTTAAGACTAATCGGAGAAAATTCTTTTTCACTCAACGCACAATAAAGCTCTGGAATTTGTTGCCAGAGAAGGTAGTTAGTGCAGTTAGTGTAGCTGGGTTCAAAAAAGGTTTGGATAAGTTCTTGGAGGAGAAGTCCATTAATGGCTACTAATCAATTATACTTAGGGAATAGCCACTGCTATTAATTGCATCAGTAGCATGGGTTCTTCTTAGTGTTTGGGTAATTGCCAGGTTCTTGTGGCCTGGTTTTTGGCCTCTGTTGGAAACAAGATGCTGGGCTTGATGGACCCTTGGTCTGTCCCAGCATGGCAATTTCTTATGTTCTTATGTTCTTAAGGTACCATCAGAGGAGAAAAACAGCAGCAAGAGGGGGAATAACAGCCCAAGACTTTAAAAGAAGTCACGGATAAAAGTGGCATGAACCATCAAAGATAGTATAAAGCTGCAGAATTGGGGTTTTCTTATCAATTCTGATGAAACTTCTGGGGAGCAATCATCAGAATGAGAAAAGAGCTCCAAGGTACTTAGACTGTGGCAAAGTGGCACTAAAGTGACATGAATAGCCGAAGGCACTTTAAAGGAGCAAAGGAGTACCAAGAGTGGCAAGAGTGCTTTAACAGAGGTGCAAAGCAGTAGGAAGAGTGTCAAAAACACACCACAGCTTCAAAAGAAAGCACCGATAACAGATGCATGAACCCTCAAAGGCAGCATTGCAGGCAAAGTGGCAAGACAAGTGTCATCAATTTCCTATAGCACAATGAAGTGGGAACATAGCAAGACTAGCACCAACACACTGAGGAACCATGATAGTGGCAAGAACACCACAAGGAGCTGAGTGAGTCATCTTGTGTATGGCAGCAAGGTAGATTGGCAGAAAGTTGATAGAGGCAACACAGCCTGGCAGAGCAGAGGTAGTCAGGTCGCTGTGGTGTTGATAGGGGAAAGACAAGGAGGCAAGACAATACAAGGCTCAGCTTGCGGCGCGACTGTCAACCGGGGCATATTGTCCACCCGACCCATCTTGAAACATGGACCAAGGAGTCTAACATGCATGCTAGGACCTGAAACATGATGAACTATGCCTGAGTGGGGTGGAGCATTGCTGCTGTGCACAGGACCGGTGCAAGTGTATTAGGCACCCTAGGTAAACCTTACAGCCTGGTGCCCTACCCCCACCTCCCCATACACAATTTTAAATTATGCATTTAACACATATTTTACTTGAAAAGTGACATTCTGAGGTAAAATCAATATATACGTTATTGTGATAATTTCATGCACTATTGTGATGCCAACAAGAAAACTTTGCATCTTGGAATTCATATGGCATCATACCTATTGTGATATATTTTGGCATGGTCCTCCTGTATCAACACAGTACTATCTGCCAACACTCAAAGAATAACAACCCTGCCTATGAAAAAGAATACCACAAATATTACACCAGAATCTAAAATATCAATACACCTCCTATCAGGGAAACAGAACAGGCCAAGCTACTACAGCTCCCTAAGAGAAACCACATGCTAAAAGAATGCTTCATCTCAGTCTTTGCATGCAGAACACAAACCCTCACCAAATACAGACTAAAGCCACATAAAGTATAAATAGAAATGTACAGACAAAATCTGAATTGTAAAACGCATCACGCCAGACTCTATACAGTGTGACAATGGAAAAACAAAAATTTCACCATTCTTCGTGAAACAAGTTAATAAAATCAAGATATATAAATCATTAATCATAATTATAAAATCATACAAATAAAATAATTTCCAAACAGCTGCTGAATAGAATATCCAATAATTAAAGACTCATGCAAATTTTGAAAGCTTTACCAAACACCAATAAAATATTTCAAACAGCAAACACATCACATACTACCCAATAATTAAAATGGTAGTTAATCAAGAAAAATGAACTTAAAAAGCCACCTTTACTTACCCTCTCCAGCAGTTCTCCTACTCCTTTCCCTTGCAGGCCACACCAGAAGCAGCAGTAGCTGCTGAAGCTGTCCTCACGGTCCTCTTCCTTAGGGACCACAACCAGTCTCTTCTGTCTCTCACACATACATACCAGACACACCCTCAGGACCAATTTCTGTGTCTCGCACACCAATCATCTCCCCAACCAGTCTCTCTGATCAATCTTTCTCACACATACACACATCACCTCTCTGGCCAGTCTCTCTCAATTACACAATGCTCTCGCTCTCTCTTACTTACACAAAGGCTTTCAATCACACACAGGCTCTCTCTATTTCACTTACACACAAGCTCTCAATCACACACATGTTCTATCTCACTTCTAAACAGGCTCAATCACACACATGCCCTCTCTCACAGCAACAAGCCAGCCAAAAACATGTTCCATCTCTCTCTTGCACACACACATTGACACACACTAGCACCCTCCCTGACTCACATATACACACACATAAAGAAGCACCCTCCCTATCTCACATACATGAAGCACCTTCCCTGTTTCACACACAGAAGCACCATTCCTTTCTCATATACACACACACACAGAAGCACCATTCCTTTCCCACATACACAATCAAAGAAGCACCCTTCCGATCTCAAATACATATACACACAAAGCCCGCAGCTGAACAGCTTATTTCTGGCAGCAGCTGGCAGTGGCAGTCTTCATTTCTTCGGCCTAGTCTCGGGCTGCGCCGTTCTTCATTTCTCCGGCGGTGGCTGGCGGTGGCCATCTTCTTTTCTTCGGCCTAGTCTCAGGCTGCGCCAATCTTGTTTTCTTCAGCCCTGCTGACCTGCTCTCCATCAGTGGCTGACTGTGCCGGTCTTCATTTCTCCGGTGGCAGCTGGCAGCGGCCATCTTCTTTTCTTCGGCTCCACCGGCCTGGTCTCTTCATTTCTTCGGCCCGGTGCCCTCAATGCCCCGGAGAAGAGGAGGCCACATGATCCGCTAGTCCAGCCCACAGGGGGAAGCCTGATCCCCCGATAGGCCAATCTGCCCCTACTTTTTCACATGGCCTTCTATTTCTCAAACTCTGCGGCGCAAACCAAAATAATGGAAACGTATGATATGTTGCATTCGTGGGGGATCACGATACATTTCACGGACCCACAAATACAATGAATAGGGACCTATATGTTGCGGATTGCGCATTCATTTAAAATGAATGCACATCCCTTCAAACAGAATGGTAGAAAGAACCCCAAGGTATAGCATAAGGGGTATAGCAGCAAGGCAGAGTGGCATGGGAAATGTCTATTTTCCTGTTGAAGTAGTAGCCACTTGTCAGATTTAGTACAAGCAAATGATCCTGCCATCAGTTACACTTTTGTGACATAAGCTTTTATTACATTTCCTATTTGAAATTGATCTTGCTGCTGAGTGGAATTTTAGGTTTATTGTAAAATTTGCTTTCTGATTGAAATTTTTGTCACAATCAGAACATGTAAATGATTTCTCATCAGTGTGACTTTCTTGGTAATTTGTGAAGTTTGCTTGATTAAGAAAGCTTTTCCTATTTTCTGTAGTTGAATATAGTTTCTTCCTTTTGTTGGTTTTCTGGTGTTGCATTAGTTCTTTTTCTATTGAAACCTATACCATATTCAGAACATAAAAAAGGCTCCCCTGTTTATCTTTTCTGTTTGCCTGCATTTGTTCCTTTTGACTGAGCATTTTGTGGACAATATACCTTAGTATAACCAAGAAAGTAGAAAGGTGGCGGAATTAGACTGGGATCCTGGAGAAGTAAAAAAAAAAAAAAAAAAGAACCAGAAAAGAGATGGTGTGAGATAAGAAATTTGTATTTTTTTTCTGTTTTCAGTTTTTTAGGGACAAAACAAACCAGTGACCTTTTCAATAGTTTCCTGGATACGGTTGTGGTACCAAGTGATTGGAGAAGAGTGACGGTGATCCTGCTTCACAAGAGCAGGAGCAGAGAGGAGGCCGGTTAGCCTCACCTCGGTGGTGGGAAAAGTATTGGAGTCGCTGCTGAAGGAAAGAATAGTGAACTATCTACAAGCAGCAGAATTGATGGACCAGAGGCAGCATGGTTTCATAGAAACATAGATATAGAAATGACGGCAGAAGAAGACCAAATGGCCCATCCAGTCTGCCCAGCAAGCTTCACACATTTTTTTCTCATACTTATCTGTTTCTCTTAGCTCTTTGGTTCTATTTCCCTTCCACCCCCACCTTCCACCCCCACCATTAATGTAGAGAGCAGTGATGGAGCTGCATCCAAGTGAAATATCAAGCTTGATTAGTTTGGGGTAGTAGGGGTAGTAACCGCCGCAATAAGCAAGCTACACCCATGCTTATTTGTTTTACCCAGACTATGTTATTCAGCCCTTATTGGTTGTTTTTCTTCTCCCCTGCCATTGAAGCAGGGAGCTATGCTGGATATGCGTGAAGTATCCGTTTTTCTTCTCCCCTGCCGTTGAAGCAGAGAGCTATGCTGGATATGCGTGAAGTATCAGTTTTTCTTCTCCCCTGCCTTTGAAGCAGAGAGCTATGCTGGATATGCGTGAAGTATCAGTTTTTTTTCTCCCTGCCGTTGAAGCAGAGAGCTATGCTGGATATGCATTGAAAGTGAAATATCAGGCTTATTTGGTTTGGGGTAGTAACCGCCGTAACAAGCCAGCTACTCCCCGCTTTGTGAATGCAAATCCTTTTTTCCACATTTCCTCTTGCTGTTGAAGTCACAGTAACCATGTGTATGTTTATTGAATAAGGGTATTATCTCCAGGCAGTAGCCGTCATTCTGGCGAGCCACCCACTCTTCATTGACGGCCTCTTGACTTTATAGATCCACAGTGTTTATCCCACGCCCCTTTGAAGTCCTTCACAGTTCTGGTCTTCACCACTTCCTCCGGAAGGGCATTCCAGGCATCCACCACCCTCTCCGTGAAGAAATACTTCCTGACATTGGTTCTGAATCTTCCTCCCTGGAGCTTCAAATCGTGACCCCTGGTTCTGCTGATTTTTTTCCTACGGAAAAGGTTTGTCATTGTCTTTGGCTCATTAAAACCTTTCAAGTATCTGAAAGTCTGTATCATATCACCTCTGCTCCTCCTTTCCTCCAGGGTGTACATATTTAGATTCTTCAATCTCTCCTCATAAGTCATTTGATGAAGACCTTCCACCTTTTTGGTTGCCTTTCTCTGGACCGCCTCCATCTTGTCTCTGTCTCTTTGGAGATACGGTCTCCAGAACTGAACACAATACTCCAGGTGAGGTCTCACCAAGGACCTGTACAAGGGGATAATCACTTCCCTTTTCTTACTCGATATTCCTCTCTCTATGCAGCCCAGCATTCTTCTGGCTTTAGCTATCGTCTTGTCACATTGTTTCGCCAACTTCAGATCATTAGACACCATCACCCCAAGGTCTCTCTCCTGCTCCGTGCCTTTCTCCCCCCATCGAATACAGTTCATTCAGATTTCCACTCCCCATATGCATGACTCTGCACTTCTTGGCATTGAATCTCAGCTGCCATATCTTCGACCACTCTTCCATCTTCCTTAAATCCCATCTCATTCTCTCCACTCCTTCCGGCGTATCCACTCTGTTGCAGATCTTAGTGTCATCCGCAAAAAGACATACCTTACCTTCTATCCCTTCCGCAATGTCGTTCACAAAGACCAAGGGAAGATCCTGTCAGACAAATATGATCAACTTTTTTGATTGGGTGACTAAGGAATTGGATCGAGGAAGAGCGCTCAATTTCATCTACTTGGATTTTAGCAAAGATTTTGATACGGTCTGTAGATAGGCCTTAGGCCTGAGCTATGTATTTCCTGACTCTGCTGGCAACATATTTCGCAACCATGTGCTTTGGCAAGCTCAGTACCGGAAGAAGGCAACACCCCAGAGACGTTACCTGATTGGACTATAAAGCAACGTTCATAATTGGATAATAGAAGAAGATAATACACCCAGGATGCGCATCAATGTATTTCTATTGGACAATGCAAAAGGTTTAAAAACTCCGGCCAGAGGGCTCTGCGCTTTGAGAAGCAAGCGGAACGCCAATTGCCACTGACCTGCGTCTCCAGAGAAACAACGACTTCCTCTTTCCTTGTTCCTCTTTCTATATTGTCTTTGTATTGCTATCAATAAATTTGTCTTTTAGATCATAAAGCTGTCTGAAGGTGCTTTCCTAATACCCGCTAAAAACATAATGGTGCCGTGACTCGGATGGCCTAATGCGGGTATCGCGGACCAGCACACCTTCAGGAATATCTCATTGCCAGCATCGAAGGAAGTAAGGGTGCCGTTGATCGGGAGTGGGAACCTACCCTGAAGCATCCAGAATCTACTTTGAGATTTTTGAGACCTGAGGCACTTCAGAAACCACAAAGGAAGCATTTGAGGAAGTAAGTCTTACTCTCAAAGGAAAGAAAAAAAAAAAACTGTTCAGTAACTTATTATCTCTTAGACCTTGGCGCGCACTGCTATCTGGCAGATCTAGTACAGTACCAATCAGTAAGTCCAAGCTGAATATTTCGACATACCACCTGGGGCTCCGGGCATATACGGGCATATACGTGGGATATATACTGGGATACGCGGGATGCGTACCGGGATGGAGTAGAAACTAGTCAGGTGGATCCCGAAGCGGGAATACGTGCCGCAGAAAAAAGAAGCCTTCAGATCGAGCATTCCACGGAATACATACTTGGAGCTGTCTGGAAAGGTAAGTAAAAACTTGTCTTATACGAGTGAGTCATAGGTTTTTCCGTTAGTGTACTAATAAGTTCGAAAACAGTTGGCAGATTTGATGCTGCCTTCTGGCCCTATCCCGGTTGTTTCGGCGGTAACGCACTGGAGCCCGAGTACAGTAGAAAACGGTAACCAGTCAAACGGAAAGGAGTAGATAGGTCTTCAGTACCTTATCTGCAGGCTGTCTCTCCTTGCCCCGCTGTGAATACCTTCGCGTTTGAAGAAGTACAGCACACCGGAAGCGTGGACCCGCGATACGGTGAAAACTACAATTAAGGTAAGGTTGAACCACTCTTCTCATAAGAGAGTGGCTACACGAAAATCATTTTTAAATAATTATGTCGAAGTTTTGGTCTGCAATATTAAGAGGTCCCAAGATAGCAGGGGAGGTCTGTCCGTCATGTCCCCTGAGCAGAGTCATTGCTCTGCATAAGCCCAATGAGAAATTAATTCGCAAATGCCGCTCTAAGTGGGTTGCGTGGGCAGCAAGGGATAGTTCCCTAGAATGGCCAGTAGGGGGCTCCTTTGACCCGTCCACGCTCATACAGCTAATAGCCTATTTTAAGAACAGGTATAGCAAGCCAAGGGCAAAAGACAATAAGAGGCTAGCGGACCATATACAAGTGTCCAGATGGTTCGCTATGACAGGCACATATTTAGTAGCTATTACTGGTGATAGAGAAGTGTCACCACCCCCATATGATTCACTATATGTTCGTGATTGTTTAGTGCCTGAAGAAACAGTGACTGCAGTGGGTAATTTACATTCAGATCCTGCTGCACTTTTAGAAAGGGAAGGAGAACCCCAAGTAAGCCCCACAGTTCACACAAGCACACCCCAACTCAGTACAGTTGAGATTGAAGATGACCTTTTTGAAGATGCTGTTCCTGCATTTGAGGAATACGGCATGTGGTTAGTAGACCCAGTAGAAAGCCCAGTAATTGTAGATATGCACAATTCAGCAGACACTGGAATGCCAGTAGATTCTGCACTGATTACTATTCTTGTGCCAGATGATTCATCACCCCCTCGTCCACCACCTCCTCCCACACCTCTTCCAACGCCTCCTCCTTCACCTCCTCCTACACCGCCTCCTCCAGTATTATCACCACCTTCTGTGATTCCTGAACTGCCACCAATTCCTGAACCTTTTGACCTGTCACCCACTCCCTGCCTCCGACCTATGCCTATTTTGATTGTAAGTAGCGATGAGAATACGGAAAGTAGTGAGGAAACTGAACTAGTCACCGTAACTTCAGCTGCCGCTGGTCCTCCAGCAGCCAAAATTGCTAAATTAGATCGTTCATTTTTTTATGTCACTATTTGGATTGATTCATTTCATGGATGGACACTTGCCTTAAGCCCACAAATGAGAGTCTGTCCTCTAGAAGGATCCCTGACTGCAATTGCACTGAACACTGTTCGGAGTGCTGGAAGCCGTAACCATGCCTCCAAATGCATGACCAGATGCATGACTTTGGGCCAGGTAGTATCACTACTGACATCGCAGTGGCATAATAAACAGAAACAGTGTCGGCGTGAAATAAATGATTTGGTAAGACAATATAATGGCCTGTTTCAAACCAGATTACACCAAGTAATGGGGCAAGCAGAAAACACCTGGAAGGAGTGCCTTTCATGGGTCCTTGTTTTCCGTTACAGGAAACCTGAGTTTTTAGAGAGCATGTCCCCAGATAAAGTGAGTTCACACCTATCAGAGAAGGTATCAGCGTATGTAGGACCTTACATTGCCACCTTAGTGAAGCTTGGACAGGACACAGTGTGAACTTAATATGAAATACAGTTTTGAATAGAACCACATTTAGGAAAACCTCCTTATTCTGAGCCTTATTTTTATAGCTATTGCTTGCATTACTGCAATATTCATTTCAGGACAAAGAAGCTAAGATAAGAATTTGCTTACCTAGGATATTTGTGTTCATAGAGACTAGTAAATCCTTGCCAGCCTTCCCGATGTCTGTCATGTAAGCCGGAGTGATACGCGTAGCATACAGGAACCTCCGGTATATAAAATCCAAAAATAAATAGATATGTCTCTACAGACTTTGCCTGACTAATTACGTGCCTCCCTGTCTTCTGTAGTAGGGACAGCAGCCATGCACTGGGATCAGTTGCATGTGGTCAGTTTTTATCAGATTGAAGAACTTTTGTAATGCCATCACAGACGTTTAACGCCCTAAAAGTAATGGGCTTGTGGACAGATATGACGGGTTGCTAGGCTTCCCATGTTAATGTATTTACCGGTCTTATTGTTCAAGCTATTAAGATTTAGTTGTATTATCATTTGCAGGTATATTTTTATTATAAGGATTTTTAGTATAAGTAAGTTAATTTTTAAATGGTACCGTATAGTTTTAAGTTTTAAATGTAAGTTCCTCTTTTCAATGTGAATGCATTTTTATTAAGGTGATCACCAAGCGCATGCGATATCTTCCTCTTACAACATGTTATTTCCTTTCTGATCTGAACTGTACATTTGTGGTAAAAGAGGGATCAAGGGGGGGAGCGAGACACACCTCCCACCAATATAAATCCCCTTTGCTCTCAACTTTACATACTGATCCTTTATTACGTTACTGACTTCACATTCCTTTAATACTGAACTGGAGTACTGACAAGAACATATACTAGTGTTAAAATTTCGAATCTGAGCTGCTGAATTATGATTCTGAGAGGAGAATTATGAATTTGAAAGGACATTTTAGCTAAAGAGAGTTAAATTGTATCTTTACAAAAAAAAGGGGAAGTTGTCTGTGTTGCAAACCTGCAGAGTACAGCTTATCTGTTCTGCCAGCACTGGCTGTGCTACGAACGGAAGAAAAAAAAAAAAAAGGAGAAATAGTTTCTAGTTTAAAATGTAGCATATTTAAGTATTAATTATTTGATATTTGAGTTCTAATTATTCTAATTATTTGGTATGACACATTGACTATAAGCTCAGAACATTATTGATTAAATGTATTTAATATTATTGGTTGGAAATCTATATGTACAATATTTGCTAAATTGATATTTCAATTGTATGCTAGTATTTACTTTTCAGGTCTTCAAGGACTTCAAGGACCTTTAGTTTTATTTTCCTTCTTCTACCTTTTGGACAGAATTCTGAACTTTTATTTTTCATACACATTTTTGATTTTTGATTTTTGATCCACTTTTCTTTTGGTACATATTTTGATATGAATTTTGAGCTCAAATTATATGTTATCTGTTGTTTGTCCTATGTGATGAAGACAAGGAATGTATATTTGTTGGATGGATGAGTGTGTGTCAGTCTAGTGTGACTTATGTTTAATGTAATGTCTGAAATATTCGTTATTTGTGGTTTAGCTTACCACAGATGACTTTTCTTTAAATGCTTAATTTGCTTTTATGCTACTTTACCATATTAGGTTTCTGAAACCATTAAAGAAGCACATATCCCCATTAGGCCGTGATGAATGAAAAGCTGTTACACCTTACTGAAAGCTTGAAAACAACATTTATGGGACTTACTCCATTCTTCCCATCCCTTCTACGGAAGTCTTGGCCTTAACACAGAATTCATCTTCCACTCATCATTGAAGTTTATTACTCTTGCTTGATTATATTTTGCCTTTATGTTGTTGTACTCTACATTAATGCAGTTCTCATGATTGTGTGAATCTTATTGCCCTGATCAGATTAGATCCATTCCCAATTATTGTCAGCTCTTTACACAAAGACTAACTGTTATGCATTACACCACACTATGCTTTGTCAAATGTCATTGATAATTGATTGCCATATACTCCAAGCCCATATGCCATTCTGCAAATGCCATGATTTGGATATCTACATACATCTACATACACCTACATGTTACACACCACATTAATTTAAAACACTAAAGTTTTGCTGCTATTCCCAGTTCTCTCATATCCATTATATGATTAACCATAGATAACTATAGATAACTGGTTTGAATTACCATCTATTATATGATTTCATTATTGCTTTCCACGTTATATTCATCTCCAGTTGCTACACTCTGCCCTTTCTAGTCCAGACTTGTTCAGATGTCTGCGAGCCAGTGGCAGACCGGCGCAATGTGCCGCAGCATAGTTTGTCAGTTCAGCCTTCACACCGTTCTTAGGCAGCTCATGTGAATAGGCTGCGCAGACAAGTATGTCCTCTTCAATTCGAGTACATTTAGTAAGTCTAAAGGTTTAATGTAGTCCCAAATGTTTATATAGTTATTCTTGGTAATTGAAGACAGAATTATGACATTCATTTGATTCCCCAATTCTTAAACACCACACAGTTAGAGTTTGCAGATACCATCCCATTGGTTACAGAGATTTCTTATCCCTCATCCATATGGATGTCTCCTTCGACATCCTATTCCTAATTTAGATTTGAAGCATTTGTTTATATTCCCATAACGCTCAAATGCATGGTAGGCTAAGACATAAGCAATAGTACTCCCAAGCGTGGTTTTGCTTCTATTAATTAATTCTAACTATTGCTTCTACTATGTCTCAAATACTCTCAAGTTACTCTCAAGTCACCGCAGTTAGACAACACCTAATGATGAACATGATTGAATCTTCTTCTGAAGCTAATGAGTGAGAGTTTCTAAAGGATAAGGTTGTATTTCCATAGAATTTGGTTTAATTGACGGGAAACACAGTTTAAAGTGGCTTACATTTCTAAGTGAGTTTGCAATGGTTAATTGTGAGAATGAATGAAGTTTGTTATTTTAATGGCCGGAGATATCATCTGCGAAGACAACAGAAAGCCTTTCATTTACCAGCAGCAATGTTATCTCCTCAGGTTGTTATGCTTAACGATGACGGGTAAGCAACAGGTAGCAAATCATTAGGATTGCGTACCGTGGGCAACCTAAGACAGTGGCATTAACCCTGAGTAGAATGATGGATTATTGCTTTGACTATTCTAACCATTCATTGATAATCAATAATCAATCATTAAGTGGATTAATTGATTTATATGCTGCTAATAGGAGCACACTACAGAATCTTGGATCAACTGGAAGAAGGCCAGAACAATACCTGAATGAAGAATGAATGTGAGATTGAATGACAATAAAGCAAAGTATAAAATGAGAATGCGTGAACGATTGTGATTGTGAATGTGAGTTATATAAAAGGAATGATTCAACACCATAAAGAATATGGAAGCCATTTTTAACAGTACAAAAAGGTGGGTCATACTAAATTGATGCTATGACCATTTCAATCCAGGAAATACAATCTCAGCCTTTCATTGGTGAATCGTTTCCCAACGATTCAAGGGGGGGATGTAGATAGGCCTTAGGCCTGAGCTATGTATTTTCTGACTCTGCTGGCAACATATTTCGCAACCATGTGCTTTGGCAAGCTCAATACCGGAAGAAGGCAACACCCCAGAGACGTTACCTGATTGGACTATAAAGCAACGTTCATAATTGGATATTAGAAGAAGATAATACACCCAGGATGCGCATCAATGTATTTCTATTGGACAATGCAAAAGGTTTAAAAACTCCGACCCGAGGGCTCTGCGCTTTGAGAAGCAAGCGGAACGCCAATTGCCACTGACCTGCGTCTCCAGAGAAACAACGACTTCCTCTTTCCTTGTTCCTCTTTCTATATTGTCTTTGTATTGCTATCAATAAATTTGTCTTTTAGATCATAAAGCTGTCTGAAGGTGCTTTCCTAATACCCGCTAAAAACAGGTCCCACACAGGAGGCTTGTGAATAAAACAAGAAGCTTGGATGTGAGTGCCAAGGTAGTGGCCTGGATAGCAAAATGGTTGAAGGACAGAATACAATGTGTGATAGTTAATGGAACTTACTCTAAAGAGAGAGCGGTGATGAGCAGAGTGCCGCAAGGGTCGGTGTTGGGACTGGTCCTGTTCAATATCTTTGTGAGCAACATCGTGGACAGGATAGAAGTTAAGGTTTGTCCATTTGCGGATGATACTAAGATCTGCAATAGAGTGGACATCCAGAAGGAATGGAGAGAATGAGACAGGATTTAAGAAAGCTCGAAGACTGGTCAAAGTTATGGCAGCTGAAATTCAATGCCAAGAAGTACAGAGTTATGCATATGGGCTGTGGAAATCCAAAAGAATTGTATTTGATGGGGGGTGCAGGGCTGATGTGCATGGAGCAGGAGAGAGACCTTGGGGTTATTGTGTCTAACGATCTGAAGTCGGCAAAACAGTGTGACAAGACGATAGCTAAAGTCAGAAGAATTCTAGGTTACATAGAGAGAGGAATATCAAATAAGAAAAGTGAAGTGATTATCCCCTTATACAGGTCCTTGGTGAGGCCTCACCTGGAGTACAGTGCTCAGATCTGGAGACTGTACCTCCGAAGGGACAGAAGCAGGATGGAGGCGGTCCAGAGAAGGGCGACCAAAAAGGTGGATGGTCTTCATCGAATGACTTATGAGGAGAGAGTGAAGAACCTAAATATGTATACCCTGGAGGAAAGTAGGAGCAGGGGTGATATGATACAGACATTCAGATACTTGAAAGGTATTAATGATCCAAAGTCAATGACAAACTTTTTCCATTGGAAAAAAAACAGCAGAACCAGGGGTCATGATTTAAAACTCCAGGGAGGAAGAATCAGAACCAATGTCAGGAAATATTTCTTCATGGAGTGGGTGGTGGATGCCTGGATGCCCTTCTGGGGGAAGTGGTGAAGACCAAACTATGAAGGATTTCAAAGAGGCATGGGATAAACACTGTGGATCCATAAAGCCTGAGAGATGGGAATGAAGAGAAGAGGTATGGGGGTGGCTTGTGGGAATGACAGCTACTACCTGGTGATTAATACCCTTATTCAATAAACATTCACATGGTTAATGTGACTCCAACATTGCGCTATGCCCTAACAGCAAGAGGAAATATGGAAAAGAGGATTTGCATTCAGGCAACATCCAACAAGGGAACAGAGTTTGGGTAAACAAATTAGTGTGGGAGTAGCTTGCTTGTTGCGGCGGTTTCTACCCCAAACCAATTAAGCCTGATACTTCACTTTCAATGCATATCCAGCGTAGATCTCTGCTTCAACAGCAGGGGGGAATGAAGATAAGAGGATTTACTTTGAGACAACAACCAACAAGGACTGAATTTCTCAGTCTGGGTAAACACATAAGTGTGGGAGTAGCTTGCTTGTTGTGGCGGATACTACCCCAAACCAATTAAGCCTGTTACTTCACTTGGAAAGCATATCCAGTGCAGCTCACTTCTTCAACAGCAGGGAGGGAATGAAGAAATAGGATTTACATCCAGACAACATCTAACAAGGTATTGATCTGAGCAGTATGAGTATACAAATATTGGGGTAACTTTCTCGATATGACGGTTACTACCCTCAAACATTAATCCTTATACTTCACTTTGATGCAGCTCCAACACTGCTCTCTGCATCAATGGTGGGGGTGGAAGGAAATTAGAATAAAAAAGTTACCAATAAGGGCTCTGAACTCAGTGGTTGGAGTAACAGATAAGTATGAGAAAATAAGTGTGAAAGCTTGCTAGGCAGACTGGATGGGACTATTGGTCTTCTTCTGCCATCATTTCTATGTTTCTATATATGGTAAACTGTATAGGGATGAAACAAAATGAAGAAATAGAAAAATGAAATGGGGGAGAAATGGGGTTTCTTTTTCTTCTTTCACATTTTTTCTAGTGATATAGCACTCCAGTATAAACAACAAAGAGGCTGGAAAAACTAGACTGAAATCCAAACGAAAAACAAGGTACAAAAATAGCCTGCTGGTGGATAAGGACATGGCAAGTAGCAGCAAACCCCCAAGGTTGTATATCTGGGTCATGGTGGGTAAGCAGAGCAGTAGCAGCAAGACCCCTAAGGTGGGATGTCATGGGCATAGCAGATAGTCAAATTTGATCCACACCTATCTCCTTTTCCAGAGTCAGATCATGAAGGGGTATCTACTGTTCCACTAACCTCTGCAACATCATATGAAATTCTAGCAGGTGTCAATGTCTAGAATCAGGCTGTTGAACCTTCACCCTTCTATGGAAATACTCTACTATTTTTGTTGTACATCTCTATCAGTTTCTTCAGGAATGAATTCCTGAGCACCGTCTTCTTCAATTGACTTTACCATATAACATCACAGTCTGTGATAATGAAATCTGCCTGAAGATGCCTGTTTCTCTGGCCTAGTTACCAACTCACCAGCATCTTTCTTATGGCTGATAGAATATTACAAGAGGTATGGGTGCTAATTATCAACTGAGTATTTAGCCCATCTGTGCTCTGATGTTCAGTTCCTGCTACAGCTGCTGCCAGCCCCCGCTTCAGCCATATCCCACCAGTGTGCCATCAGGGAAAGCTAAGTGGGCATAGTGTTTGTGCTGGTCCAGATATCACTGGTGAAAGGCATGTTATTCCCTTCTTATTTATTTATTTATTTATTTATTTAACCTCTTTTATATACCGTCCCTCAGATTCTATCGGAACGGTTCACAACAAGTAATAATTAACATATCATATATAAAATTAATTAACATACAGTATAAAACTTATAACTAAACTTTTCCAGCTAAAATTACCCATTAAAATCTTTAGCCAGCTGTTCCTACATGTGTCTACAGAACAGGTTGTACAGGATATGACTGACTGACTTTCCTACTAAATGTAATCCTGGAGAATACTTTAAATCAGGGGTTAACACATGCAGCAGATGTTTAAAGTACATGTTCTCCACTACTTCAGGGTCTAGTCATCAAGGGCAATAATTTCTCTGTTGTTCCTCTTTACTATTTTAAATGCTGTTTGCCTCTTGTACTGGGACAATGCTAAGGAACTGCAAACCATTTACTCTACAGTGAGTTGCTGCATCAGACGCAAGGCTAGGAACTGATGGCCTGCCTCCTGACTGCTGAAAAAGGCCTTGGGATCAGCTTGGGGGGAAAGTCTTCCCCTTTTCAATGCCTTTCTTCTGGCTTTTACTTGGAGTGACAGAAGAGGTTCCCAGGCTAGTACTGCCACCCTTTCCTGATAATAATGCTAGCAGGTGTTGCTTCTGCAGGTGATGCTGCATACCAGAATTTGTGATATGCCTCACTTGCTTTCCTTTGCTGATATCCTTTCTACAGTGAATACACTGAGCAAAGCTTTGGTCCACCCTAACTTTAAAGTGCCTCCAGATCAGGGATTTCTTCTGTGGTTCCTTCTCTATACTCTTGAAGGCTGAAACTGACACTGGAGTTGAGGTAGAGGGTGACACTGAGAAAAAATGCTGATGCATTGCTCATGCTCTCTACCTGCACTGCTTGCTCTTTCTGAGAGTTGATCTCTGAGAGTTGATACTCTAAGTATCATCTCTCTCTGCTATCATGGAACTGAGGACTAAGATGCAACTGACTAAATTTCCCAAGTTCTCGTCAGTTACTAGCTTTTCAATATTTTCTGATTCAGAGAATCCCAGAAAGACCTGTTCCTTAAATCCGTTGATACAAATACTGTCTCATCAAAAGAGGAAATGTGCATTCCTCACTGTCCAAAGACAAACAAATCACTAGCACTACCACAACTGCAATCTCCAAACTGTCTCCCAATGAAGAGAGAAATCAAAATCAGCAGCAGTGCACTGTCTTTTATCCTGCACACTGAGTGAGATCACTGCAGCACTGATAAGATTCAAAGCAGCCTTTTACCAGTGCCTTTCCAAACGTTAAGCTTTTTTAAAACTCTCAGAGAACTTCACCTAGCACATCCTTCTTTGTGAAGAATTAGAGAGGAAATACTGACTTCTTAATGCACATGAATTAACTGTACAGTGAGAGAAAGGTTTAGTTGATTCAGATAGCAGTTATAGGCTAGTTAAAAAGTTGCTGCACCATGATTTGTCCTCTGGCTGGTCTTCTTGCCAACTTGTCCTGCATCAGCACTGAGAAGGGAATGAGGTCACACTGGCAAAAGCTGTTTGCTATAATTACCAGTTGTTGGAGGGGATTTTATTTTTCAGCAGTACTCAGCCGTAGACTTCAATGGGCCATAGAAATGAATGGGAAACTTAAACAAATGGAATGAAGATATTTTTTTTTATTTGTGGGACCTCCCCATTCATTTCAGGGGTCACAAATGAAATACATGTTTTATGTTTTGCCCAGTTCAAACAAATGCACATCCCTAGTGCTGCTTGATACATAGTTACATAGAAATGTATATTATCATATAGTCTAATAAACTTGTATATATGTGCAAATACTGCCAACCCTACTCACAGATGGGCTAAAGGGAAGGAAATCCCACCCACTAACAATTTCTTCCCTAGGTGACAGCAACTGGCACCAAGAACACAAGGACTGGCAGATTCTGCCTGATGGGAACTCCCTCCAAGCATGTTTTTGATCCCAGAATGCCCTGCAAGGTAAATGGTATGGAGGCATTACAATTAGAAACTGTAAGTGCTTGTACCCATTTTAAGAAGAACTCAGTCTGAATCTTTTCAAGGGCTTAGTTTCAAGGCTTAATTTTTTATTTTATAAAGTTGTCTTGTATTAATTAATATCAGTCACTAGATATTTGAATGCACAAACAATTAATGGGAAATGAAAGCTTCTGTTTCTGAAAATATAACACCAGATAACACTCCCCCCCCCCAAAAAAAAAAAAAATAAAAAAAACAATAAAACAGATGCCAATTAGCTACCAGAGATAGTTGAAGTAGAAAACATCTTGACATTTACTTTCCTATGGAAGAGCTACATTTGATTCAGAAAGGAAAACACACTCTGGTGAAATTATCAGGAATAAAAACATGTTTTGAAATATTGTTCAGTATAGTTGTGTAATCAGTTGAAAAAAAGAAATAACTTCTTGCCCTATATGTTGGGGGCACTGCCCTTGGTGCTATTTGGATGTAATTGCCCTAATGAGAACTTGCTGCTGAATGGAGAAAAGCTGAGGCTGTCCCTATGTTATTTTTGTCTCTGGACTTTTTTGTTCTGCATGGTTCCAGCAATAACCAGGCAGTCCAAACACCCATGAGCTCCTATCTACCCCCAACCCAGCCCCGCTGGGCTCACCCACTTACACACAAAGAAAACACAACACACAACTTGGATACAAAGGTTGCAGCCATTTATTAGAATCTCTAACATGGGAGTCTAATTAAGCACTGAGTCCGTTCAATAATGTTAACAAAATCGCTGCCAGGCAGATGCCAGTACTCTAATATCCGCCCAAGCGGAACCGCAGAGTCTCGCGCCCAGTGAGACCCCAGAACAGGCGTCATGACCACCAAGAACTGAATGGGATCCCAACTTAGACTGCCACAAAGCAAGTTCACTCCCACATCCCATCCGCCGGAGGGGATCCCGGCCCGGCCATCACAAATCAAGCCTTGCCAGACCCCTCCCCACATAATAGCCTCAATCTGTCGAAGCCCCAAATGCGGGCCCAACATTGATCATTTGTGGCAAATGGGTGAGGGCCCCTAGGCCTCTCACGTACATATCGGCACCCCCCAGCTTCATTCTAATGCTTCTGCATTTATAAATGCACTCCTGGACTCGATCGCTACTGCCACAGGGGCCCGGCATGCGAGAGCGTGGAAGCGTCTTCCCACCCGCACATAACGGGAACCTCCAAACAATGGCCACGACAACCACATCTGGGTGAAAACCTCTGCATCATTTGCAAGAAAGATTGTTTCTCAAGTTTGACAAGGGTACCCCATCTGGGGCATACAGCTCTGCGCAGTGCCCGTCCACCCATTCTTGTCGCAAATGATAGCCACCCTGGAGTTGTATGGCATTGGTTACCTTCCAGTTGAACTTGACATGGTATCTACCCCACCACTCAGTACAACATCAGGCTATGATGTGGTATGATCTCGGACCAGCAGATTTTTGAGGTCAGCCATGAAGAGGTCAGTTGGGTAAAATCTATCCTGATATAATTCATTAGAGTGATGCCAATTCTTTTGTGTAAGTCATTGCTGCCAAAGTGAATGATGATTAGGTCAGGTGGTGCTGTGCTCACTCTTCTCGACTGCAATGTGGGCCATAGCTGATGCCATCACATGCCTCCATGACCCAGCCAATTGATTGTCCAACTTTTCCGCGAGAGCCCAAGGTCATGACCGAACTTCCCTTCAATGGCTCTTCTTCATGCATGCATGATGAATAAATGGCCAAAGGTCCACACAGAGTGACACTGGACGACAGCTGCAAGTGAAATAGAAAACTAGGTCATGGCGCACACTAGGCCGGGTGCAAGCACAGGGGAACTGTCCTTATGCTTAACGTAAGATGCGTAAGCTCCCGACCTCCACTGACTCAGTCGCTGAATCGCTGACTGAGGGATCTGTGGTGTTGTCACTGGAAGCAGCTCCGATGCAGAATGAGTGAGTGCCAAAACATTCACTCTGGATCCCTGCCTTAGCTAGGGCTTTCTTGAACTGCACCAAAAACTGATAGCATGTTAAAGGGGATTTATCATGGTGTAGCAAAAATAAACCATTCCCTTTTGGGTATGTGGCTAGGTATCGGGTTATAGCAGCTACCGAACATGTCTCCAGATTCTGACCACTGTCAGTGTGATGACTTGGCCATGGGCACTCTGGTTGCTGACGTCCTCCCCCAGCTGAGATGCCTTACACAATGGTGCCGTAAACTTGCTAATGCGCAGGGCACTGAAAAATGTCAGCACGAAGGCGACCTGGAAAAGCACAGTCTCAAACTCATCAGAAGCTACTGCATGCAAAATGTGCCACAGTTGTAGCAGCAGTTCATGGGTTAGTGGCCTCTGAGCATCATGCCATGGCAGAGATTCTCTGGTCCAGCCTAGCATTACTCTTCATCACGAAATGGCGCTCAGCATGACCTGTTTTGAGCTTTGAGAAGAATGCTAGGGCTGCTAGGTGTGAACGAACCATGTTCCTGGACAGTCCCTGCTGCTTGGCATGAACAATATATCTAATCAAGAGGTTCTCTGGAACCCGGTGGCCGGACCAGCAGTTTGCAATGAGAAATGCCTTCACTTTGCTGTAGTTGAAGATGTATGAGTTACATGTAGCTGGGGCAAATGATCTTCACAGCATCTTGCGCGCTGTCCAGTTCTGAAGCACCAATGCTGTTCCAGGACCTCCCTGCCATTTGGTTCGATTTGCGACACCAGCTTCCTGAATAGAGACCACTTGCAATGAGAAAGAGAGTCAGCTATCTCATTGCACATTCCAGGAACATGTGTTACCTGTGCAACAATGTTCATGCATAGGCAGCATAAAGTGAATTTTCTCAGCAGCTCTGCCACCAGGAGGCACTTAGAAGTCTGATTGTTATTTGATTGAACTACTGCCTCATTGTCACACCACAGCACCATTCATTGGAGGCTAAGAGCACTGCCAAAGTTATGCATGGCAATAACGATGGGAAAGAGCTCCAGAAATGTGATATTCCTGGTTAGGCCACACAAACTCCCGTTAGCGCGCACTAACAAAAATCGTTAGATTTTGTTACTTTTTGTTACTTTTTGTTAGTGTGCACTAATCAGAAAAACGAATTTTTGCAAAAAAATGGGAAAACCCTGATCTTTTTCAGGCTCCCAGAAACATGCCGAATTGGACAATTTCATTGCAATTTTCCAGTTCGACAAAAACGAATGCACATCTCTAATAATCAAACCTTTTTACATGGGCAAATATGTGTTTATTCACAGAAAAACATGTTTTAATTATTGTCGCCCCTTACTTCAGATAAAAAATAAATATGCACACTGTTCACAGTCTGCTTACTTTTACCTGAGGTAAGATAAAAGCCAGCTTGAGAGAGAGGCCTATCTTCCTTGCTGAGAGACCTAACACTCCTGTGAAATCTTAACTCTGGAGGATCAAAATGAATCCAATCTTATAAGTGTGGATACTGCTGATCTGATTAAAAAGGAATTGCAAGCATACCTTGGGATGTTGCCTGTATGAACTCCAGAAGGAAGCTCTCTTTGGCACAGTGCCAATATTAAAAAGTACACTAGCAGTAAAGTTGAGAGATTGAGATCATAATTAACCTACCCTGTCTTACGAGTGAGGATCATTCCTGTCATGGTATGTGCAAACTAATTCAATTGGAGATACTTCCCCCAAGAACACAGACTGGTATGACTTGAAAGCCAGTTCAGAGAGAAAGAAGGATGTTGGCACAGTTGTCCAAGGCTTCCCCTGTTAAATTTTATACCATAGTTCAATTTTTCCTCATAAAAACTGAGAACTAGAAACTAGGGATGTGAATCGGGCTTCGGACGATTGAAAATATTGTCAATATTTTCAAAATCGTCAGAAATCAGGGGCTCCCCCAAAACTATAGGAAAACCCCACAATATTGATCTGGGGGAGGGCGGGAAAAACGGCACACAAAAATAACCCCTAAACCCACCCCGACCCTTTAAAAGTAACCCCTTAGCTTTCCCCACCCTCCCGACCCCCTCAAAACCTTTTTACAGGTACCTGGTGGTCCAGTGGGGGTCCCGGGAGCGATCTCCCGTGATCTCCCACTCCGGGCCATCCTCTGGCTACCGGGCCGTAGGCTGCCACTAATCAAAATGGTGCCGATGGCCCTTTGCCCTTACCATGTGACAGGGTATCCGTGCCATTGGCCGGATCCTGTCACATGGTAGGAGCACTGGATGGCTGGTGCCATCTTGTGCTCCTACCATGTGACAGGGGCTGACCAATGGCACTGGTATCCCCTGTGACATAGTAAGGGCAAAGGCTATCGGCGCCATTTTGATTACTGGCAGGCGACGGCCCGAGTGCAGGAGATCGCTCCCGGACCCCCGCTGGACCACCAGGGGCTTTTGGCAAGTCTTGGGGGATGCTCCTGACCCCCACAAGACTTGCCAAAAGTCCAGCGGGGGTCCGGGAGCGACCTCCTGCACTTGGACAGTCGGCTGCCAGTATTCAAAATGGCGCCGATAGCCTTTGCCCTGAGACATCCAAAGAGAGGAGCCAGAGGGAATGAGGACATCTGAAGACAGGAACATCTGGACATGTGAGGACGAGGAGACTGGGTCCGATGAGAGACCAGGAACCATGGACAAAGACAAAGGACCAGGAACCACAGATGAAGGCAAGGAAGTTCCCATGAAGAACAGAGTGCCTTGAAGAAGCAGAGATGGACCTTGGAGCCTCCTGGAATAAAGAGCAGGAACAGCAGAGAATCCAGGAGCAGGAAGCACCTTGCGAAGACATTGGAGGACTGGAGAAGGGCCCTTTAATAGGACTGAAGTGAAGACATCCTGATGACATCATCAAGTGGGGCCACGGGCTACTCCCAGCATGGGCCCTTTAAATGAGCAGGAGAGGCGCAGCCATGTGCCTAGGAGGCAGGTCCATGGAGAGTGGCATCCATGCCACGAAGAAGATCAGGAACGGCACTAGGCCACAAAGCCAGACTCCAGCATCGGCAGGGGCTTCCTCAGCAGCAGAAGGGAAGCTGAACTGCAGTTCCAAGCCGTGAGGGCACTGGGTCAGAGGCAGCCTCTGGACTGCAGGGGAGGCAGTCGTCGGTGGCCTCCTAGCCGTGTGGAAGCACGGCGGCCCAGCCCGCTGTGCAAGAGGATTGCATGGGTGGCCTTCGTGCTGCAGAGGCTGAACGCAAGTGGCCCAGACTGCATGGAGAAAAGGATGATATCGGCGGCCACAAGGCCGTGAAGGTGCCAGTGACAACAGCTGCCTCCAGGTCGTGTGAAAGCACAGCGGCCCAGCCCTCCATACAGGAGGATGGCGTGGACGGCCTTCCTGCCTCAGAGGCTGAATGGCGGCGGCTCCAACCACCACAGAGGACAGGTGGCATCCTCCAGGCTGCAAGAGACTGCGTCGGGGTGGACTGGCGGCGAAGGTGAGAGGCTTCTTGTGGCTGAGCCCGCAAGCAGCATCACAACAGCACCCCCTCCTCAAAGGACCCCCTCCTCAAGCCTGCTTTTCTGAGACTTGGAGGGTTCAATGAACTGGAGATGGAATTCCTTGGTGGAGGGACTGAAGTGATGAAGTACACAGGCCCATATTGAAAGTCACGGAATGTAGAAGCCTTGGCAAAAAAGAAAAGCCACATGCTTTGGCAAAAACATGGAAGACATTGAACCTGGGTGCAGGCACCTCCTGCATATCATATGGAACCCAGGAAGATAAACAAACATTGCAGTGGACTGAACTGAGATGGTCCCTGGAACAGTGGCAGGTGCCTCCTGCAGGTCCAAAGAAGGACATATCCCAAACAATAGCTGGCACCTCCAGCAGGTCAAGGGATTCACAAACATGGAAACACAAAAAAAAATTGAGAAGTTCCTGGAACTCTTGGAAGTCGAAAACATGGGCCTGACACAGAAACATACTCACAGGACATATTGCCTTCACAATCTGTTGGGGGAGTGCTAGGGAGCGGTCCCAATTCTGGGGAGGTTAGTATGCCCTTGGACCATGGAGTGACTGCAGAGGAGCTCCGAGGAAGTGCAGAGGCAGACAAGACATTTCTAATCACGGGCAGACAGGCTGAAGACCAGGAGCTCTGACCTCTACCAAACATGAACGCAATGGAAGAGACCCAACAACGGAATGCTGGTCTTTGGGGTAGCCCTCCGGCCACTTGATAGCCCTTTCAGATCTGCCGCCTGGAAATGGCAGATGCGACAGGACGGACAGAGGTTGAGGACAGGTGATGGTATTGGAACAGGAACTTAGGTACTTGGAGACTTGGACGAGACGTGGATGCTTGGAGACTTGGATGAGACGAGGATGCTTGGACAAGACAAGGATGCTTTGAGACTATTTATTTATTTTATTTATTTAACATTTTATATACCGACATTCATCCAGGATATCATATCGGTTCACATTGTAACGCAAAACAGACGCAAGACATGGCGCTTTACATTGAACAATAAAACATGATAACAAGGCATTAACGAGGGTGGGGAAAAAATAATAAGGGGGGTTTTGCATTATAAAATATAAACAAAGTTTTGCATTATAAAATATAAACAACTACCTTCATCCTGACTAAGTCAGGATGAAGGTAGTTGGAGACATGGTTGGGACGAAGACACTAGGTGAAGCAGGCAGAGGCTCAGGAAGAAGAGGAGGACCCGGGCAGCTCTAGTAGCAGAGTCCAGCCGGAGAAGGCTTCAGTGACCCAGCATGATCGATGCACCAGGAGGTCAACTAGAATCGGGGTCCACTGGGGAGGCTAGGGCTGGCCCCAGAACCTGAGACATCCAAAGAGAGGAGCTGGAGGGAATGAGGACATCTGAAGACAGGAACATCTGGACTTTGGAGCCTCCTGGAATGAAGAGCTGGAACAGCAGAGAATCTAGGAGCAAGCAGCTCCTTGTGAAGGTTTTGGAGGACTGGTGACGGGCCCTTTTATAGGGCTGAAGTGAAGACAACCTGATGACATCATCAAGTGGGGCCGTGGGGCTACTCCCAGCACGGGCCCTTTAAATGAGCAGGAGAGGCGCGGCCGTGCGCCTAGGAGGCAGGACCATGGAGAGCAGTGTCCTTGCTGCAAAGAAGAGCAGGAGCGGCACTAGGCTGCAAAGCCAGACTCCAGCATCAGCGGCGGCTTCCTCAGCCACAGGAGGGAAGCTGAACGTCGGCTCCAAGCCGCGAGGGCACTGGGTCAGAGGCGGCCTCAAGCCGCAGGGGAGGAAGACATCTATGGCCTCCCAGCCGCTTGGAAGCACGGCGGCCCAGCCAGCCATACAGGAGAATGGTGTGGGTGGCCTCCGGGCCGCAGAGGCTGAACGGCGGCAGCCCAGACCACGTGGAGAAGAGGATTACGTCGGCAGCCACCAGGCCGCGAAGGTGCCAGTGACAACAGTGGCCTCCAGGCTGCGTGGAAGCACGTCAGCCCAGCCCACCATGCAGGAAGATGGCATGGACAGCCTCCAGGCAGCAGAAGCTGAACGGCGGCGGCATCCAGGCCGCAAGAGATGGCATCGGGGCGGACTGGCGGCGAAGGTGAGAGGCTGCTCGCAGCTAGGCCCGCGAGCAGCATCGCAACATGGGGAAGAAATACAAAGTAGTTTATAGAATTTTCAGGAAGAAAAGAAGAGTATAGATATTATTTGTGTCATTAGGATATATGTGAAGAAAAAAGTTCTGTGTATGTGGTTAACATATAGGATTGAAGTTGCAGAGTACCTATAGGAGAAGAGGAGAAACTGTGGATGAAGGGATGAAGAGTAAAACCAAGTGGACACAGCAAGATGTTAGAAAAGGAGGGGAGAAGGTGTACATTGTAGGAGTACAAGTTGAGGACATCTGGGAAAGGAATTTATTTATTTAATAAATTTATATACCATATAACCAGTGCAAACTATGAATGTGGTTTACAATAATTAATACAGAAAAATTTAAAGCAATGACCGACAAAACCAAGCCAATGTCTTGCAATACCACATGCGACCAGTAAAACTTACTGATCCAGCCCCCAAATACCATCCCTGAAATGAATGTGACAAATTAGAAAGAAGTAGGACAACCAGGAAGATGAATGAAGTTAGGAAATAGAAGAGGAAAGAGGCGAGAAGAATGGAGCAAAGATAAATGCACAAGAAGTGTGAATGTCAAGAATGGCTCGCAATGGAACTGGATACCTCCAGTATCTGCCTGACTGATGTTGCTGCTGACAGAATATTTTGGCATGCATATATTCATGCTGCTGATACTTGTGCAATGCATAAGTGTTTCCTGGTATTTGTTCACAATAAGTATTTGAGACACAATTAGCTAGTAGAATTAGTAAAGTGCTGATGGGGATCCTTCACAGTATGCTGATTGAATAATCTGAGCAGGAGAAAATAGTCATAAAGCAAAGGTGAATATATTTTAGCTGCATAAAAATGTAGACCAGTAAATTTCTTAAGGTATTTGTTTATTTATGTTACTTTAGATATTTGATATATCATACTTTGATTATTTTGTAATTCAATATAACCCATTCTGTTAGATAAGAATTAGATATGTATTTATTGTGCAATATGCAAGTCCTATACTTTTGTATTATAAGTAATGCTATTGATTTACAGCTTATTCTTTGCTTACATATAATTTAGGTTCTTTGCAAAGGATATTTTTAGAATGCTTTGATTATTCAAGAACATAAATATATGCCGCTGACACTCACTTCATTCCATTTCATAGAACAAAACCTTAAAATTAAACATTTATCTATACTGAATGCAGTTGAATTATTCATTGTGATACCACTGGAGATTCATAGAATATGAATATTCAAAAAGAACTTATATTTCTCAGTAGCAACACACTGATATACTTTGAGATTTTTGAGATTGAGGATTATTCCAATAAAGGGAGATCAATTGGAAAACAGCTACTGATCTGAGAAATTTGGTAATGAGTTCCTTTATCACTTATGACATTGTAGGAGCAATTTTCAAATAACCCACATACTTATAAAATATGCACTGCACCTGGTCTGTTGTGCAGGTGGCCTAGAAGGTGGCCTGAGGGTGCCGGCAGCTGCCACCCTCAGCTGGGTCACTGATGAATCTTGGCCCTTGGATGCTGGTTCTGGGGCAGACGAGGCTCTGGCATCCATTCGGGCCGACTCTACCGAGCCAGTAAGGACCTCCCCTACCGAGCCAGTAAGGACCTCGAGGTATTGCTGTTGATACTGCAGCTGCTGGACCAACCCAGGCAGGTCCAAGGGAACAGGCGCATCCGCCGAGTCCATGGCCTTGCAATCTGTTGTGGGAGTCTCAGTTTAGTGGACCCTTGGGCCGACCTGCTGGTGACTGGGAATAGATGGTCAATGTCTCTAATGAATAGCAGGCCGGGAGGCAGATGTTCAGGCGGGACGTAGATGCTCTTCACCCTGGAAGCTGGTACTTCCCCAGGAGGAGCCCGTAGGAGCCCAACCGCTGGGACTTATGTGGCTTCACCCTTGGAAGCCGAAGCCCCCCTGGGAGGAGCCCTTAGGGGCCCGGCCGCTGGGACTTAGGCGGGTCGTGGATCAGGCAGGAACTGTAGCAAGACTCGGGTACTGGCACCAGGCAGGAACTGTAGCAGGATTCGGATACTGGAACCAGGCAGGGACTGTAGCAAGGCTCAGGTACTGGAACCAGGCAGGAACCGTAGCAGGACTTGGGTACTGGAACCAGGCAGGAACTGTAGTGAGGCTCAGGTACTAGAAACAGGCAGGAACTGTAGCAAGACTCGGGTACTGGAACCAGGCAGGAACTGAAGCAGGTAAACAGGAACCAAGCAGGTACTGTAGCAGGCAGGCAGGAACCAAGCAGGTACTGTAGCAGGAATGGAGCTACGACGCCAGGCGAGTCACTCCGTGGCACAACGCAACAGGAAACCGGGAAGCTAACCTGTTGCAAGGCAAGGACTGGATGGCCGCGGCCAGCTTATCAAGGCCGCGGCGTCTGATGTCAGGAACTGGGCGCAGTCACCACTGGCGGGAAACGGGCTAGAAAGGCGCCCAAGTGACACGTGCGCGTGCCTAGGAGCAGGGCATCCTCAGGCACCTTCGCGGTGGCGCAGCCCCAGCGGGGATGCTGCCAAACAGGCCGCAAACCAGGGCTCCGGAGGCGGGAGCAGTTCCGGGAACAAGGAGGTAAGGGCCTGGACGCGGCGCTCGCAGCCAGGACCGCAACAGTACCTCCCCTCTTACGCCCCCTCTTAGCCGGTCCAGGTTTACTTGGGTGATCCAGATGGAACTGCCGTAATAAGTCCTTGTCGAGGATATTGCGGGCTGGTTCCCAAGAGTTATCCTCAGGTCCGCAACCCTCCCAGGCTAGCAAGTATTCCCATCGGCGTTGTTGGAACCGGACATCCAAAACTTCAAGTACTTGATATGTAACCTCGTCCGGTACTGAAGGGTCCGAGGGTTCAGGAGCCCGGGAGTGGTATCTGGACAACACAAGAGGCTTCAGCAATGACACATGGAATACATCATGTATGTGCATGGAGGAGGGTAGGCATAGACGGTATGAGAGTGCTTCCACTTTTTGGCGACTCGAAAGGGCCCACAGAATTTCGGAGCTAGTCTTCGAGACGGAATACGTAGCTGTAGATTTCTGGTGCTAAGCCAGACATGATCTCCTGGGAGGAAGATAGGTGCTGGCTGATGATGCCTATCCGCCCACTCCTTGGCGGACAGAGTGGCTTTACGGATCTTTTCCTGGGTAGAGATCCACAAGGACCGAAGCTGGTGGGCTGGGAGTTGCACTGCCGGGAGTGCACTAGGTTCAGGTGAAGGTAGGGGCGGTCGAAGTTGCTTCCCATAAACAACGAGGAAGTAGATTGGACCAATTATTTTGTCGTTCGTTCACAAAGGCACGGAAAAAAGTCTTCAGGGTTCGATTGGTTCGTTCCGTTTGCCCATTACTCTGAGGATGGAACGCAGACGAAAGACTAAGTTGCACATTGAAGCATTTGCATAGGGCTTTCCAATAGCCCTGGTCTCAGGTATAGATACGGGATAAACCCTTCCTCGAGGGGGCATAGTACCAGGTAGCAAGCCAATAGCATAGTCATACGGACGATGCTGCAGAAGGATCTCCACCTTGGTCTTGGAGACTACATCTGTGAAGTCCTCATAAGGTGCAGGGGGACCCACGGCAAAGTGCATCAATGGAAGTGCGGGAGTCTTAGGCACTTTCATACAATTAGCCAGACAGAAGGGACTCCACTTAACAATCTGTAGCATAGCCCACTGAATCGTGGGTGAGTGTTTAGGTAACCACGGCAACCCTAGCACCACAGGGTGGACAGCCTTATGCAACACTAGGAAGGCTATCTCCTCCGAATGGATCGCCCCGGTGCGGACCGTAATGGGTGCCGTGGACATCTGTATGGAGCCAGGAAGACGCGTCCCCTGGATAGAGGTAATTCGTAACGGGACCTCCCGTCTATGGGTAGGAATCCGCAACTGGGAGACTAGGTTGTGCAGGATAACATTTCCTCTGGCTCCGGAATCCAGGAATGCCATCATCTCAAATAGAGATGTGAATCGTGTGATCGATCGTCTTAACGATCGATTTCAGCTGGGAGGGGGAGGGAATCAGATCATCGCAGTTTGGGTTTTTTAAATATCGTGTAAATCGTGTAAATCATGTAAATCGAAAACCGGCACACTAAAACATCCCTAAAACCCGCCCGACCCTTTAAAATAAATCCCCCACCCTCCCGAAACCCCCAAAATGCCTTAAATTACCTGGGGTCCAGTGGGGGGGGGGAGGGTAGGGGGAGGGCGGGAAAACCGGCACACTAAAACAACCCTAAAACCCACCCCGACCCTTTAAAATAAATCCCCCACCCTCCCGAACCCCCCCAAAATGCCTTAAATTACCTGGGGTCCAGAGGAAGGAGCGTAGGAGATCGCTCCCGGACCCCCCAAGCTGTCCAAAATTCCCTGGGGGTCCAGCGGGGGTCCGGGAGCGATCTCCTATGCTCCTGACGTCGGGGGACAAAAAAACAAATTGGTGCCGGCGCTACCTTTGACCTGTCATTGCACCGGCGCCATTTCTACAACGCATGGAGGTCCGAGAGTAAAAGATCACACCGGGACCCTTCCTCTGGACCCCAGGTAATTTAAGGCATTTTGGGGGGGTTCGGGAGGGTGGGGGATTTATTTTAAAGGGTCGGGGTGGGTTTTAGGGTTGTTTTAGTGTGCCGGTTTTCCCGCCCTCCCCCTTCCCCTCCCCCTTCCTCCGATTTACAATTTTTTAACGATAAATCGGGGGAATTGTTATTGTATCACGTCTCTAACGATTTTTGATGATTTAAAATATATCGGACGATATTTTAAATCATCAAAAAACGATTCACATCCCTAATCTCAAAGGATCCTCTAGAGTATTCCAGAGTAACAGGAACTGTACATTGAGGAGCTGTAGCACAGCCTAGGAGGAGCTCCTCCGACCTCCTAGGCTTTGGCATTTTCCGCACGCTCCTGGCAGCGTGCCAAGCGTGCCAAGAAGTGGCCCCGTAATGGAGAAGGTTTTCATGGGTAATGATTCAGATGGACTGAATCAAATCACGGTGAACCTAGAAGATGTGGTAGGCCTGATTGACAAACTGAAGAGTAGTAAATCACCTGGACCGGATGGTATACACCCCAGAGTTCTGAAGGAACTAAAAAATGAAATTTCAGACCTATTAGTAAAAATTTGTAACCTATCATTAAAATCATCCATTGTACCTGAAGACTGGAGGATAGCAAATGTAACCCCAATATTTAAAAAGGGCTCCAGGGGCGATCCGGGAAACTACAGACTGGTTAGCCTGACTTCAGTGCCAGGAAAAATAGTGGAAAGTGTTCTAAACATCAAAATCACAGAACATATAGAAAGACATGGTTTAATGGAACAAAGTCAGCATGGCTTTACCCAGGGCAAGTCTTGCCTCACAAATCTGCTTCACTTTTTTGAAGGAGTTAATAAACATGTGGATAACGGTGAACCGGTAGATGTATTATACTTGGATTTTCAAAAGGTGTTTGACAAAGTTCCTCATGCGAGGCTTCTAGGAAAAGTAAAAAGTCATGGGATAGGTGGCGATGTCCTTTCGTGGATTGCAAACTGGCTAAAAGACAGGAAACAGAGAGCAGGATTAAATGGACAATTTTCTCCTGTGGAAGGGAGTGGACAGTGGAGTGCCTCAGGGATCTGATTTGGGACCCTTACTTTTCAATATATTTATAAATGATCTGGAAAGAAATACAATGAGTGAGATAATCAAATTTGCAGATGACACAAAATTGTTCACAGTAGTTAAATCACAAGCAGATTGTGATAAATTGAAGGAAGACCTTGTGAGACTGGAAAATTGGACATCCAAATGGCAGATGAAATTTAATGTGGATAAGTGAAAGTGATGCATATAGGGAAAAATAACCCATGCTATAATTACACAATGTTGGGTTCCATATTAGGTGCTACAACCCAAGAAAGAGATCTAGGTGTCATAGTGGATAACACATTGAAATTGTTGGTTCAGTGTGCTGAGGCAGTCAAAAAAGCAAACAGAATGTTGGGAATTATTAGAAAGGGAATGGTGAATAAAACGGAAAATGTCATAATGCCTCTGTATCGCTGCATGGTGAGACCGCACCTTGAATACTGTGTACAATTCTGGTCACCGCATCTCAAAAAAGATATAATTGCGATGGAGAAGGTACAGAGAAGGGCTACCAAAATGATAAGGGGAATGGAACAACTCCCCTATGAGTAAAGACTAAAGAGGTAAGGACTTTTCAGCTTGGAGAAGAGATGACTGAGGGGGGATATGATAGAGATGTTTAAAATCATGAGAGATCTAGAACGGGTAGATGTGAATCGGTTATTTACTCTTTCGGATAGAAGAAAGACTAGGGGGCACTCCATGAAGTTAGCATGGGCACATTTAAAACTAATCGGAGAACGTTCTTTTTTACTCAACGCACAATTAAACTCTGGAATTTGTTGCCAGAGGATGTGGTTACTGCAGTTAGTATAGCTGTGTTTAAAAAAGGATTGGATAAGTTCTTGGTGGAGAAGTCCATTGCCTGCTATTACGTTCACTTAGAGAATAGCCACTGTCATTAGCAATGGTAACATGGGATAGACTTAGTTTTTGGGTACTTGCCAGGTTCTTATGGCCTGGATTGGCCACTGTTGGAAACAGGATGCTGGGCTTGATAGACTCTTGGTCTGACCCAGTATGACATTTTCTTATGTTCTTATGTTCTTACAACTTCAACAAACGGTGACGTTGTCTTTCTTCAGCAGAAAGCGGGGCCCATCCCAGCTGCATGGGTTCGCAGGTGGGAGCGTCTGGACGAGAACTCTTAGGAGAGGGCACAGGTCTCGGCCCACGAGCTGGACTGTGGCAAGAGGTGTGCTGCTCCTTGTCCCGTTGCTGTAGGCGAGCAGCCATCTCAATCAAGGCATTGAGGTCCTCCGACAGATCTCGAGCTGCAATCTCATCCGGAGAGGCCTTCCAGGAAGATGGCCTTAAGACTACCATCTTGCCAACCTACTTCCTGGGCTAAAGTCTGAAACTCCATTGCGTAATCTGCCAAGGAGCGAGCCCCCTGACGAAGTTGCAGCAGATCAGACGTAGCCGTGGCTACTTGGGTGGGCTCATCAAAGGCCTGGCGAAAGTTCGTGATGAACAATTGTAAATCCGTTATTGAAGAATCATTGTTTTCCCAAAGGGGAGAAGCCCATATCAAGGCTTTCCCATCGAGCAAGGACAAGATATATGCCACTTTCACCGCATCCGAGGGAAACTGCCGAGGCAACAGGGAGAACCATACAAAACATTGGTTCAGGAAGCCACGGCAGGTCCTTAAATCAACAGCGTAGTGGAAGGGTGCCGGCAGCTGGGTCACTGACAAATCTTGGCCCTCGGGTGCTGGTTCTGGGGCAGACGAGGCCCTGGCATCCAGTCGGGCCGACAACTCCACTACCGAACCAGTAAGGACTTCGAGGTATTGCTGTTGATACTGCAGCTGCTGGGCCAACCCAGGCAGATCCAAGGGAACAGGCACATCCACCGAGTCCATGGCCTTGCAATCTTTTGTGGGAGTCTCAGTTTAGGGGACCCTTGGGCCGACCTGCTGGAGACTGGGAATAGATGGTCAATGTCTCTAATGAATAGCAGGCTGGGAGGCAGATGTTCAGGTGGGACGTAGATGCTCTTCACCCTGGAAGCTGGTACTTCCCCAGGAGGAGCCCGTAGGAGCCCAACCGCTGGGACTTAGGTGGCTTCACCCTTGGAAGCCGAAGCCCCCCCGGGAGGAGCCCATAGGGGCCCGGCCGCTGGGACTTAGGCGGGTCGTGGATCAGGACAGTAACTGGAACCAGACTAGGAAAGTAGTAATACTGTAACTGGGTTCGGGTTCTGGAACCAGGCAGGAACTGTAGCAAGACTTGGGTTCTGGCACCAGGCAGGAACTGTAGCAGGACTCGGGTACTGGAACCAGGCAGGGACTGTAGCAAGGCTCAGGTACTGGAACCAGGCAGGAACTGTAGCAAGACTCGGGTACTGGAACCAGGCAAGAACTGTAGCAAGGCTCAGGTACTGGAACCAGGCAGGAACTGAAGCAGGTAAACAGGAACCTAGCAGGTACTGTAGCAGGAACGGAGTGATGACGTCAGGCGAGTCACTCCAGGGCACAACGCAACAGGAAACTGGGAAGCTAACCCGTTGCAAGGCAAGGACTGGGTGGCCGCGTCCGGCTTATCAAGGCCGTGGTGTCTGACGTCAGTAACTGGGCGGAGTCACCACTGGCGGGAAACGGGCTAATAAGGCACCCAAGTGGTGCGCACGCGTGCCTAGGAGCAGGGCGTCCTCAGGCACCTTCGCGGCGGCCGCCAAACAGGCTGCAAGCCAGGGTTCCTGAGGTGGGAGCAGGTCCGGGAACAAGGAGGTAAGGGCCTGGTTGCGGTGCTCGCGGCCAGGACCGCAACACCTACTATCACTAACAACAATAAAAATCAACAATCAACAATCCATTTTTGTTTTCCCTCAATTAGTCCTTTATCCCAACACTAACACCTTACCTTCCTCTTTTCCAAATTTCAAAAATGGCAGTATTTAATCTTAATTATTAGTATTTCCTGGTGTATGAGAAAGTTATTAAAGAATCATGTAGAAATAACAATGAGAAGCATATGTGCAGCAATTTACAGGTTAGTATTGTGGGGTTAGAAATCAGCAGTTATTTCAATACTTCTTGCTCTAGCAGGTAAAAGTTTGAGGTAGGTCTCCCATTTAAGAAAATACATTAAGAGGTAAATAATCAAAACTGTGTATCTAGGTATAAACTTGGAAGGTACTTTTTACCCATGGGGTCTGCAATATAATGAAAGCAAAAGTAAACAGGGATCACATCTGGATTAAGTAAATCAGCCACTTCCATATGCATAGATCAGATTCTGGCTGTATTTCTCAGAAAAACACATCTGCATATATCTTTTCTTTAGAGCAGACAGTAATAAAGGCTAATTTAGACAAATATCTACCAAACTTCGTTTCTCCTCAATTTTGGGGACTATCAATTGCAGACAAGAAAGTCATCTTCCACAATCTTTAGGGCTTCCACTCCCTCAACAAACAGGTGGTCTGCAATGCCAAGGGGATCGTCGTGGATGTAGTGCCTAGGTTTCTGGGATCCTGACATGCTGCCTACATCTTCTCATAGTCAGGAATTCATGACTGTCTCCAGCATGGTCTCATCACTAGGGTTGGCTCCTAGGAATGTATGCTGCTCTCCCTACAATGACACAACAATTAACTTTTGCCCTATTCTCCCCCTCTGACTCTAGTTGGTATTACTTCTTTTCCCCAGAAGGGCCACTCCAACCTCACTGCTTACCAGTTGAAATATCTCTGTCTTCTCTCCTATGGGTAATAAAGGATTTCCACTCAAAATCTGGCTTATGATCTTACTAGCACATCCACAGACTGCAGCAGATGTCTGCTGTAACAGGTACTACTAGCAGACTAGAAAAGTAATTGAAAGAACCTTTGGCCTACATGTGTCTGCTGCCTAGACAAATCAGAGGGATGTCTTTTCTACAACCCAATGGCGATTTGTGACATATTTTTAGCCTGTTGCATGCTCCATAACCTGCCAAAACCTGAGACCTGCTAACTCCAAATGTGCAAAATTCTCACATTACAATGCCTACTGATGAAGAGGAGGATGAGGAAGCATACACGCCTGAGGGTGATGAGGAGTTGCAGGAAATACATCTCTAAACTCACTGGTAGGCTGTAGATGAAAGGCTGATACAAAGAAATTTTCAAAGGTGAGGGTACACTTTTTTATTACTGAAAGGCAATTTTCGTGCATTGAATAAATAAATATTATTTTTTTCCTGGGACATCTTCTCCTTGTGGAGGTAGGGGGTGAATAAGCTCTGGTACCTTCTTCTCTGATGTGTTTGGTCACTACTGACTGTGCTTTCAGAGGCCATAGATACATAAGGCAGTGGCAAAGGGTGACAGCTGCAGGAAGCTCCTGAGTACTGATCTTTGATGGGCTAGAGGATGAAAACCTGGCAGCATTTGTGTGTTGCATCTCTGTGTGCTACATTTCTTCAGAGGTTGTGCAAGATGAGACCATTCCTTTGTCAGCAGAGACAGGTGGAGGGATGTAGATTCACCTGAGGTGGTGGAGGAACTGCTGGAGGATGCAATCTTGGAGGTGGTAGAGCAAGATGAGGAGGAGTCAGCATAGGAGGTATTGGACATGCAAGGGGAGCCTCCCACTGGACCTGTGGAATTACAGCAGGTAAAGGCTGAAAACACGGTGGTAGTAGTGGAAAGGTAAAGGGAGGCAGCATCCAAGGGCCCTGTGACTGCCAAGTAGTATTGCATGTTGACTGCAACTGACATGGAGACATCCACTGAAGCATCTCCTCCCAGCAGAACTCATGGACTGCAACTCTCATATCACCTGTGTTATACCCTGCATATTCTGCCTAATACCCTGCAGCTCATCTAGCAGCACTTACTTGAAGGCCTGTATGTCCTGATATAGGCCTGCAAGAAAGTCTGACATTCTATAATTCTGGACCAGTATGTGGCTCTTGGCTAGAGTGCAAGGCATCTGCTTGTCTGATCTTGGAAAATAGCTGGCCTCTTCCCTCCCTGTGCCTTCTTCCTCCGTGCCCTTATGTCCTAAGACATCTGATGCATAGGTGGGGGAAGGACGCATCCTCTAACAAAGACTGTGTGTGTTCCTCCTCTCTGGCCACATATCATTTTTGTTCCTCTTCACATTCACTCTCTGCATCTATATTTTCTGCTGGCCTTGTGAATACTACTTAGGCCTTCCCAGGTCACTGGGGCCTGGTCAGTCAGAGCCATGGTGTGTCTCATCAACTGCGGGAAGGTAAAGTACACAAACTATCACAAATGACTCTTTCTATCTGTCCTTCTCTTCTCTCATCCACTGGACCTCCCTTACAGGCATGGAGAACAGCTAAATGGGCTCCACTTGGTGGTGTCCAGCCCCTGAACAATCTTGTAGTCTAGTATGCCCTAGGGTGTCTATGCTACTATTATGCACTAAAAAACAAAACAAGCGAGAACACAAAGAAGGCTGGCAGCAAGGAGCATGCCCTATCTGCCTTTTGGACCATCTACACATATGTATACTATGTAAATATGTATCCCATGTATAGTTAGAAGCTTCATAATAGGTCTTATATGAAATACCTTAATTACTTTCTTATAAAGACTGCTCATCTTGTCTTGCTCCTGAGCATTAGGTTTCCTGATCACCTGTCCTTTACACTGGTGCCTCTGATATGGTGCTAAGGGCCATCTGTTCTGCTTGGGCGAAGGCTATCTGACTGGTGGGGCCCCTCTGCCCCAATTCTTGACTGTTTGTCCTTGACCTTGCGATTAAGATCTCACCACTAGTGACTGAAGTATTGCACATTTCTGTTGTTGTGGAAGAATGCTTTAAGTTTATGTTGGATTTCCCAGGTCTGATGCTTTCTGTATGATCCACTTTACTGGACTCATTCCTATATAGATGTTCTGTACTTTCATGACCTCCTTGACAAGAAAGTCCAACTTACATGGCTTGGAAGATAGGCTTCCTAAGCAAGGTCCCTGCTCTTAAATATTTTCATTTTGCACATTTTGGCTATGTAATTATGTGTATATGGAGCAGGTTTTATGCACAGAAAAATTACATGTACACTTTTATAAAATACACAGTAATTTTTTTTGTGCGGAACCTGTAACATGCACAGTGCCCCTTTGTTCAATGGTAAATGTGTATTATTTTCTTATATGTGTATGTAGAGTTTGTCAGTATGCTAAGGGGTCAATATTCAGTGGCATTTAGCCAGATAACTCCCAAATTATCTGGCTGAATGCCTAGTTTTCAATCTCTCTCTCACTTACCCAAATAAAGTTTTGCTGGATACATTATTATCTATCTAAAATTTAGCCAAATTATATAGGGCATTCCAGGGAAATTCCTGGGTAGACTTAAGTTAGCATGCTAAGCTTTCTAGCTAACTCATATATTCAACTTAGCCAGATAACCTTTCTGGCTAATCTGGTCATGCCGTAGGTAGCCCTAAAGATAGCTGAATAAACTTATTCTGCTATCTTTAAGATAGCCAGCTAAATTCAGTGATGCAGCTGCACCACTGAATATCACTCCAAACTTAGGGGGTGATGCATCAAGCCACTTTAATGCTCTAATGCTCATTATATCATATATATCACATGAAATGTACAATATTTTGCATCTCCCCCCTCAGTTACCCTCTCCTATTACAATTACTTTCTTTGCATGTGATTTATCTGGCTAACTTTGCAAACCAGCTAGTGACTGAATATTACCCCATAAATATATGGTATAAGGAATCCAAGGCTTGTGTATATGGATGATGAACTCATTATCTGAAGCCTTTTCCTATATTGTTTTGGCCCTATCTCTTCACTTCTATAGCGGATATTTAATCAAAGAAGATGAGGCCCTTCATTCTCTGCAATGCACTCAACTGTCTTATTATATGGTCCCTGTGTAATAGAAGACTTAGGGTGTTTGTTTCCAGAGGGTCCCCTTTGCTCTATATAACATGATACTCTATTTAGTGTTATTTATGCTTGGATGAGAAGCAGTTGAGGGATCTCACAGTTCTGACCTTTCTTCATGTGATTTCACTCATACTCTGAAGGGTTGCTTTGTATGGGCCTTTCTCTGTTGTAGAGGGTGCAGGTGAGTGAGGGGAATAGGTAATGTAAAATATGGAATCCCTGATAGCTCACAGCTGGGAACTTTAATGAGAAAGCCTTCAAACATTCCTTTTTTCTACATGTGTGTTAGAATATAGAGGCCCTGGGGAAACCACTGTACTGATAGGCTGTCCTCCATGGTCATACAGAGCTTCCAAAGATGTTAATTTGGCATAGCAATGAAGGGGTTTTCAGCTGGGAGGAGGTCAGTTTATGCAGAGAGAAGGTAAGGATAGGGCCTCTAATTACATCATCACTGTAGGGTAAGACTGAATTTATGCCCTATTAATTTTATTTACATTACCAGCTTTTGTGAGATAGAGGTGGATGATTAGAACAGGCAAGTTCTGTTGAAAAGAGGTCCTGCCTGCACATCAATTTTACACCACTTCTCTGCTGGAAGTATTTCTATTGATTAAAGGGCAATTAAATTTCAGCACTTGTCTTCTCGTTGTGTGATGTTAGGAGTAGTGAAGCAGATAAGATGTATCCCTCTAAAGGCTATACGAGTGTTTGTGGCTTGGCTGCACACACATCTCCAGCACTTAGGGGAGGTACGACATAAGTGATTACTTCAAGCTTTGTAGTGTGGCCATTACAGCATGAATATTCAGGGGAATTAGGTCTAGACTGGTGCCCAAATTAATACATCTCTAAACTCTAACTCCCGTTAGTGCGCACTAACGGGAGTTAGTGCGCACTAACAGAAAATGATACAAATTGACACTTTTCAGGTCAGTTAGGAATGAATATGTATTCCTATTGGCTGGCTGCCCTCTTATTTATTGATGTTACCAAGGTTCCCACTGAGGTGATGGTTGGGGGGATGGGAAATGGAAACGGTTGGTAGCTTGACAAAAAAAGTAATGTGATCAGTCAATGTGACTAGAACGTGTGCCTATCCCTGATACCGAGAGTGTTGTGATCTTCCTGCACGCAGTGCCCTAACCCTGATACCAGGGGTGTTGTGATCTTCCTGCACTCAGTGCCATATCCCTGATACTGGGAGTGTTGTGATCTTCCTGCACACAATGCCCTAACCCTGATACCAGGGGTGTTGTGATCTTCCTGCACTCAGTGCCATATCCCTGATACTGTGAGTGTTGTGATCTTCCTGCATGCAGTGCCCTAACCCTGATACCGGGAGTGTTGTGATCTTCCTGCACACAGTGCCCTAACCCTGATACCGGGAGTGTTGTGATCTTCCTGCATGCAGTGCCGTATCCCTGCTCAGTGCAGGAAGATCACAACACCCCCGGTATCAGGGATAGGGCACTGCGTGCAGGAAGATCACAACACCCCTGGTATCAGGGTTAGGGCACTGTGTGCGGGAAGATCACAACACTCCCAGTATCAGGGATATGGCATTGAGTGCAGGAAGATCACAACACCCCCGGTATCAGGGTTAGGGCACTGCGTGCAGGAAGATCACAACACTACCAGTATCAGGGATATGGCACTGAGTGCAGGAAGATCACAACACCCCTGGTATCAGGGATAGGGCACTGTGTGCAGGAAGATCACAACACCCCTGGTATCAGGGATAGGGCAATGAGTGCAGGAAGATCACAACACCCCTGGTATCAGGGATAGGGCACTGTGTGCGGGAAGATCACAACACCCCTGGTATCAGGGTTAGGGCACTGTGTGCAGGAAGATCACAACACTCCTGGTATTAGGGATAGGGCACTGCATGCGGGAAGATCACAACACCCCTGGTATCAGGGATAGGCCACTGCGTGCAGGAAGATCACAACACTCCCGGTATCAGGGTTAGGGCACTGAGTGCAGGAAGATCGCAACACCCCTGGTATCAGGGATAGGGCACTGTGTGCAGGAAGATCACAACACCCCTGGTATCAGGGTTAGGGCACTGTGTGCAGGAAGATCACAACACTCCCAGTATCAGGGATATGGCACTGAGTGCAGGAAGATCACAACACCCCTGGTATCAGGGATAGGGCACTGTGTGCAGGAAGATCACAACACTCCCGGTATCAGGGTTAGGGCACTGTGTGCAGGAAGATCACAACACTCCCAGTATCAGGGATAGGGCACTGAGTGCAGGAAGATCACAACACCCCTGGTATCAGGGATATGGCACTGTGTGCGGGAAGATCACAACACCCCTGGTATCAGGGTTAGGGCACTGTGTGCAGGAAGATCACAACACTCCTGATATTAGGGATAGGGCACTGCATGCAGGAAGATCACAACACCCCTGGTATCAGGGATAGGCCACTGCGTGCAGGAAGATCACAACACTCCCGGTATCAGGGTTAGGGCACTGAGTGCAGGAAGATCACAACACTCCCAGTATCAGGGATAGGGCACTGAGTGCAGGAAGATCACAACACCCCTGGTATCAGGGATATGGCACTGTGTGCGGGAAGATCACAACACCCCTGGTATCAGGGTTAGGGCACTGTGTGCAGGAAGATCACAACACTCCTGATATTAGGGATAGGGCACTGCATGCAGGAAGATCACAACACCCCTGGTATCAGGGATAGGCCACTGCGTGCAGGAAGATCACAACACTCCCGGTATCAGGGTTAGGGCACTGAGTGCAGGAAGATCACAACACCCCTGGTATCAGGGATAGGGCACTGTGTGCAGGAAGATCACAACACCCCTGGTATCAGGGTTAGGGCACTGTGTGCAGGAAGATCACAACACTCCCAGTATCAGGGATATGGCACTGAGTGCAGGAAGATCACAACACCCCTGGAATCATGGATAGGCCACTGCATGCAGGAAGATCACAACACTCCCGGTATCAGGGTTAGGGCACTGTGTGCAGGAAGATCACATCACCCCTGGTATCAGGGTTAGGGCACTGTGTGCAGGAAGATCACAACACTCCTGGTATCAGGGATAGGGCACTGAGTGCAGGAAGATCACACCCTGGTATCAGGGATAGGGCACTGTGTGCGGGAAGATCACAACACCCCTGGTATCAGGGTTAGGGCACTGTGTGCAGGAAGATCACAACACTCCTGGTATTAGGGATAGGGCACTGCATGCTGGAAGATCACAACACCCCTGGTATCAGGGATAGGGCACCTCGTGCAGGAAGATCACAACACTCGCCGTATCAGGGTTAGGGCACTGTGTGCAGGAAGATCACAACACTCCCGGTATCAGGGTTAGGGCACTGTGTGCAGGAAGATCACAACACTCCCAGTATCAGGGATATGGCACTGAGTGCAGGAAGATCACAACACTCCTGGTGTTAGGGATAGGGCACTGCATGCAGGAAGATCACAACACTCCCGGTATCAGGGATAGGGCACAAGTTCTAGTCACATTGACTGATCACATTACTTTTTTTGTCAAGCTACCAACTGTTTCAATTTCCCATCCCCCATATATTGTCAGTGGGAACCTTGTAACATGAATAAATAAGAGAGCAGCCAATAGGAATACATATTCATTCCTAAACTTACCTTAACTGACCTGAAAAGTGTCAAATTGTATCATTTTCTGTTAGTGCGCGCTAACTTCCTGTTAGCGCGCACTAACTCCCGTTAGCGCGCACTAATCAGAAAAACCAATTTTTTAACTAAAAAATCGTGCCAAACACGATTTTCTTCTCCTGCCAGACAATTTCGATCGTTAAGACGATCGGGCACACGATTCACATCCCTGGTGATGACATAGGGTGTCCAGAAGGGGACCTGATTCTGGGATGGCACGGAATATAGCATGCAAATGAAGAAGCCATACTCAAAATATAACAAATATATTCAAATTGTATAATAAATTATAATATTAAACTATATACTAGTGATGGTACCGGTAATGGCAGAGGTAGAGGCGGCCTGGGATGTCATCCAAATATAATCTGGAACGGAGATATCCCTGTTGCAGAGCAGTCTTGCAAGTTATGAGAGAACTCGGCCCATGAGAGAAGTGATGCCCAATCGTCCTGGTGGGAGTTGACGTACATCCGAAGAAATTGCTTTAACGTACGATTTGTACGTTCCGCCTGTCCGTTAGCCTGCAGATGAAACGCGGTGATATAGTCCAGGGAGATATTAAATTTCTTGCAAAGATTGAGCCAGTAACGGGCCGTGAACTGAGGACCTCGATCAGATATGATATGCTGTGGGAGGCCATGGAGGCGGAAAATATGAACCATAAACAGTTGGGCCAGACGAGGAGCAGATGGGAGGGAGGGAAGCGGGATAAAGTGGGCCATTTTGGAGAATCGGTCCACAACCACCCATATTACTGTATTGCCCTCAGATGGTGGAAGATCCACTATAAAATCCGTGGAAATATGTGTCCAGGTTTTCTGGGGAATTGGTAGCGGCTGTAAAAGTCTTCCCGGTAGGAGTCTTGTGTTGTGTTGTGCACAGGTTGGGCAAGAATCCACATATGCACAAATATCTTTATGCATGTCGGGCCACCAATAATATTGTTGTAAGAGTGTCTGAGTCCAAACTCTGCCCAGATGTCCGGCCAACTGAGAATCGTGTCCCCATTTTAATACTTTTGGAAGAAGCCTCTTAGGTACCACAGTCTTGCCTGGTGGAACTGTTAACGTTGCAGAGAGGATGATGCGAGCTGGGTCAATAATATTTTGAATTGGCTCCTCAATGTCAACATTGGAGAAAGAGCAAGACAGTGCATCTGCCTTGACATTCTTATTAGCGGGTCGATATCGGAGCTCAAAATCGAAACATGTGAAAAGCGCCCAGCAAGCCTGGCGTGGGTTCAGGCATTCGGCTTTTTGGAGATATACCAAGTTTTTGTGGTCAGTGAAGACAGTGATACGGTGTTGTGCCCCCTCCAACTACTGTCGCCATTCTTCGAATGTGAGCTTGATAGCCAGAAGTTCTTTGTCACCTATGGAATAATTGCGCTCCGCTGGATAAAATTTTCTAGCGAAATAGGAGCACGGATGAAACTTCCCCGATGCATTGTTTTGGCTCAGGACTGCTCCTACTCCTTCAGCGGAGGCATCAACCTCTACTGTAAATGGGGCGTCTGGAATCAGGATGTCAGAGGAAAAGTTGTTGTAGAAAGGATTCTTTGAGAGACTGGAAGGCTTCTACTGCCTCCAAGGGCCAGCCCTTGATGTTTGCCCTCTTACTAGTGAGTGCAGTAAGGGGCGTAGCTAACTTGGAAAAGTTCTGTATAAAACTACGATAGTAGTTTGCGAATCCAAGGAATCGCTGAAGTGCACGTAGACCACTGGGCTGAAGCCACTCTTGGATGCATTTTAATTTATTGGGGTCCATTTGAAAACATTGCTTAGAAATAATATACCCCAAAAAAGATAAAGCTTCTCTTTCAAAAATAAATTTTTCTAGTTTTGCATAGAGTCGATGTTCTCTCAGACATTGCAGTACTTGAATAATGTGTTGATGATGCGTCTGTAAATCGCAGGAAAAAAACCTAAAATGTCATCTAGGTAGACTACCATGCAGACATAGAGCAGGTCTCTGAATATCTCATTAATAAAGTGCTGAAAGACGGCAGAAGCATTGGTCAGTCCAAGCTTCCACACTTTTTGTACGCTGACGATGTACAAATTCTTATTCCAGTAACGGAATCTATATCCAAAGCCCTTGAAATCTGGGACACTACTCTCGCTTCTATCAATAATCTACTAACTTCCTTACAACTTGCCCTCAACTCCACAAAAACAGAACTCATGATCATATCTCCACCCACCCCACTACATGCTTTTCCCACCTCACCAATAACATCGACGCACATACAATTCTCCCACCAAGTCCGAGACCTAGGAGTCATTATTGACGACCAAATGACCCTCAAAAAATTTATTAGTGCAATCCTTAAAGAGTGTTTTTTCAAATTACATACACTCAAAAAATTGAAACCCCTGCTTCACGCATCTGATTTCTGGACAGTATTACAAGCCATGTTGTTTTCCAAAACAGATTATTGCAATTCCCTCCTCCTAGGCCTACCTAAAAATGTCATCTGCCCCCTACAAATCCTGCAAAATACTGCAGCCCGCATCCTCACTAATACAAACTCAAAGGAACATATTACGCCAGTACTGAAGGATTTACACTGGCTCCCCATTCAATCTCGCATACATTATAAGACACTAACACTTATCCATAAAGCCCTCCACAATCCTGAAATGAAATGGTTTAATAATACACTACAATTTCACAATTCTATTAAACCTACCAGAAATCAATACCTTGCCACATTACTGACCCCTTCGCCCAAACTATATAACCATGCTTCCACCAAAGTGCGAGCGCTTTCCTTTGCTGGCCCTTTGTTATGGAATACCATGCCCACCGAACTGCGCCTTGAGCCATCTCCCAAAACATTCAAGCAAAAACTCAAGACATGGTTATTCACACATGCCTATACTTGAAATATATATGTCCTTCCTCTCCTTTACCTGCCCTGCCCTATCTACCCGACACCCCCTACCTATATACCATCTCTAATTTCCCCATTTTCTGCTCCTACTATAAATACCCTACCATATAATTGCTCTTAATCGCATTCGAAGCGCTATCTTTTTCCTCTTACCACCTCTAACTAAGAACTCCATCTCCTCCTAACCCTTTCCCTTAGCCTTTACCTTTAGGGTTAGGGTTACTCTCTAGTACTATTAATTCAGCTCCGTTAAGTTACAACTAAATGATAGTTCTTTTTTAAAAGTTTCTAATTGTTTTATGTTCAAATATTTATATACTTACCTTTGTTAATTGTATAACGCTTATATAACTCTGTTAATTGTATAACGCTCCGGCGTAAGTTCCTGTTCACTGTACACCGACGTGATATCTTTGATGAGCGTCGGTATATAAAAATGTATAAATAATAATATAAATAATAAATAATAAGATATTCATAGTGTCCATCTCTTGTGTTAAAAGCCATATTCCACTCATCTCCCTCACAAATCCTGACTAGATTATATGCTCCTCGGAGATACAATTTTGAAAACACCTTGGCCCCCTGTAGATGGTCGAAGAGTTCCGCTATAAGTGGTAATTGGTACCGGTCCTTGATGGTAATGGCATTTAGCCCACAGTAGTCTATACATGGATGCAAGGTCCCATCTTTTTTTCCAACAAAGAAGAAGCCGGCCTCGGCTGGAGATTTAGAGTGTCTAATGAATCCTTTATGTAAGTTGTCCTGCTTATATTCTGCTATAGCATGGGTTTCCAAGGCAGATAACGGATAGACCCTACCCCGGGGCGGGGTAGCACCAGGAATCAGATTAATGCTACAATCAAATTCTCGATGTGGAGGCAAAATGTCAACAGCCTTTTTGGAAAAGACGTCCAAAAACTGATTGTACTGTGAAGGCAGACCCTCAAGCCGGGAAGTACATATGAAACTACAGGAGGAGCTTGATCCATTAATGCAGGTCTCCTTGTATGCTGGACCCCAGTGGATACGTTTTTAAGATGTCCAGTCGAACTGTGGGTTGTGTTGTTGTAACGACAGAATGCCAAGAACTATAGGATGAATGGCTCTCTGGATGATATAGAAGGAGATACGTTCAGTGTGGTTCGGCGAAATGTGACACTCCATTGGAACTGTATGATGAGCTATCCTCCCCGGCAGGAGATCTCCATGAATGGAGGATATAATTAACGGCTTAGGACACAAGCAAGTAGGAATGTGTAGTTGCTCTACCACATCTTATAGGATAAAATTTCCACCAGCTCCAGAATCTACTAAAGCCAGAGTGGAGAACTGATGATCTTCAAAACCCAGGGTGACATGCAGAGTAATTGGGGGAGCCGGAGAGGTGATGCCTAGGATTACTCCCCCAATGGAGCCTAGGCTTTGGAGTTTCCCGGACGTGTTGGACAGCAGGCAATGAGATGACCCGCTCTTCCACAATAGAGACAAAGGCCTGCCTTGCGGCGTCTTTGCCGTTCCTCAGGAGAAAGGGGACCTCGACCTAATTGCATAGGTTCTTCCGTAGTTCCTTCGGGGTTAGATGTAGTTTGGGAAGCAGGAACAGAGCGAGAAGGAGTGACACCCGTCATATGCCTCCTCGTGCTTGATCCCTCCCAAGCTCTTTCCTGTAGTCTTCGATCAATTTGGGTTACCAAGTCCATGATGGAGTCCAAGGATTGAGGTAACTCTCGAGCTTCCATTTCATCTTTTATTCTGGGTGATAGACCCTCTAAGAAGATGGACTGGAGACAATTCTCCTCCCAATTGAGTTCTGATGCAAGAGTCCTGAATTCAATGGTATAATCAGCCAGTGGTCGCCCTCCTTGATGGAGTTGTAAAAGCTTGGAACCAGCAACCACTTGTTTCCCTGGATCATCAAACACTGCTTGAAACAATTCCAAGAAATTAGGAAGATCTTGTAGGACTGCATCCGACCATCGCCAGAAGGGGGAAGCCCAGGCCAGGGCCTTACCTTCTAAAAGTGACAGGATAGAGGTAGTTTTGGTAATGTCATCTGGAAAGAGGGAGGCTTGAAGATGAAAGTGCATACTGCACTGGTCGAGAAATCCTTGACACAAGCGAGGGTCTCCGGCGTAACGTGGGGGGAGTCGGTAATGGAATCACGGACCGGGTATTACTCTGCACCCCGATGGCAATGGTGGTGGGACGGCCTGAGCTGTAGCTATAGAATCTAGACGGGCATTAAGTCATTCCAAGGAGGCCACCATGGATTCTAGTATGCGTTGCTGCTCCATGATCTTCTGGGCCAGTCCAGGAATGGCCTGGCGAGCTGAGGCCTCTGCCGGGTCCATGGCCTTGGTATTCTGTTATGAATCTGAACGTGGACCCCTGTTCCGAGGTAGAGTCAGTGCTACCAAAAAGGAAGTCAACCCTCTTCAGTCTCTACCATCGGATGGCAAGGCCTGTTGAAGATGTACCAATGAAGGCTTCAACCTGGAAGCACGTGATCCCCCCAGGAGGAGCCCATAGGGACACGGCCGCTGGGACTTAGGAGACTCCCTGAAGAGTGATGATGGTCTGGATGCAGGTGCCTCCTGCAGGTCATGGATTCCAGACAGCTGGTGCCTCCAGCAGTTCGAGTTAGTCCGGGAGTGTACATCAAAGGATAATCCCAATCCAGTCCAAGGGTCAAAGTCCAGCGAGAGGTCGAGAGCCGGTCCAGGAGCAGATGGGAGAATGGTCTGAAGCCAATCCGGGAGCAAAGAAGGAGAAGGGTCCAGAGCCAGTCCAAGTCAACAACCAGAAGAACACCACCACCAGTCCGAGGGTCAGGAGCCAAAGAGTCAGACCAACGAGGAGAAGAGCAGAAGCGGGACGGAGAGCGAATCCGGAACACAGCCACAGGAACCAAGCACAGAGTCTCAATACCAAGGCAAGGTCTAAGTGTTTAGACCTTGTCTTAAATACAGGAACCAGGAGGCAGAGTCCCAAGAGGAGCCATAACAATTTCCTATCATGGCTCCTTTAAATATCTTCTTCAGCTGTGCATGCGGCTCTTAGCAGGGACAGAGGGGGAGGAGCCAGCCCGGCCGAGAGGAACCATGCGGCCGGGCTTGGCAGTGGCCGCAGCCCCAAGGAAGCAGAAAGAAGGCTGCCTGCCACCGCAGGAGCCTTCTATAAGCCCGATGCTTCAGGTGAGCAGTTACTGCTGTGGCTGTCGGCCCGACCCGAGTTGCGACCCGTCGCGGTCGGCGTCCATGAAACCCAGCCACGGGGCGCCACGGCCGGCGTTTCTAACAGGTGATGTGTGAGGTCTTCTGCTTTGTACCAGGCAGGCAAGTTATCAAGCAATTCTTATGCCCACCAAACACCCAACTATCTACATTCCTAGTTATCAAATTGGTAGCTGCAATGGCAAGCTTAACCCTTTTCTCCTGGGCATAAACCCTTGAAACACATCCTTGGTGTGAGATGATAAGGCATCAACTGAAGGGCAAGTCCTAGCTACAGGATCACTTCCTGACACTCCAAGGTGATGGCTTTTTTCTAGATGACCTCAGTCTTCCAGAATAGCACAGGGGCTGCCAGAATGGATTTGGGACAGCTGTACTGTGTCCTGAAGGTCTTCTCTATATCCCTTTCTGTCTGTATTAAGGTCTGCCACTCTGGCCTCCAGAGATTGGACTCATTCTCTGAGAGATATTGTATGTGTGCCCTGGGTACACATACAGTATCTCGCTCATGTGGCACTCTGCACAAAAGGCTGGATAGCCCCCATCTAGATTCTGGACCGCTGTTTCGTAATGCTATTGAGTTGTTAAAGTTATTTAAAGATGTTAAGGAGTGGTTATGCTTAAAAAATTAAGGTTTGTTTTATGCTAGCTTGTGGTGAATATTTTAGATGTTTGCATTCAAATGCAAGTATTATTGGGAATAAGTAGGAAGAAATAGAATTTCACAGTCATAATATAATTTACAATTGGTAGCCTGTGATAGATCACAGAAGTTTTATTTTTTAAATCCAAGTTGGGGCCAAGGGGAGGGATCCCAAAGACTTGGATCTTTCTTTCTAGGTGGACCATTGGAAGGGCTTTCCCCAACCCTAGGTTCAATGTCCTCCTTTTCAGTCAGGGCAATGGGAAAGGCAAACCACAGCCCCAGTCTTCTTTAGCTCGGGCTTAGGGAGAGACCTCTCTATCCTGGGCTTGCTCTCCTCCTCTTTTTCAGCCAAGAGGAGAAGAGAAAATGTCCTGGCACCAGGTTCACAATCCTTCTCCTTTGCAGCCAGTAACATGGGAAGCGAATCTGCCATTCACAAGTCCTCTGTCCTCCTCTCCAGCTTTGTTTCTTGTACTCTAGGACTGCAGGGTGTCCTCTGTCTCCTGCCTCCTGTTGACATTGACATGGCAGCACTGTCAGCTATGTTCTCAGCAGCTGCTGCCACAGCTGCTTATAAGACATGTCATTCTTATTTGTTACAAATACTGAAACATTATTTTATCAAAAGTCAATTTTTTGGCAGAACTACAGCTTTTTTTTTTCATCATGACACCTCAATGATTTTCTAATAGAATGTCAAGTCTGCTAACATTACATTTGCAAATACTGAGTGACTTTCTTATTGGCATATAGTTTTGCAGCCCCGCTCTACTTCTGCTTTCTACTATTACACTTCTTACCTGTTCTCTAAGCCAAGCCACAGGTAGTGGGTTCTGTTCCACAGTGATACTGACATCTGCCGATTTGTACCAATGATATCTCACCACTCTCACTCCTTCCAAGCAAAATGTACAGAGAGTGGGTGTGCTACTTCAGAAGAAAAATTAATAAAATGCACAACACTCTTCACATTTTACAATATTAGATAAATATTATACCTGGAATTCATCAAAGAGTGTAAAATATAATATGCAAGATAAAATTAAGTCAGAATATGTATTTACAGAATACAAAAACATATAGAGGTCAATTTTTAAAGCCATTTATGTGAATAAATAATAAAGCTATGTTATTTCATTTCATTTTTTTAAATGAAATGATAGAAAAAACACATAATTTTGTGTTTTATCTATCATTTTTTGTTCACACAATTTGCAAACAGTGTGCACAAGTTCCCCTGACAAACCTTGTACCCTATGGGTCTCCAAGGCCCTCTATCCCACCCCCACTGCCACTCAAAATGGCTGAAGTTCCTCCAGAAAGGTCATATTTTGGGGGAAAAAAAATACCTGTTTACATTGGCCTGCTCGATTCCCCAACCCCTCCTGTTTGTTTAAAAAATAGTCCTCTAGCTGCTAGCACCTCAGAGGCCAACCTATCCCATCCATCTGACCCCCACCCAGACTTACCAAAATCACCCTGATGGTTTAGTGGGGCCAGGGAATGACCCCTCCACTCCTGGACCCAATGAACCCCATGTTCCAAAATGGTATTGGCCCTTTGCCCCTATTATGTGGCAAGGACTGCCCAATGTTAATTGTAGCCACAGTCACATGATAGAGCAAATAGACAAATTAAAGCATGACAAATCACCGGGATCAGATGGTATACACTCCAGAATTATGAAAGAACTAAAAAATGAAATTGCAGACTTATTTCTACTAATCTCAGACTTCTAATTCAAATCCACTATTGTACCTGAGAATTGGAGGGTGGCCAGCATAATGCCCATTTTTAAAAGGGTATCTAGGGGTGATCTTGTAAACTACAGACCACTGATCCTGACATCAGTGCCAGGCAAAATAGTTAGAATTTTGTTCTAATGAACAAAATTATTGACCATATGGATAGATACACATAATGGGGCACAGCCAGCATAGATTTAACAAAAGGAAAAGTTGCTTTACAAATCTGTTAGATATTTTGAAAGGGCCAATAAGCATATAGACAAGGGTGAGACAGTTAATATAGCATGCCTGGATTTTCAGAAGGCAGTTGACTAAATCTCTCATGAGAGATTAATCATGAAATTAAATTAATGCAATAGGAGGCAATATTCTATTGTGGATTGGTAACTGTCTAAAGGATAAGAAAGGACTGAAAGTTCATTTCTCTCAATTGAGAAAGATAAATAGCGGAGGACCCAAGGATCTGTACTGGTACCTGTGCTTTTTAATATATTTATAAATGATCTAGAAAAAGGAATGATGAGTGATGTGATCAAATTCACAGCTGAACCAAAATAGTTCAAAGTTGTTTGATCAGGAGCCGATTGTGAGGAATTGCAAGCAGACCATGTGAGACTTGGGATAGTTGTCTAAACATCAAATGATGCTTAAAGGGAAAAATAATCCTTATTATAGGAACATAATCTTGTTTTCTTCCCCTTCCAGCCAACTACCTCCTGGCTCTTAAAAAAAAAAGCATCCCTCCCTCTCCCTGGCCTCTCCCACTCAGCCATCAGTATTATCTTAAAAAAAAAAAAAGAAAGAGATGAAATCTTTCTCTCTTCCCTCCCAGCCAGGCATGCACCAGTTGATAAAAAAAGAAATATGTCCTTCTTTCTCTCCCTCCCTGCCTCCCAACCCCCACTATCAGCCAGATACCAGTTCCTCCCCACCATTTTTTTTAAAGTTGTGGCCCTTCCCAAAGCCAGATCAATGGAAGGACAGTGGCTTTGGTTAAATGTTAAGGAACTGACTGAGACTGAGTCAGCTTCTGCTCTACTCTCAGACCCTGCGGTGGCCTTGACCCCTGCTGACTTCTGTGCAGGAGGCAGGACCTGGGAGTGGAACATTTAACATTTCAAGTGCAAATGTGTTTAAATATTGATCATAGATAACAAAAGAGGATATGTGTGCATAAAGTTTAAGCTTGGTATAACTCCATGTGAATTAACTCTGAATGTGTCAGGCAATTTTCTGGAGCCTGCAAGTTGAAGACAGAAGTGTATCTCTGGTATACTATACAAAACTTATATCCCTAGATTCATCAAAATACTATAATTTCACATGTTGTAAGGAAAGGGGTATGTTTATGATACTTGTAGATTTACCACACTTTGCATAGGTAGTGTATTGAGAGAGAGAGAGAGAGAGAGAGAGCGGATGCCAGGCAGGTCGGTGGTAGCTGGAGGAGGCCGCCACTCTCCCCATTGGGGTCAATGCAGTAAAGAAAGAGGTGAGCATCATCAGTCACAGCCGTCTGCGACTGATAGGCTTCTTAGGGCCCCATTCCTGGGGGGTTTGGCTTTCTTGGGTGAGAAGTATGGAACTGTTTGATCAGCTCTTTGTCAAGGATGTTGACTGCAAGCTCCCAACTATTCTCTTTGTGGCCAAATCCTTCTCACAAGATGAGATATTCCCAGTGCCTTCCGCGCTTCCTCACATCTAAGATGTCCTCAACCTGATATGTTATATCCTCTTCAGCGGTCAGAGGTTGGGGTTCCAGCGGTTTCTTCGAAAATTCCGACAGGATGAGTGGCTTTAAGAGCAAGATGTGGAAGGCGTTGTGGATCTTAAGTGAAGTGGGTATCCGAAGGCTGTAAGTAACTGGACCCAGTCGGCGAAGTACTGCAAAAGGCCCGATGTATCGGGGAAAGAAGCAAGCTGAGGGCAGTTTCAAGAGGATGAAGTGGGTGCTAAGCCACACTTTGTCTCCAGGGTTCAACTGAGGAGCTGCCCGATGATGGGCATCGTAGAACTTCTTTGCGTTTTGACCAGCTTGCTGTAGAAGTTGTTTGGTGTATTCCCAGAGTTGGTGTAACTCTTGCACAGAAGCCTGTGCCACTGGAGACAACACATACAGTGGTACTGGAAGAGGAGGCAGAGGCTAGCATCCTTGTACAATTTGGAAGGGCGATGATCCAGTAGAAGCAGACTGGTGGGAGTTTAGGGCAAACTCTGCCTAGGGCAGTAAATCGGACCAGTCATTCTGCCTAGAGTTCACATATGCCCGGAGAAACTGCTTTAAGGTATGGTTCGTCCTCTCTGTCTGTCCATTGGCCTGCGGATGGTAGGCTGATGTAAGGTCCAAGGATATGTCGAATTTCTTGCATAATGACCTCCAGAATTTTGCCGTAAATTGAACCCCTCGATCAGAGAGTATGTGTCTTGGGAGTCCGTGGAGGCGAAAGACGTGGTGAATGAACAATTTCGCTAACTCCGGAGCTGAAGGTAGACCAGATAATGCCACAAAATGAACCATTTTCGAAAAGTGGTCCACGGTGACCCAGATGGTGTTGTTGCCACTGGATGGAGGTAAATCCACAATGAAATCCGCAGCTATAAGTGTCCATGGCTCACTAAGTGCAGGAAGTGGTTGAAGGAGCCCCTAAGGGAGGCATGTTGGTGGCTTCTGATGGGCGCAAGTGGGATATGATTCTAAATATGCTTGAGCGACTTTTTTCATGGTTGGCCTTCAGTAGAACCTTTGATAAGTAGAGAGAGTTCTAGCTTGTCCGGGGTGGCCTGTGAGCAAAGAATCATGCACCCATCTAAGGATTTTACTTCTGAGTGGTTGGGGAACCACCATCTTCCCGGATGGCACCATGTGTGTGGTGGAGAGGAGCACACTCATTGGGTCGATGATGGGCCGTGGAGTATCTATAACATCTTTTGTGGTGAACGAATGGGAGAGTGCATCAGCTCGGGTGTTCTTATTGGCTGGCCGGTATCGCAAGAGGAAATTGAACGAGGTAAAAAATAGAGACCAGTGGGCCTGCCTGTGATTAAGGCATTGAGCATGGTGTAAGTACTCGAGGGTTTTGTGGTCAGTGTAAACCATGGTTTGGTGCTGTGCTCCCTCAAGCCAGGGACACCACCCCTCGAAGGCTATTTAATCACCAGTAATTCCTTGTCCCCAAATCCGTAAATACGTTCCACAGGAGAGAAGCGTCGAGAGAAGAACGAGCATGGGTGCAAGTTGTGATTGGCTGAATGCTGGCTGAGGACTGCACCAACACTGACGTCTGAAGGGTCTACTTCGACGATGAAGGGTCGTCGGGGATCTGGGTGACGTAAGCACGGTTCTCGTAGGAATGCCTCCTTGAGTTCTTGGAAGGCAGTCATGGCTTCAGATGACCACTGGGAGGGATTGGCTCCCTTTTGAGTCATAGCTGTGAGTGGGGCAGTCAGTGTTGAATAGAGATGTGCTTCATTTTTTTCTACCGGGTCGTTTTTTGACTCGGATACTTCGTGGTAAAATTCGGGTTTTCTCGTTTAGTTTTTTTGAAAAACGAAACGAGGAAACCCGAAACCGGGCCAAAAAACGAAGCGGGAAAAGAAGCTAAAAAAAAAAACCCACCCCAAGCATTTAAATTAATTTTAATACATTGCATACAAGCCCCCCCCCCCCCCATCCGATCCCTCCCCAAGACTTACGAACATCCCTGGTGGTCCAGCGGGGTCCTGGGTGCCATTTGTCCCTCCGTGCCCGGTGTGCTACTGCAAGCCGTGCTCCTCAAAATGGTGCCGAATAGCCTCTGAACTACTATGTCACAGGGGCTACCGGCGCCATTGGTCAGCCCCTGTCACATGGTAGGAGAACCGACTAATGGCGCCGAAAGCCCCTGTGACATAGTATGGGCAAAGGCTATCGGCACCATTTTGATTACTGGCAGCCGACAACGAAATCGCTCCCGGACCCCTGCTGGACCCCCAGGGATTATTGGCAAGCCTTGGGGGGGGTCAGGAGGCCCCTGTGACATAGTAAGGTCAAAGGCTATCGGTGCCATTTTGAATACTGGCAGCCGATGGTGTGAGTGCAGTAGATGCCTCCCGGACCCCCACTGGACCACCAGGGAGTTTTGGCAAGTCTTGGGGGGGTCAGGAGGGTGGGGGGTTGTAGTTAATTAAATTTTAGCTGGGAAACGAATAAGAATGGAATGCATGAACGGATCAGGGGCCCCCCTTGCCGAATGCAACGTATCTGCCCCCCCACGAATACGAATACCGAATGTAACGTATGCGGTCCCGCTGCACATCCCTAATAAATACCTATCTAGTGAGGACATTATGACTAGGCTTTCTCTCTCTCTCTCTCTCTCTCTCTCCCCCTCAGTGGCCCTGATAGCTAGGCTGGCTCTCCAGGACCTTAAAACTACTAAACATGGTCCCCCACAGTGGTTGTATGTAGGAAATACAACAATTCTGGCACTTTTCACAAAGTGTGAAAAAGTTATCACAATTTACACTAAGATAGCACTTTGCCTAGGTATTAGTGCAAATTGTGATAAACTGGCTATTACCATAAAACACACCCCTTTTCCTATCGCATGCAATATTTAGTGCATTTTGATAAATCCAGGCCTAACTTAGGTGAGATATTCAGTGATGGGGGTCACACCATTGAATTATACCTGGCTATCTTAAAAGTCAGCAGAATAAGTTTATCTGGCCTATTTTAGGACTGTTCTTCAGCTGTCTTAAAATTATCTGGCTTTGTTACTTGGATAACAATGCCCTCAGACCATCCCTGACATAGCCAGATAACCTTTTAGCCAAATAAATTATCCACTTCTTGTGTATGATCAGGCCAGGAGGATTTTAAATCCCAGCATTTGTCTAGCTAAAAGACATAGTTAGCCATGCAATGCCCTGAATATGGATCTCAAATGTATTTAATCCAATAAAAAGGTATCACCTAGAAATTGTTTGTGGACCTTTATTTATAAGCATCTAAAGTGAACTAACTCTGAAACTATATTACTTCATTCAATATTTTCACAGAATAATTCTCAAAACTATCTTGTGCTATGTGCTGTCAATAATGCTTTGTCTATTAGCTGATAATTTGTTTCTGTGGATCAAGTATATGCTTGGTTCCTTCACAGAACTTCAAAGTCACTGAATGAATTATTTTTAGCCGGTGTAAAGCCTCTTGGGACTTTTTAGCCACAAACTATGCACTAAATTTCAAAGGGGAAATATGTGCATACTTTTACTGTGAACTTTATCCCAGGAAAAATACCCATGCATATATATCTGCTAATGTATGTGGGTAGTTTCCCCAGCAGATTTTATGCACATAATTTTTAAAATAACACCTGCATTTCTCCCTAAATATTGGGCAGGCAATTTTACAAAAGGGTATTTTATGCAGGCAAAACACTGCTTTACTCCCATAAATTCCCTTTAAAATTTCCCTGCCTAAGGTCACTCTTACTCTGGCATGGAATGTAGGTCTCCTATTACTACTTAATAAACCTGTTTTAATAACATCATGGATTTAATTTTAGATATAGTTACTTAAATACTCCGTGGAAAGTAGAGTTCTATGGCAAGTCAGGTTTGTCATTTATAGCATCAAACAACTGAAATGGAAACTCAGTCATCTACATTAGCATATTTTTGGCATTTTATTTTCTTTCATTTCATGTTTTAGTTTTCCTTAGAGATATGCCACAGCAAATTACTCCAGCTGTTTCAGTACATTAATATCAATTGAAAACCATTCAAGCCTCTTGTCTTCTCCCAGTTCCTCCTTCCCCTGTTTTATTGTAACATTTTTGCTTCTCGTCACCTGTTAATTGTTCTAGGTTATCACCCCCCTTGTTACTTGTAAGCCTGCATGATGCGATTCTATCATGAATGCCGGTATAAAAAAGCTTTAAATAAATAAATAAATAAATAAATAGTCACACAAACAACAGGTCCTTATTTTGTGGACATATATGTTTCGTTACAACATCTAACAGTCATTTATTAGTAGAAAATAAAGAATCAAAGTATAGGAGTAAAGATATCTATGAATGTCATAAGTGGCAAGCTCCTTGTTTCAAAAATCTTACTTTCAAAGAATAAAATTCTAGATTTCTATGCATTTCAAGCTCTCTGTGCATGCTAGGTATGGCCATAGACTGGGTTAATTTTTTTAAAATCTCATTTGGATTCACAGTTAGATCCATATTTTCCTAGGTATTTGCTAATTTTCAAATGCAGTTTTAAATATGCAGACCTTCTGAACCTGTTTAAAAGAAAATGTATATTTATAAATCAGATTTTGTGGCTTAGGTAGGTAAATGTTTTCTTCTGGCACTCACATATTTTCTCTGTCTGGATGTAAAGTCTGAAACATGGTATTTAGTGCAAGAGATATTACGTAATAGTTGTAAATAATGTATAAATACTTCAGTTTTATTTTAGCTTACCACTGCTTCTCACACTGATCCCGATTTATTAACACTTTTTTTATTGAAAATGTGAGTAAATCAATTCTGCTCTTTTTCCATAATGCAAATAGCTCCTTCTAGTGGTTTTCTTTTTAATTCAAAGAACACTTCTTACATTTTAAGCATATTAATAAATATTTGATATTAAAATAAACTTTCAGAAAGCATTATAATCTTGCAACTAATGTTCACTTTTTTAGTCATACAGTACCATTTAAAAAAGGTTACTTTATATGTTGGGACATGGTGATGCAAACCTGAAAAACTTTCTGTTCAGATTTCCTTCAGGGGAATTTTAAACCAGTTTAGTTCCTCTGTTTTACTTGTAATCTCTAAATCCTTTAGTCAGAAAACAGTCTCTGTGAGGGCATTGTACTAAACTGTGCCATTTTGCATGCAACTCTTTTCTAGATATGGAAATGAAAAGGGTAGAAAAGTAGTGTGGGAAATGTTACTATGAAAAATTTCCTAAGAGAAATAACTTGGAGTAATGTTTTTTATGACATTAGCTCTGCAAAGGCAAATTTCATGAGTATCTTAACTACAAGCTAATAACTAGTGGACTGCTTTGCATGATTTTGCATTTCAGCAACTCTTTAGCTCAAGTCAAATACAATTTAACGTGTGAAAATCTATGCACAAAACTTTACTCCCTGCGAAGGTAAAAAATTTGCAAAAGTCACTTTGCATGATAGCAAGCCAAACAGTGCACATGGTATCACAGTGCCACTGGCAGAATGTTTAGGGATTTAGTATATCACCCTTTATGCATTTAATTGTAAAAAGTCATACCTCTTAAATAAGCTTATGGATGAGTACAGGAAATCATTAGTTACATTATTAAAATTAAAGGTATAAGATACATATTACTAATGGTAAAAAACAACAACAACAATGTAGCCCTACCCTATATAGAGAGGAGACAAAAGGAGCTACCATTCCCTTCTCTTTTGCTTTGAGCAAGGATGGCTCTGAAACAATGGTGGTGGGGTGTGTGTGTGTGTGTGTGTGTGTGTGTGTGTGTTGGGGGGGGAGGGCAAATTGAGCTGCTATTTACCTCGAGGGATCAAGAGGAGCCTTTGTTGCTGAGCTTATAGTTGGACCCAAATGGCAGGATGGCAGTCTGAATCCCACTCTCACTAGAGAGTGTTGCTAGGGTCATATCAGTAGGGTTGCCAAAATTCCAGCACAGCAGCTATTGTTGACCCACTTCTCCTTCGGTGGTACTGTAGTGATATGAGTGGTAAATTGCCTGCTCCCATTTACCTGGCTGCATCAAATAGCTCATGCCCCAAGTCTCCTTCTTCAGCCACTGGCACCTCTCCTCCACCTGCAGTGTACAAGTAGAGGCCGAGCAGAGCCATCAACATTGCACCTCCTGCCCCTGGCACACAAGGAAAAGCACAGTGGGACTATAAGAACCTCCCCTCGGTGCACAAGAAAAGGCCCATCAAGGCCATCGGTATCTCTCCACCCAGCAGTGTCACGCATGGAAAGGTCCATCAGGGCCATCGGTTAGGGATGTGAATCGTTTTTCAACGATTAAAATTATCGTCCGATAATGTTTATATCGTCTTAAATCGTTATAGAACACGATACAATAGAAATTCTAACGATTTATCGTTAAAAATCGTTAAATCGTGTTAGTGCGCACTAACTCGAGTTAGTGCGCACTAACGGGGAATTAGTGCGCACTAACTCGATTTAGTGCGCACTAACTGAAAATGATACAAATAAACACTTTCCAGGTCACTGAAGGTCAGTTAGGAATGAATATGTGTTCCTATTGGCTGGCTGCCCTCTTATCTATTGATATTACCAAGGTTACCACTGAGGTGATGGTTGGGGGGATGGGAAATGGAACTGGAAACTAACGAACACCAACAGAAAATGAAACAAAGTGTTCACACTTCCCAGGTCAGTAAAGGTCACTTAGGAATGAATATGTATGTATGTATTCCTATTGGCTGGCTGTGCTCTTATCTATTGATGTTACCAATATGGTTGGGGGGATGTGAAATGGAAACAGTTGGAAGCTTGACAAAAAAAGTAATGTAATGATTGGCACTCACGTGACTAGAACTTGTTTGTTTATTATTTTTGTTAGCAGGCACCTGAAATGCTAGTGCATGTTGAATTTGCCAATCACTGTGCATTTTAGAAAGGTGGTCCTGGCTGGAACTGTACACAGTTCAAATATATGTAATTGATTGTTGGTAAGTGTATTTTTTAAGTAGCCACACTGGCACCAGTATGTTTACTTTTCCTCCTACTTAACTCACTAGCTCAGCTTTGTAAGAAGGGCTTCTCTGCTTGTGTGTTGTTTTTGTTTGGTGTGAGGAGAGCAGAAACATCAGATCTTTATTCAATCTACTACAGTCATCTCTTACAGTGCCCTATCCCTATTAATACCAGGAGTGTTGTGATCTTCCTGCACACAGTGCCCTAACCCTGATACCAGTCTGAGACAGCTCCCTCCCTGCATTACTAGTGAGAGGCTGGTTTCACAGACAGGGAGAAGCTGCCTGACCCTCACTCCTGACTTCCCCCATGTCCCAGCTAGTGAATGGTGTGTGGGTGAGGGGGGGGGGGAGGATGGTGAAGTCTGAGACAGCTCCCTCCCTGCATTACTAGTGAGAGGCTGGCTTCACAGACAGGGGGGAGCTGCCTGACCCTCACTCCTGACTTCCCCCATGTCCCAGCTAGTGAATGGTGTGTGGGTGAGGGGGGGGGGGAGGATGGTGAAGTCTGAGACAGCTCCCTCCCTGCATTACTAGTGAGAGGCTGGCTTCGCAGACAGGGGGGAGCTGCCTGACCCTCACTCCTGACTCCCCCCATGTCCCAGCTAGTGAATGGTGTGTGGGTGAGGGGGGGGGGGAGGATGGTGAAGTCTGAGACAGCTCCCTCCCTGCATTACTAGTGAGAGGCTGGCTTCACAGACAGGGGGGAGCTGCCTGACCCTCACTCCTGACTTCCCCCATGTCCCAGCTAGTGAATGGTGTGTGGGTGAGGGGGGGGGAGGATGGTGAAGTCTGAGACAGCTCCCTCCCTGCATTACTAGTGAGAGGCTGGCTTCACAGACAGGGGGGGAGCTGCCTGACCCTCACTCCTGACTTCCCCCATGTCCCAGCTAGTGAATGGTGTGTGGGTGAGGGGGGGGGGAGGATGGTGAAGTCTGAGACAGCTCCCTCCCTGCATTACTAGTGAGAGGCTGGCTTCGCAGACAGGGGGGAGCTGCTTGACCCTCACTCCTGACTTCCCCCATGTCCCAGCTAGTGAATGGTGTGTGGGTGAGGGGGGGGGGGGGAGGATGGTGAAGTCTGAGACAGCTCCCTCCCTGCATTACTAGTGAGAGGCTGGCTTCACAGACAGGGGGGAGCAGCCTGACCCTCACTCCTGACTTCCCCCATGTCCCAGCTAGTGAATGGTGTGTGGGTGAGGGGGGGGGGGAGGATGGTGAAGTCTGAGACAGCCCCCTCCCTGCATTACTAGTGAGAGGCTGGCTTCACAGACAGGGGGGAGCTGCCTGACCCTCACTCCTGACTTCCCCCATGTCCCAGCTAGTGAATGGTGTGTGGGTGAGGGGGGGGGAGGATGGTGAAGTCTGAGACAGCTCCCTCCCTGCATTACTAGTGAGAGGCTGGCTTCACAGACAGGGGGGAGCTGCCTGTCCCTCACTCCTGACTTCCCCCATGTCCCAGCTAGTGAATGGTGTGTGGGTGAGGGGGGGGGGTGTGGATGGTGAAGTCTGAGACAGCTCCCTCCCTGCATTACTAGTGAGAGGCTGGCTTCACAGACAGGGGGGAGCTGCCTGACCCTCACTCCTGACTTCCCCCATGTCCCAGCTAGTGAATGGTGTGTGGGTAAGGGGGGGGGGGGGAGGATGGTGAAGTCTGAGACAGCTCCCTCCCTGCATTACTAGTGAGAGGCTGGCTTCACAGACAGGGGGGAGCTGCCTGACCCTCACTCCTCCGGGGTATTGTGATCTTCCTGCACACAGTGCCCTATCCCTGATACCAGGGGTGTTGTGATCTTCCTGCATGCAGTGCCCTATCCCTATTAATACCAGGAGTGTTGTGATCTTCCTGCATGCAGTGCCCTATCCCTATTAATACCAGGAGTGTTGTGATCTTCCTGCATGCAGTGCCCTATCCCTGATATCGGGATGTGTGCAAGAAGATCACAACACCCCCGGTATCAGGAATAGGGCACTGTGTGCAGGAAGATCACAACACCCCCAGTATCAGGAATAGGGCACTGTGTGCAGGAAGATCACAACACCCCTGGTATTAGGGATAGGGCACTGTGTGCAGGAAGATCACAACACTCCTGGTATTAATAGGGATAGGGCACTGTGTGCAGGAAGATCACAATACCCCTGGTATCAGGGTTAGGGCACAAGTTCTAGTCACATTGACTGATCACATTACTTGTTTTGTCAAGCTACCAACTGTTTCCATTTCCCATCCCCCATATACTGTCAGTAGGAAACTTGGTAACATGAATAAATAAGAGGGCAGCCAATAGGAATACATATTCATTCCTAAACTGACCTTAACTGACCTGAAAAGTGTCAAATTGTATCATTTTCAGTTAGTGCGCACTAACTCCCAGTTAGTGCGCACTAACTCCCGTTAGTGCGCACTAACTCGAGTTAGTGCGCACTAATCGGAAAAAACGATTTTTAACGATTTTTTAACTAAAAAATCGTGCCTAAGACGATTTTCTTGCCCTGCCACACGATTTCTATCGTTAAGACGATATGGAAAACGATTCACATCCCTACCATCGGTATCTCCCATCCTGGCAGTACTGCACAAGAAAAGGCCCAGTGGGGGCAGGGCCATAGAGGCGGATTTTAAAAGGGTTACGCGCGTAACCCTTTAAAACCCGTTCCTGTGCGCGCCGAGCCTATTTTGCATAGGCCCGGCGATGCACGCAAGCCCCGGGATGCGCATATGTCCTGGGGCTTGAAAAAAGGGGCAGAGAGTGGGCGAGGTGGGGCGGTCTGGGGGCAGAGACTCGGCCTGCGCACAAAACCTACGCCTGCCCGGAGGCAGACATAAATAAAAAAATAAAGGTAGGGGGGATTTAGGTAGGGCTGGGGGGCGGTTAGATAGGGGAAGGGAGGGGAAGGTGGGGGGGGTGCAGAAGGAAAGTTCCCTCCGAGGCCGCTCCAATTTCGGAGTGGCCTCAAAGGGAACAGGGAAAGCCATCGGGGCTCCCCTAGGGCTCAAAGCGTGCAAGGTGCAGAAGCGTGCACCCCCTTGCATGCACCGATCTCAGATTTTATAACACGCGCGTGACTGTGCGCGCATGTTATAAAATCAGGCGTAGATTTGTGCACGCCGGGTTGCGCGCACAAATCTATGCCCACGCGTAATTCTTAAAATCTGGCCCTCAGTGTCCTGAAGTACAGGCCAGGAGTGTGAAAAGTGCTAGTAAGTGAGAGAAAGGTACATGTGTGTGAGAACTTGTATGTTTGGGAAAGTGAGTGAGAAACCAGTGAGAAAAAGCTTGTTTGTGAGAGAGTGAGGGAGTGAGCATCAGTGAGTGAGAGAGAGCATATGTGTGTGTGCGTGTATGTGTGATCTTGTGAGAGCTTGTGATTGAATGGAAAGCATGTGAGAGCAAGAGCTTGTGTGTGCATGTGTATCGGAGAGTATGTGAAAGAGAGATCTTGTTGTTGTGACCGTTAGTCTGAGAGGCTTCGCCACGCCTACCTTATTCTTTTTGCGGCTCCTTCCACTCACCTTGGACTACTGGCTGCCACGGCGACTGTCTGTCGATCTCTCTGGCATCCCCGGACTGGCTTTGGTGCTGCCTCCCACCATGCTCCTCCAAGGTACCATAGGGTGCACGTGCGCACGCTGCCCTCATCCTTATTTCCTCATTGGCGCGAACCTCAGGGGCGTCCCCCTGAGATGACATCATGCTGCCTGGATATTTAAGCCTACAACTTTTGCTAGCTAATCAAGTTAGTAACCTGAACTTCCCGGATTACTACGGATGGGATTCGCTCTCCGTACTGAAGCTACTCTGCCACTCCAGCATTATCTGGAACTCTTATTGCTAATGGGGTACCCACTCCTCGGGGGCCTCTTCTGCTTCTTTTAGGTGCTATCAGGAACCGGTACTCGCTCCTTGAAGGCCCATGTTCCCTGATTCGCTGCCTGCATCTATAACCCTTTCTACTTGGACGACTTCACTAACAGTTTCTATCTGTGAGTACAACTACCATCTATTCTACAGTACTGCTTCCCTGGAACCAGGTACTCATTCCTCGAGGGCCTGCCCTCTGTTCCAGTGCCAGACCTCTCGTCTAGTGGAATCGCTGTATGATTACAATACCACTGAGTCTCCTTGCTCTAAGGGATCAGGTACTCGCTCCTCGAGGGCCTGCTCTCCCTATCTCGGAGCTTGTCCTATTCTACCTGGGACTCTGTATGTTTCTCACTGTGTACTCATAACTCTCAGTCTCTTTCCACTACAGCACAGCCAAGCAGAGGATTCACTGTTCCAGCTTTCTGTGGGATACTCACCCAGCCGGGCTCAACATCTACTACTCACTACTGCCACCTCTGGTGGTTTTCAAAACTGTTTAAATAAAGATTCAATCTGTGTTTGTGTGTCCAGAGTCCAGCCTGACACCATGGTCCCTCACGGGACTGCCCACCCTGGGCGTGGTCAGCTGCCACAGTGTTCAAGGATCCACCCAAACATCAATAACCATAACACTTATGTATGTATGAGAGAAAATGTGAGAGTGAGAGCTTGTGTGTGTGTGTGTGTGTGGGAGAACATGTGAAAGACCTCATGTGTGTGGGGAAGAGCATATGAATGAGAACTTGTGGGTGATTGGGAGATTATATGACAGTGAGAGCTTGTGTGTGTATGTGTATAGGATAGCATGTGAGAGCCTGTGTTTCTATGTTTGTGTAGAGAGCTTGTGAGAGCTTGTGTGTGTGTGAGAGAGAGCTTGCGTGTATATGTGGTAGTGTATATGAATTAGCTTGGGTGTGGGAAAGAGAATGTGAGTGAGCTTGAGCTTGTGTGTGTGTGTGTGTGTGTGTGTGTGTGTGCATAAAAGCAAGTGAGTGAAAGCTTATGTGTGTGTGTGGGAGAGCAGGTGAGTGAGAGCCTATGTGTGGGGCAGAGGATGCATGAATGAGAACTTGTGTGCATATGGGATAGCATGTGTGAATGAGAGCTTGTGAGTGTGTATATGGGATAGCTTGTGAGAGAGAGCTGGTGTGTGTGTGGGAGGGAGAGAGGAAAGGAAGATGTTGGGAGAAGAAACAGAAAGAGAGATAAAGGAATTAGGAAAAGACTGACAAGGGGAAAGTGGAAAAAAGAGACCAGGACCAATCAATTAGAAAAGTAAGGTCAGACAACAAAAGTAAAAGAAAAAAAAATATTTTGAGTTTTTAGTGATTCTGATATGCCATCTTTGAGGATGTGAATTTCTTACATGTTGGTATTTTGTTTTTTCTTTAAAGTTCCACTGTTCAGAGTCTGGTTTCTTAGGCTTTCTATTTTGGTTTTGTCTACACATTTCAGTTTCTAATTAGTAGTCTCTTATTTTTTGTATAAAATAAAGGTTTGGCCAATAGGTGGTGTATTAGTGTTACATAGCCTAGAGTAATATTTGTATTGCTGCTTTTTCATAGATAAGGTTGCTGTTGTTTGAGTCCTGAGAGTTATTGCTGTGATTGTATGGTATGGCAAGGTTCTTGGTGTCTTTATTATTATTATTATTTTTCTTTTTTTTTTGCAGGGATTTGTGTTACTTCACAAAATGTATTGCAATGGAGCTAGTTTGTTTTGCTAGGGTGACACAAGAATTTGAATATACATATTAGAGATGTGCAATCGATTTTGCCAAATTGGAAAATTTCAATGAAATTGTCCAATTCGGCATGGATCGGAGGACTCAAAAAATGATCAGGCTTTCCCCGAAATTTCAGGGAAAAATCGTTTTTCGGGTTAGCGTGAGGGGAGGGGCATATTTATTTAAAAAAACAAACCCCAAACCCACCCCAACCCTTCAAATTTACTTAATGACAACCCCCCCCACCATCCCGATCCCCCCAAGACTTACTGAAAACCCTGGTGGTCCAGCGGACATCCCGGGAGCGATCTCCCACTCTCGGGCTGTCGGGCCTGCCAGGAATCAAAATGGCGCCATTGCACTTTGCCCATACCATGTGACAGGGGCTACTGGTGCCATTGGTCAGCCCCTGTCACATGGAGCAATGGATGGTCCGTGCCATTTTCTAAGATGGTGCTGGCCATCCATTGCTCCTTCCATGTGACATGGTAAGGGCAAAGGGCCATTGGCGTCATTTTGATTAGTGGCAGCCAATGGCCCGAGAGGGAGAGATCACTCCCGGGATGTGCGCTGGACCATCAGGGCTTTTAGTAAGTCTTTGGGGGGGGGGGGATCAGGATGGTGGTGGGGGGGGGGGGTTGTCAAGTAAATTTGAAGGGTTGGGGGTGGGGTTTTTTTTCTGGTTTGTTTCACCAAAAAAAAAAAGAACCATTGGATAACAAAGTTTTCCAAGAAGTGCCTGACCCGAAGCCCGACCCAATAGCTAAAAACGGCACACATCTCTAATATATATAGATAGATATAGATATAGATATAAATATATAGATATATATGATATGTATTTTTTTTTGCATGTTCAGTTATAATATGAACTGTCCTAATTCAGCTCTGTATCTGTTCTTGCTATTTTCTAGTAGTTATGATGATCTCTGCCTTTCTGGAGAGAGGATTCATGAAAGAATACATACATATTTGTTTTATTCCATGATTGGATATAATGTTTATGTTATATGTTCTTTGTTTACTTTTTACATGATATTTACTTGTGTATATATAAACTTCAATAAATATATAATAAATTAATACACTTAATAAGGAACTTTTAATGTTGGTAAGTACTTGAAATAAGTGTGTTAAATATTTTAAAAGTTTTATCATGATGCATAATAGCTGTTGCAGACTACTAAGAAATCCATTGTCAAGTACATTCTAAGACACTATTTATTATATTTATTGATAAGAGTACAACAAGTAGGGTTCAGACCTATATGCTTACTGCCCACCCATGTTAACCTTGGGACAATCCAAAAAATCAGTTTTGGCTTCTCCACTGGCATGAGAGAGAGGGAGATAGAGAGAGACTGATGTGTTTGTGTGAAAATCTACATGTGTATGAGAGTGCAAGAGAGCCTGTGTGTGTGTTTGTGAGTGAGGGAGAGAAAGGTAGTATATGTATGTGAAAATATGTATGTGAGAGGAAGATAGGGAATGTATGTATGTGTGTGTGTGTATGACAGGAGAGAGTGGGACTATGTGTGTATGAGCATATGTGTGTGAGGGAGAGAGGGAAGGTATGAGAGGGAGTGTGTGTGTGTCTGAGAGAGCGAGCACATGATAGAGTTTATGAAAGAATGAATATGTGTAAGTATATGTGTGAGAAAAAATAAAGTTTGTATGCTTTCCTCTCCCCTCAATCCACAACAATCATGCCAGGATGACTGGAAATCAAAAGATTCCAGGTATGGATCATGGGAGATTTTTTAAATCCCTATATATTTTAATTTTTAGATGCTGTTTTGCAACATTTTATTGTGTGTGTGTAGGAAATAGAACAAATTTATGTGAGTTTTTAATTATTGGATATTCTGTTCCTCAGCTGTTTTGACATTCTTTTAATTACTATGGTTTTAATGTTATGAATATGATTATTATCTCTTGATTTTATTGCTTGAAGTTTTATGAGGAATGATGATGTTTCTGTTTTTCCATTGTTGCACTGTATAATACAGTTGAACTTGTTGCAGTTTTCAGTTAAATTTTTGACGGCAAGTTTGGAGTGTTCTGGAGGGGGCACTGAATTACTAGGTGTGGGGTGCTGAATCACTAACCTGCTGTGGGCATCAAAATGTCTCAGTCTGGCCCTGAGTAGTAGTAGAATTTTGGAGTTTGCTGACACAGCAACATAACGTCACATTATACAAGTCATATAAAGGGTATTTTTTCAAAGGCATTTGTTCAGGGGTTCACAACACAATCCTTGAGAGACACCTAGCAAGTTATATTTCAAGATATCCACAATGGATATGCATGAAATAGACCTGAATGTGCTGCCTCCACTGGTTGTGGCTTTCTCTCATATATATTCATTATATGTGTACTAAATGATTGTGTTTGGGCTGTGCTGGGGAGTGGTTCGTAACTACATGCTTATCAGTGGCGTAGTCAGAACTGATTTTTTGAGTGGACACAAGGTTAACATGGGTGGGCTGTAGGCAGGCAGGTTTGAGACCTACTAGTTGTATTCTTATTGATAAATAATGCCATATACTTCTCCCTACAATGGCTTTCAAAGTAGTTTGCAACAGCCATTATGCATTATGCATGAAACTTTAAAATATTTTACCTCAATTATTTCAAGCACTTACCAGCATTAAAAATTCCTTATTAACCTGTATTAATTTATTTTATATTTATTGCAGTTTATAAATGCACAAGTATATCATGTAAAAAGCAAAGAAAGCAAACAAACAGATTCAACCAGATGTAATAAAGCAAAAATCAACATATTCTTATATGGATCTTCTTTGCAGAAAGCCAAACATCATCATAACAACAATAAAATTGCATTAATCATCAGAACAGGTGCAGAGCAGAGCTAAGAGAATTCACATTACAACTAACATGAAAAAAAAATTCAAATTCTGGTGTCACCTCAGCAAAAAATATCCCTCCATTGCTAAACATTTTATGAAGTAACACAACTCCTGCAAAGAAAGAGTCTTCTAGAACCTTGGTATACCATACAGTCACAGCACTAACTCTCAGAACTCAAATAACAGCAACCTTATGAAAAAGCAGCAATGCAAATACTATACCAGGCCCTAGAACATTAATACATCACCTACTAGAACAACAGAACAAGCTGAATTACTACAGAGAATTTACATGCTAGCAGAAATACTGCACTTCAGTCACACACACACTGATGAGCACCCCATCCGCGCTCGGCCCGCACACAGGCCTGCTCACCTCTCTAACTCCTTTGCAGGTCCCGGGTCGGCCTCTCCAGCAGAGGCCGCAAGCTCCTCCAGGCCTTGCCATCCCGCGGCAGCAGTCTCCGGGCCTTCCTCAGTGCGCCAGGCATCACGGTGGGGCTCGGCATCCTGCGTGGCATTGGTCCCGCCCCTAGGCACACGCACATGGACTGCCTGGTCCCTTAGAGGGCCGGGGGCAGGTCCAAGCTCCACGGCACGCCCTGATTGAACGCAGTACAAGAGGAAGTACCTGCCTGCACTTCCTTGCCTTGGCAATCAGGACGACACAGTGTGTACTCTTGTTTGCCTCCTTGTCTTCGCCTGTTCCAGTCTTGTTCCAGTCCTGTTCCAGCGTCCTTCTGTTCCAGTGTCCTCCTGTTCCAGCGTCCTTCTGTTCCAGGGTCCTCCTGTTCCAGTGTCTGTCTGTTCCTGTGTCCTCCCAGGTAGTACCTCTTGGACTGACTCTCTGGTACTGACCTCTGCCTGCTCTTGACCATGCTGATCGCTGCCCGGATACTGACCTCTGCCTGCCTTCTTGACCACGTCTGATCTCTGGAACCTGACCCCTGCTTTGGCTGACTATTCTCGAACTGATCCTTGGAACTTGACCCCTGCTTTGGCTGACTACCCCATATATACTGGGTGACTGCACCTCATAACTCAGTTCATAACTTCACAGTCCATAATATTTACATTTTTTCCCTGCGATCTTTGACATTTGTCCATTCATTATAGATTCTGTCAAGATCTATATTCCCGCCATCTAGTTGATAGTTCTTCACATGCATGATCATATCCAAATGCTCCGTCTGTAACCGATTCCGCGATTTGATTTTCGTAGCGTTCATTAAACTGAAGCCGCATTCACAGTCTACACTTGATGCCAAGAATGTTCCTCCAATATCCATCAACACAGCGAGGTCTTTGAATTGTTCATTTTAAGTTACAAATGACAACATAGATTACAAATTTGAAACAACTTTATCTTTGATTTTCTCAGCAACAATGAATTTGAAGTCATTGTATTGATCAACTACTGTTAACTCCTCAGCCAGAAACTCTTTATATTGATCACAAAGTGATTTTATGTTATCAATTCCGAAATCAAAGTCAAAATTGACAAGTGACCCAATATCAAATGCAGCCCATGCCTGTACTTCCTCTTCTGGAAACCTTTCATCCAGATGGACACACAAGAGATTGATAAATGTGATCAGTGAGCTTGTGTCTACTGCACTAATGTAATAGTGCTTTAACACTTTGACTCCACTGAGGTGAGCTTGTTAGATATTGACTTCTGGTCTTGTTCAATTTGCCTCGAGCTAGATGGTAAGCTTTTAGAGTTGTTAAACCCTTCTTCTGAAGAAGAAGAGTCAGTGAAGCCAAATCTGATAGAACATCATTCAAAATTTCCAGAGCTACCCTAAACTCAGAAGTGCTCAGCTTCTTGAAACAGTATTTGGCAATTGGGTCTTTTTCCCGCTCTTACTCGAAATATTGTAATAAAACAGCATAGTTTCAAACTATAGCTTGCACAGCAAAATGCATCGACAGCCATCGCACTTCATTTAAAGGTCTGAATGCCACTGAATCATGCTCTGAGGCGTCAACGATTTCTTGAAATTTAACTCTTTTCAAAATAGATCTACTAAACATCGAGTACACAGTTCTGATAAGAGTTTCAATGTCTTGCATCAGTTTGACTTCTTTCCATGTATCAGTTATTCTTAAATCTTCATGATGTGCTACACAGTGTTGCTGAGTTAGGTGTGGATTTCTTTTTTCAACTGTGCTGCTACTCCATTTTTTCTTCCTAACATAACAGAGACTCTGTCCAATGTAAACATAACCATCTTCCTTAAATCAAGCTTGTTTGCTGTATAAAAGAGTTTGATGGCAGATACGATTAAAGCAGCATCGCAAAGTTCTAATCGCAAAATGCCACCAAATGATACTTTGTAATCCAAAGCATTGCTAGGCCAATACTTAAAGTAAAGTATTAAGCATTTGGTCAAAGATATGTCAGTGCTTTCATCAACGGTTAAAATGTGGAACAATGCCGAAGAAATTTCTTGCATTATATCATTTTGAACAACGCTGTTGATGACTTCAAGAAATTCAAATGCGTAATTTTTACTTCTCCAACTATCTGGCAGCTTTACAAATTTGGCCATGTGTTCATTTATATCTTTAACAGCCAGCACAGAGGAGTTCAATTTGATGGCTAGCAAGACGCTGTCAATCAGGACCTTTATCTCATCTGGATTTGAACGCTTCCGTTCTACAATGATTTGCCTCCTTTGCTTTTCTTCTGGAGTCTCTAGTAACAGGTTCTTCAACGCACCGCAAAATAGTGGATTCATATTTTTCAATTTTGTTACACTGTCAATGTGAGATTTACTTACTAAATGCCTTTTGAGGAAATCCAGTTTCCAGACCTCGTTCCAACTTTTACCCGTAGAAAACTCTCCTATAGCTTTCGCTTCAGCGCAGATCAGACAAATGACTCCTTTATCTTCATCATACAAAAAAATTTTGCGCAGGGCTATACGAGTTAGATCGTACGACTTGGCGGTATTAGTTTCAACAGTCTCATCTAGCCATTCAGATTTAAATGATGTAGCTGTTCTCTTGTGTTTAACACCTTTACTCATTTCGGTTTTTATGCATTCAAATCTTATTATCCTAATTGTAATTAACTTAAATATTATCAACTTATTTAAACATAACTAGTTGACACTATCGTTTTCTAATTTTCTTTATAAATGATTTATATTACCACATGGCATCATATACACTCAGTTATCAAGCTGCTGACGCAGAGCATAGATTCTTGTACACATCACTAGCATTGGCGACACGGGACAGACAGTTTTTGGGTGCTCACCGGGCACTTACAGCCTGTATCGGATGCCGCCGGGCTCGACGGACCCTCGGTCTGACCCGCTACGGCCATTTATTGTGTCCTTTTCGCAGAGCGGGTAAAGATCGGCAGGGGCTGTGGGGGATCATCATGGGCGGTGGAGAATATCTGGGGGATGGAAAGGGATGAGCCGTGGGTGGGGACGAGTGCGTGCATACGCCCGAGAGAACGGATCGGCGCCGGGTTTACGTGCTCGCACTGGATTGGTTGGGTTATGAAGCGGGACCTGGGACCGGACGGGGTACGCGTGTCTATTGTGTAGCCTAGCAATGCTAGCATCCCATCCACTTTGGAGCATTTAAACCAATACTATGGACTGTGTAGAGATGAGTCAGAGATCTCCTAATCCACAGAGTGGCACAGACATTAGGTAGCGCACATTAGGTGTCTCCCATAATTGCTATCCAAGTATAATGATTTTATGCCTAATAATTTGCCTAGCTTTTGGAAAAACTCTAGGATTAAAAACTCCGTGCGCTAAACTTTGTACTATGTGCGTGGCCTTCATGGGCCGTGTGCGCGTGCACAAGCACACAGCTTAGAGGGAACATTGCAGCTCACGCAACCATTACTATTCTCCAACTAGCCATTCTTTTTTTCTTTTCTTCTATTTCTATCCTTGGAAAGGCCTAGTCATGCAGCCTTCCACCTTGTCCTAACACATTGCTTCTCTGCCTTCTCACCCTCAGGTGATAGAATCTATCCCCTCAAAACCTGGCTCATGTTTCTCAAGAACCCCCTGAATGAAAAAATATTCCTTCTCTGAGTAGAAAACAAGGTGCTAAGAGGGAACATACTAAGGTTGCATCTTGAAATCCCATAGTCATATCTCCCATCCCCGAAGGGGATGAAGAATGCTACTTTTACCAGAGCATTCCGATCCCAGAGCTCCCTACTTATTTTCAAGATTGCATACATTTTCCAGGGCCAAAGAAAAGACAGTCAGAGCAAGGAAAAGGAGGCTCTACTATCCATTCATTATTTATTTATGCCCTTCACTCTGCTTCCATACCTGCCTACCACCAACTATTCATCCAAAAATATAGGCCTCCTGAAAGTTCAGCTGTTAAACTCAAAATGATGCTGCCTACTGGCTCTTTGCTATTGTCAAAGATAGCAAAGTGCCTTTAAGTGGCATTCTTCTGAATGTAGTGGTTGTGCCAGCAGGAAAGAAGGATCTGCACTCTTTTCTGCCAATGAAATAAGGAGAGCCCACTAGAATTATAGATGACCATTCTGGAGAGGGGATTCGGGGATGGCAGTATCTTCTGAAGCCCTTAGAGAGGATTTCCTCATTTTCATGGAGAAAGAGCAGTAACCCCAGAAGGGCCTTCCTCATTTTTTTGCTGGTGTGATCAGGGAGGGAGGAGGTTAACCCCAGAAAAGCTTCTTCATCTCTGTGTCTACAGTAAGAGGGGGGATTCAGCACTTTGTGTAAGGGAGCCTCAATGTCTGCAGCAGGAAATAAGTGTCAGCCCAGCCTTTGGGTGGAGGGGAGCTGGCGGGATAAGCTGTTATCATGAGGGATTTCAAGATGTAATAGGTTTGGTAAAAATTTTACACCTGGTCCACAACAGGTGTAATGGTTTTGGCATTAACTAGCTCACCATAAATAGTAGGTAGAGGATAACATGCAACACTATTTACTATGTGCCTGTTAAAGCCTCATTTGCTTATTTTATTGTCCCTGATACTAGTATCAAACCCTGACTTAGTGTACTTATTTGGCCTTAAATGCATAACACACTGTTTTTAGTGTTCTGAAAAGGCCTTTAACATGCACACTAACCTTCATTATGTAGGTTCTATGGGGGGGGCCCTTATACATTGTGGGTTCCACATAAGATTTAGCATGTATGCTAAGACTATTTAGTGTGCTTGCAAAATTTCATGCTATGCAATAAAATGGGGTATCCAACTCTGGTCTTCAAGAGCCATAAACCAGTCTGCAATGAATATCTGCAATGAATATGTATGAGATGGATTTGCATGCACTACCTCTATCATATGCAAATTTTCCACATGCATATTCATTGTGGTTGTCCCAAAACATCAAGCCTGTTTGTGGCTTTTGAAGACCAGAATTTACCATCCATGCACTTAAATCTAAGTACTAAGAGGTCCATATTAAAAGTTTGTCTGGCTAAGGGGGTTATTTTCCAAGCTGCGTTATGGGCTTTTTGCACACAAAAAACTCCTAACGGGGAGGAGTTTGGGGTGAGATTTCTGGCCATGTGGGCTGGCTTCGCAATTTGCAAAGCCATATCACACATAGCATTTTTAGGAGAGAGAGAGAGAGAAAGCGAACAGAGCCCTCATAGTAGTTAGTTATTTATACCTCTATAGGAGGCCCACCTAGTTACTCGAGGTGAGGTTTAGGTATTAGTGTCAGGGTTAGGGGCCACTTTGACATTCAGAGTGAGACATACGAACAGAACAGTACACTCTTGCGAAGATTTGATGTCCTTTGGAGTGAGGAAACTCACCCAAAGATGAGATTTGTACAATGTTCTCTCAACCTAGCTTGATGGACTCTCTACTTGGGTAACATCAAGCTAGGTTGAGAGCACTTTGTGATAAATAAATAAGCTGTTATCATAAAACATGCCCCTCTTCTTATTGCATGCAATAGTTTGATGAATCCTGGCCTAAGTTTGGGTCTTATTTGGACAAACCACAGATTTTAAAATTCCTGCAGATATTTGGATCAGATCAGGATTTAGCTGGACAAATCTGGGATTTAAATATCCCCCCTCCCCCCACTGACCAGATAACAGCTGATAAAAAAAACAAGATGGTGCATATGCAGACCTACTAATGTTGCTGTCAGAATTTTTTCTGCTGTTAGAGTAATGGAGGATGCTACCAAGAATGCAATACAGACACTACCAACTCCCAGCACAGCTTCAGGTATTTGGAGGCTTACAAGTGGGGTGGAAGGTGGCAGCAAAAATGGCAATGTGATAAGAGGTTGGAGAGGGGTGAATAGGGGGCCTGAAGCCATTCTGTCAATTTCAATTTATTATTAAGAGAAAGGGGAACACCAGGCACTATGGAACACTAGTGTTGCATTCTTTTGGGGTGGAGAGGGGAGCCAGGATGGGCACTATGCCCCCACAGGTGTTTCATCTTTTTAGGGAGTGGAGGGGTGGTGCAGGAAGGGTAGGGTCTGCTGGCCAAAGATATTTGTTTTTGTCTTAATCAGCTTTATGCTTAATATATCTAATTAAGTTTTCAGTAATTTTAGCCAGCCATATTCAGTATCTTGGATAAAGTTATCTGGCTAAAGGTATCCAGATATCGTTGAAGGGGTGCATTTTAGTGGGAGACTTGACCAACTGAAATCCTGTGAAAAGATATTCTACTAACTTAGGGCTGGATTTACTAAGGTTTTCTCCCATTCTGTGTCTATGGGAAAAATGCTTAGTAAATGACCCCCTTAGTCAGATAATCTGTCTGCTCCCTTGCTCACTGAATAAGAAACACTAAGTGATAAATTTAAATTTATCTAGATAATTTGGGGCGTTCTGGATATATTCTAGGCTGGTGCAAACTTATCCAGATAAGTTAACTGGATAGCACCAATATTCAGTGTTATCTGGCTAAAGTAGCTGTTTAAGTTTAGTCGAGCTGTAAGTCAGTCCTAAAGTTATCCAGACAATACTTACCTGGCTAAAGATAGCCTGGTATATTCAGTGGTATGGATGTGAATCGGGCTTCGGACGATTGAAAATATCGGACGATATTTTCAAAATTGTCAGAAATCAGGGGCTCCCTAAAACGATAGGAAAACCCCACGATATTGATCGTGGGGGTTCTCTTATTGTTTTGTGGGAGGGTGGGAAAAACAGCACACAAAAATAACCCCTAAACCCACCCCAACCCTTTAAAACTAATCCCTTAGCTTCCCCCACCCTCCCGACCCCCCAAAAAACTTTTTACAGGTACCTGGTGGTCCAGTGGGGGTCCCTGGAGTGATCTTCCGCTCCCGGGCCGTCAGCTGCCACTAATCAAAATGGCACCATTGGCCCTTTGCCCTTACCATGTGACAGGGTATCCGTGTCATTGGCCGGACCCTGTCACATGGGAGGAGCACTGGATGGCCAGCTTTTGGGGGGGTCGGGAGGGTGGGGGAAGCTAAAGGATTAGTTTTAAAGGGTCAGGGTGGGTTTAGGGGTTATTTTTGTGTGCCCCTGGTGGTCCGGGAGCGATCTCCTGCACTCGGGCCATCGGCTGCCAGTAATCAAAATGGCGCCGATAGCCTTTGCCCTTACTATGTCACAGGGGCTACCGGTGCCATTGGTCAGCCCCTGTCACATGGTAGGAGCACAAGATGGTGCGTGCCATCCAGTGCTCCTACCATGTGACAGGGTCCGGCCAATGGCATAGATACCCTGTCACATGGTAAGGGCAAAGGGCCATCGGCGCCATTTTGATTAGTGGCAGCCGACCGCCCGGGAGCAGGAGATCACTCCAGGGATCCCCACTGGACCACCAGGTACCTGTAAAAAGTTTTTTGGGGGGTGGGGAAGGTGGGGGAAGCTAAGGTATTAGTTTTAAAGGGTCGGGGTGGGTTTTTTGTTTATCGGCTTGGGCAGAGCCGATAAACAAAACCGCGATCGGGCCCAATGAAAAAAAAAAACACATGTGAATCGGAACCGGAATCCAAACCGATTCCGGTTCCGATTCACATCTCTATTCAGTGGTGCACCCATGCCACTGAATATCTAGTATAAGACAGCTGGATACATTTATCCAGCTAACCTTGCCAGACCACATGGCTGAATAATAATATCTGGCTCACAATTTTTAGCATAGGTTTTAAGTGATAGTGCCTTAAATGTTCAAATACATTACACAGTACAGGGACTGAAAACAGCACAAAGGGCAAGTCAGTACATTAAAATGTCTTTGACTTTCATTTTCCAAACTTTTAACATTACTCAATAACTGTTAATTTTGATGACCCTAATCTAAATTAAAAGCAGTGGGTAGCACGACATGGAAGGAAAGGTATAGTGTTAGCATAATAGAGCTACCAAACCTTATGCTCTGTAGGCAAGCTTAACTTAATTTAAAATCACACTTGATATACAGCAACATGCCCAAGTAAACTGGTAGGTGATCCACATCATAGGAAGAAAAGTAGTGGTTGCATCCATGCCCATTCAAAGTGAATTTGTGTAAGCTTGGTGCTTTTTATAATGCAATCAATAACATATTTTATTAGTTCCAGAACACTGCACACGACTCTCACTAGAAGTAATCGCGCTCTATTGTTTTGTGCGTGAATATCACAATTAACCTAAGAAAAAATAGATTTGTTTTGCTAAACTCTGAAGATTTTCAAGTTGTAAAAGTCCAATTACAAATTAGCAAGCTGTGAATAATGAGATAAAAAAAGCTTCATGTACTTCTAAACTTGAATAACCATTGATGGTGAATGGGATGATCATGGAAGGCAGATGATGTCATGGGGTTTTTTTCTATTTCTAATTGAAGCTTGTAGAGAATAGTGACTTCCGCTATGCATTAGGAAGAGAGAGAGTGAAAGATGATATAAGTTAAAGTTCTAATTGAAATAATTGTCCTTGTAAGTACTCCTCACTTACAACCTTCTTTTTTATTTCTTTAAAGCCAATTAGTTTCTTCCCTGATCCTGCTAAATAGGAGCAAGAACTACTTTATAGTATATCATGTTTTATCATCTTTAACATGCTACATCATTTTAGGGAAGGCTCACATATTAATGACACTTCTAGAAGCCTTGCAAATGATACATTCTGTATGAAATTTTAAATAACATTAAATATTTCATACAGAATGCATCATTTGTAAGCAAATGACTATCTTAAACTTGGGATTCATCATTGTTGTTAGGATAAGATAGTTAAAACCCTTTAAAGCTTAACTTGTAAGTTTTCTTTATGTTTTCCCAGTTTGTTATTGAGCTCTACTGATTTTACCCAGTCTGGCACTTTATCAAATGTTACCGAGCTCAGGTCCCTTTTCATATGTTGTTACTGGCTAAAACATAGCTAGCCACTGTTTGATTGAATTTTAATGTTCTAGAATATTGAACATAAGATATGCCATGCTGGGTCAGACCAAGGGTCCATCAAGCCCAGTATCCTGTTTCTAACAGTGGTCAGTTCAAGTCACAAGTACCTGGCAAGTAGCCAAACATTAAATAATCTCAAGTTACTATTGCTTATTAATTAATAACAGTTATTGGATTTTTCCTCTAGGAACTCATCCAAACGTTTTTAAACCCAGTAACACTAACTGCTGTAACCACATCCTCTGGCAATGAATTCCAGAGATTAACTATGCACTGAGTGAAAAATAATTTTCTTTGATTTGTTTTAAATGAGCTACTTGCTAACTTCATAGAATGCCCCCTAGTCCTTCTATTATCTGAGAATAAATAATTGATTTATATTAACTTGTTCAAGCCATTTCATGATTTTGTAGACCTCTATCATGCCCCCCCCCCCCCCAGTAGATTTTTTTTCCTCCAAATTGAACAGCCTTAACATCCTAAGCCTTTCCTCATAGGGCAGCCATTCCATGCCACTTATTTTTTGTCACAATTCTCTGTACCTTCTCCAGTGCAACTATATCTTTTTTGAGATGGGGGTGACCAGAATTGCACACAGTATTCAATATGCGGTGTCGCCATGGAGCGATTCAGAGGCATTATGTCATCCATCGTTTTATTTTACATTCCCTTCTTAATAATTCCTAACATTCTGTTTGCTTTTTTGATCGCCATAGCACACTGAGCTGACATTTTCAATGTATTATCCACTATGATTCCTAGATCTCTTTCCTGGGTGTTAACTCCTTAGATAGAACCTAACATTCTGTAACTACAGAATGGGTTATTTTTCCCTATAGGCATCACTTTCCACTTGCCCACATTAAATTTCATCTGCCATTTGGAAGCCCAATTTTCCAGTTTTTTCAAGGCCCTCCTGCAATTTATCAGAATCCACTTGAGATTTAACTACTCTGCATAATTTTGTGTCATCCGCAAATTTGATCACCTCACTCATTGTATCCCTTTCCAGATCATTTATAAATATATTAAAAAGCACCGATCCAAGTACAGGTTCCTGAGGCACGCCACTGTTTACCTTTTTCCACTGTGAAAACAGACCATTTAATCCTACTCTCTGTTTCTTGTCTTTTAACCAACTTGCAATTCACAAAAGGACATCGCCTCCTATCACGTGACATGTGGGACTTTGTTGAATACATTCTGAAAATCCACATATACCACATCTACTGGTTCACATTTGTCCGCATGTTTATTCACTCCTTCCAAAAAATATAGATTTGTGAGGAAAAGCTTCCCTTGGGTAAATCCATGCTATCTATGTCCTCTTTAACCATGTCTATAATTAGTTCAAACAGGTATGAAATTTCAATTTTTACTTCTTTAAGAACACTGGAGTGTATACCATCCAGACCACTTGATTTGCTACTTTTCAGTTTGGCAATCTGTCCTATCACATCTTCCAGGTTCACTGTGATTTGGTTCAGTTCATCTGAATCATCACCTTTGAAAACCATCTCTGGAACAGGTATCTCCCCAACATCCTCTTCAGCAAACACTGAAGCAAAGAAATCATGTAATCTTTCCTCAATGGCCTTATCTTCTCTATGTTCCCCTTTAAACCCTCAATCATCTAACAGTCCAACCAACTCCCTCACAGGCTTTCTGCTTGGGATATATTTTAAAAAGTTTTTATTGTGAGTTTTTGCCTCTATGACTAACTTCTTTTCAAATTCTCTCTTAGCCTGTCTTATCAATGCCTTACATTAAACTTGCCAATTCTTTTGCTTTATCCTATTTTCTTCCGATGGATCCTTCTTCCAATTTTTGAATGAAGATCTTTTGGCTAAAATAGCCTCTTTCACCCCACTTTTTAGCCATGCTGGCAATCATTTGACCTTCCTTCCATCATTCTTAATGCATGGAATACATATTAACTGTGCTTCTAGGATGGTATTTTTTTTAACAATGTCTATGCCTGTTGCACACTTTTTACCTTTGTAGCTGCACCTTTCAAAATTTTTAAACTATTTTTCTCATTTTATAAAAGTTTCCCTTTTGAAAGTTTAGTGCTAGAGCCATGCATTTACTTACTATCCCCTTTCCAGTCATTAATTCAAATTTGATCATTTTATGATCACTATTGCCAAGTGGCTCCACCACCATTACCTCTCTCATCAAATCTTGTGCTCCATTGAGAATTTGATCTAAAATTGCTTCCTCTCTCATCAGTTCATGAACCAATTGTTCCATAAAACTGTCATTTATTACATTCAGGAATTTTATCTCTCTAGCATGTTCTGATGTTTCACTATCCTAGTCAATAATATTGGGGTAATTGAAATCTAGCCAAAGAAGAATACGAGCAAACAAAGTTCAAGTCCCAATCAAAGAAGTTCCAAACACGAAATATATATAAGCAAATTGTATAATTTTATTGTGGCAACTCCACTGCGTTCAGTTCCAAAGGTTATTGTTACAGAAGTCCCCCGACACGGTCCCGTGATTCGCCGGAGGCTGCATCGGGAGGTACCACCAAATTTATAACAATCTGGATGCAAAAACTTACAGCATAACAGGGAGTGTCCCTGTTATGCTGTAAGTTACCCGGACCCCCGCTGGACTTTTGGCAAGTCTTGTGGGGGTCAGGAGGCCCCCCCAAGCTGGCCAAAAGTCCCTGGGGGTCCCGGAGCGACCTCCTGCACTCCGGCCGTCCGATGCCAGTACTCAAAATGGCGCCGATAGCCTTTGCCCATAGTATGTCACAGGGGCTACCGGTGCCATTGGTCAGCCCCTGTCACATGGTAGGAGCACAAGATGGCGCTGATGACCATATGACAGGGGCTGACCAATGGCACCGGTAGCCCCTGTGACAAAGGCTATCGGTGCCATGATGAAACCGGCACCGAGGATGTGAGAGTGCAGGGGATGGCTCCCAGACTCCCTGCTGGGCCACCAGGGAGTTTTGGTAAGTCTTGGGGGGGTCAGGAGGGTGGGGTGGTTGTAGTTAATTTTAATTTTAGCTGGGACACGAATAGAAATCTCCGTATTAACGCATCGGGGCGCCATACGGCTGAATGCAACGTATCTGCTCCCCGACGAATCCTAATCACGAATGCAACATATGGTGTCCCTCTGCACATCCCTACTTTCCACTATGTCTCTGAGATGCCAATTAAGTCTATGTCATCATTCACTGCTATGTACCCTAATTCTCCCATCTTATTCTAAGACTTCTGGCCATGACCCAGGCCCAGGTCCAAAGCAGCAGCCTGATCTGGATGCTGGGTCCCTATTCCTGAGTTTCTACCCAAACTCAGGGCCTATGCCGGGGTCTAGGCAGAAAACCAGATACCAATGCCTGAGTCTGAACCCAGATCTAGGTGCAACACTGGGACAGGGCAGAGACTCAGGCCTAATGCCATGGCCCAACCTATAGGCCAGGTTCCAAATCTTGAGCTTTGACCCAGGCCCAAAGCTGGGGCCCTACTCAGAAGCTGGGTCCCGACACCTGGGCCTTGGTTCAGGGTCAGGCTCAGGCCCAGAGCCCAAGCCTCGGAGGTTCTTTTCTTTTTTTTTTTTTCAATTTTTTATTTATCAACATTTCAATAATTACAAGCGAAGACTTACATAGAAATATCAGTACAGTACAGAAATTCCATACATTGGGAAACATATGATTCATATACATCATAATGCTGTATTAAACAAAAATAAAAGAAATATAGGGGAGGCCCCGGAATATGAGCATTTAATAATTACAGGAAACAAAAAGAAAAATGCTATGGTCGCTAGAGGAGATAGCAATGCCTCTCAATACCAAGCCTACTAGGGATACATTAGGTGTGTGAATCCAGGAATGTCCTTAGTTGAGGAGGATCAAAGAAGATGTAATTCTGATTTTGATTTTTGATACAACATTTACAAGGTGAGCGCAATAAAAACTGTGTCCCCCTGAGTTTCTTGTCATAGATTTTCTTTCTTCAAATGGTAGGGTCCACTTGGGGATGCATTGGAGATATTCCAGTACATCCTTCTAGCAGACGGCATTATTTTATGATTGTCAGGATGACAAACCGCTGTACATTAAAATACTACCCTCTGCTAGGGAGGATGTGCTGAAGTTAATTAACTTTGGTTCATCCCTAAGCAGATGCTGCCATTTGAAGAAAGAAAATTGAAGAAAGAAACCTATGAAGAGGATGTCTGAGGTCTGGGCTCTGGCCTGAGCTGGACTTTGGGACTAGGCCCAGGCATCAAATTCTGGCCTCAGGGCGTGGCCACAGCATCGGGTCAATGCCAGAAAATGGCATTGGATTTGGGATAGGAAATTTCCCGGGCCTGGGCCTTTGCTCAGGTCTCAGCCATATCCCCAAAAACAGGCCAAGTCCTAGGCCAAGACCCTGGCATCTCATTCAGGCATTGGCATGGACTCCTTCTTTGGGTCTCAGCCTATTCCCTTGGTGAGGCCTTGGCTTTGGGTCTAGACTTAGGCCCGACCAGCAAATTTTTTGTTTAAAATCAGTATTCAAAATAAAATGAGATTCTGATGAAATTTCATCAGAATTTAATTCATTCCATTTTGAAAGCAACCTGAACCAAATAGGAAATTTTGTTTCTCACGAATGCCCATCCCTATTGCTGAATATTCCCTAAGAAATCACTAAGTACTAGATAGGTCTTATCCGGCTAACTTTAGACCTGATATTGAGCAGATCTAACATTTTATTAACTTAACTGGATAAATTTAAAAATCACTTCTTTTAACTGGATAAGTAACTACTCCCCAAAACTCCCACTTCCTGCCCACCACTTAGCCAAATAAGTACTTACCCAGCTAAGTGGAGGCCACTAATCATTAGAGATGTGAATCGTGTGATCAATCGTCTTAACGATTGATTTTGGCTGGGGTGGGGAGGGAATCGGATTGTCGCGGTTTTGTTTTTTTAAATATCGTGTAAATTTTAAATCGGGGGAGGGCGGGAAAACCGGCACACTAAAACAACCCTAAAACCCACCCCGACCCTTTAAAATAAATCCCCACCCTCCCGAACCCCCCCCAAAATGTCTTAAATTACCTGGGGTCCAGTGGGGGGGTCCCGGTGTGATCTTCCACTCTCGGGCCACGGGTGCATTGATAGAAATGGCGCCGGCGCTACCTTTGCCCTGTCATATGACAGGGCAAAGGTAGTGCTTGTGACATCGGGGGACAGGAACCAAAATGGCTCCGGCATCATATGACAGGGCAAAGGTAGCGCCGGCGCCATTTCTATCAACGCACCCGTGGCCTGAGAGTGGAAGATCACACCGGGACCCCCCCCCCCCCCACTGGACCCCAGGTAATTTAAGACATTTTGGGGGGGTTCGGGAGGGTGGGGATTTATTTTAAAGGGTCGGGGTGGGTTTTAGGGTTGTTTTAGTGTGCCGGTTTTCCCGCCCTCCCCCTTCCCCTCCCCCTTCCCCCGATTTACAATTTTTGATGATAAATCGGGGGAATTCCTATTATATATTGCCTCTAACGATTTTTGACGATTTAAAATATATCGGACGATATTTTAAATCGTCAAAAAATGATTCACATCCCTACTAATCATGGCTAGATATTTAGCTCCCACCATTTAACTGGATAAGTACTTACTAGGGATGTGAAGACAAAAAGTTTATGTTCATAAGTCCATAAGTCGAAAAGGGGGGTCAATTTCGGTCAATATGGACATATGGAGAATTCCATAAGTTGAGTCTATGTCCATAAGTGCACTGGTTCCCTAAATAAAAATTTAAACCCCTCTCCCTCCTTAATCCCCCCCCAAGACTTACCAAAATTCCCTGGTGGTCCAGCGGGGAGTCAGGAAGCCATTCCTCTATTCCTTTGCGAGGAGCACGTGACGTCCGCGTCACGTCGGAGTGACGCGGCCGTCACGTGGTCCACCGCGGTTCCGCTCCCGGACCCCTCGTTGGACACAAACGGAACTTTTGGCCAGCTTGGGGGGGCCTCCTGACCTCCCCAAGACTTGCCAAAAGAAATGGCGCCGGTGGCCCTTTGCCCTTACCATATGACAGGGACTTTTGGCCAGCTTGGGGGGCCTCCTGACCCCCACAAGACTTGCCAAAAGTATGACATAGTGAGGGCAAAAGTAGCGCTGGCACCATTTTGAATAGTGGCAATACGGCGCGAGTGCAGGAGGTCGCTCCGGGACCCCCGCTGGACTTTTGGAAAGTCTTGTGGGGGTCAGGAGGCCCCCCCAAGCTGGCCAAAAGTCCCTGGGGGTCCAGCGGGGGTCCGGGAGTGATCTCCTGCACTCGTGACGTCGGGTGTCAGGAACCAAAATGGCGCCGGCGCTACCTTTGCCCTGTCATATGGTAAGGGCAAAGGGCCACCGGCGCCATTTCAATTAACGCAGCCATGGCCCGAGAGCGGGAGATCGTGGGAGATCACGCCGGGACCCCCCCCCCCACTGGACCCCAGGTAATTTAAAACTTTTTGGGGGGGTTCAGGAGGGTGGGGGATTTGTTTTAAAGGGTCGGGGTGGGTTTTAGGGTTGTTTTGGTGTGCCGGTTTTCCCGCCCTCCCCCGATGTATGATTTTTAACGATTTTTTAAAAAAAACAAACATGACGATCAGATTTCTTTCCCCCCCAGCCAAAATCGATCGTTAAGACGATCGATCACACGATTCACATCCCTATTATTTTTTACTTTTATTTTATAAATTTTCATCAAATAAAATCCATTGAAATAATTTGCAAAAAACATAGGTACATTCCTGATAACATGCATATACATAGGAAATCAAAATATAAATCATCAACTATACACATCATGAAATTACACTATATTAAACCCAGTAATCAAGTTTGAGAAATGGCAAGGTCAGTAACAGAGAAAATATTTAAAGAAAATTCAAAAACAAAACTGGAATCCAGATGTGGTATAACTAGGGACCATGGTTTTTCTTTGTTTTAAAATATTTAGAAAAAAACAATCAAAAATAAGTTTTCCACTGATTTTTCTCCTATTTAGTATTACACTGTCATTTTTCAATCAATTTCTTTTGTTATAACATTGAACTTTCCAGAAAAATAACCAAAAACTGAAAAACAAGGGCCATAGGGACAACATATCATACCTAACAGATCAGGTAACTAACTTTATCCAAATCTGACACTGCATCTACTCTGGACAATTTCTAATTATCTAAAAATGATCTCAATTGCTCTGGGGCAGAAAAAACATATTTAGAACTACTATATTTTATCAAACATTTTCAGGGCTAATGTAGCAGGAAGAAACACCTAGGGCCAGATTTTCAAAGGGTTACGTGCGTAAATTCTCAGAATTTATGTGCGTAACCGCTCCTGCGCGCGTCGAGCCTATTTTACATAGGCCCGGTGACTCGCGCAAGCCCCGGGACGTGCGTATGTCCCAGGGCTTTGTGAAAGGGGTGGGGCGGGGGCTGGACTGAGGCCTATGGCACAGTGGCCATGCCGAGGGATCGCGCACCGGCACTTGGCCGGCACACGCAACCTACACCTGCCCAGAAGCAGGCACAACTTATTAAACAAAGGTGAGGGGGGGGGGGGTTTAGGTAGGGCTGGGGGGCAAGTTAGGTAGGGGAAGGGAGGGGAAGGTGGGGGGGCGGAAGGATAGTTCCCTCAGAGGCCGCTCCAATTTCGGAGTGGCCTCGGAGGGAACGGGGAAAGCCATTGGGGCTCCCCTAGGGCTCAGCGGGTGCAAGGTGCACAAGTGTGCACCCCTTTCTGCGCGCCGTCCCCAGATTTTATAACATGCGCACATGTTGAATTAATTCTTCCTTTCATGAGCAATATTTCCTATGCCATTTGCTGCTACCCAACCCCAAAACATAATAGAGCCATCCCCATGATTATTGATTGTTATAATGTTCTATTCATGCTTTTTCTCCATATGTATTTTGTGTGCCTGTGGCCAAACAGTTCAATTTTTGTTTAACCAACCAGAAAATGTACCTGTCTGTTTTAATACTTTTCTATTTTTTATCTTTGCATAACTTACCCTGAGTCAGGCATTGTTGATGGAACATGGCTATGTTGGGTTGTGTATTTTAATGTGTTAATGTACTATAAACTGTTTTATTGAATCTGTACAATTCCAAATTATCTTTTTATTTATTTGTCTGCTTTTACAGCACTGGTTTGTTTGTCTGTCTGATGGGTTGCAGTAATTTTGCTTTTCTTTCTCTTTGATCAGTTTATAAAAATAAATTGTCATTGCCATGATATAGGTAGAATTTCACCTGCAGGACCTGATAATAGTGCTGACTTTCTTTGCCCCCATCCCCAGGAAGACCCTTACCTCCAGGTGCAGCAAGTGTGCAATGCTTTAGATTTCCTGGTAGCCTCTAATGCTCCCTGCCTTGACCATCTTCCTGGCACTGTCTACAATTAAAATAAATCCATCAACAATCATGAGTTTCTGGCCTAGCTGCCAGCTCTTCACCATCCCCCTTATTGCAACTGAGATATGGTCCAAGATATGGCGAAGCCACACATTTTACTTTCAGAAATTAACACCTGCCCAAAAGTAGAAGTTAATTTCGGCCGGCACAGGGAAAGTGTGCAGAAAATCTGGATGGCCCGTGCCATTTTTAAAGATGGCGCCGGCCATCCAGTGCTCCCTCCATGTGACAGGGCTGGCAAATGGCACGGATACCCTGTCACATGGTAAGGGCAAAGGGCCATCAGCGCCATTTTGATTAGTGGCAGCCGACGTCCCGAGAGCGGGAGATCGCTCCTGGGACCCCCAATGGACCACCAGGTACCTGTAAAATGTTTTTTTGGGGGTCGGGAGGGTGGTGGAAGCAAAGGGATTAGTTTTAAGGGGTCGGGGTGGGTTTTTTGTTTATCGGCTCGGGCTCAGCCGATAAACAAAACCACGATCGGGCCTGATGAAAAAACCCCACATATGAATCGGAACCGGAATCCGAACCGATTCCGGTTCCGATTCACATCTCTAATTAATATCAACACTATATTGCATTAGCATGTGAGTGTAGGATTCTTGATTACTGGGAGTTCAGTTTTTCCTCAGACAGTTTAGGACCTTCACGATGCTTTTTTCATAGTGATAGAGTACTGGTGAACCAAGAAGCATGAAATCTCCTTTTCTTTTTTTTTTTGGAGCTAATTTATCTACAGTACTCAGTAATGCTGAGTTCCAGATATTGACCATAGTCCCAATAGAGTCATCAGGGAGATTGGAAATCAAAGGAAGTAATTGCTCTTTGAATTGATTGATCAGGATCTATATGTTTCCATTTATGAATGACAGAGAAGGGAGGATTAGAAGGAAGAGCGGTTGAGTTGACACCAATAGTGGTGGTGATTACTAGGAAGTCATCATACCAGGGAACAGCTAAAGAGGTAACTTTAGCCAGATTAATGGAACATTCATACAGCTTGAGGAAAAGCAGGTCTAGAATTTGTGCTGCTCTGTGAGTAGTAGTTGTAATAATTTGTTGCCAATCACAGGCACTCATAGTACTCAGAAATAGTTCACAAGCATGAGATGGAGGGTCTTGATCCACATGTAAATTAAAATCGCCCAGAATTATTATCTTTTCAGGAGATCAGAGGGCAGTAGAGAAAAATTCAATGAGAGGAGAACTATTGTGTATCAGAAGACCAGGGAGACAATACACTGGACAGAGATTAAAACTTTTACTAGTGAGAAGCATAACTTCAAAAGGAATAGGTATATCCACATGAACTTGGGTAAAGTTTAAGATTATTTTGTAGAAAATAACAAGTCCACCACCATAACGACAGAGTTGTGAAAGAAAGCAATCGGGCGGATTCTAAATGCCCTGCTTGCGTAAATCCGCCTGGATTTACATGAGCAGGGCCCTCACGCGCCGGCGCGCCTATTTTTCATAGGCCGCCAGCATGCACAGAGCCCCGGGACGCGCGTAAGTCCCGGGTTTTTTTTAAGGGGGCATGCCGGGGGCGTGTCGGGGGCGGGGCTGAATGATGCAGCATTTCGGGGGCGGGCCCGGGGGCGTGGCGCTGGCCCGGGGCCGTGGTCGAGGCCTCCGGACCAGCCCCCGGGTCGGATGACGGCGCGCCAGCAGTCAGCTGGCATGCGTAGATTTACGTCTGCTTCTAGCAGGCGTAAATCGAGAGACAAAGGTAAGGGGGGGGGGGGTTTAGATAGGGCCGGGGGGGGTGGGTTAGGTAGGGGAAGGGAGGGGAAGGTGAGGGGAGGGCAAAAGAAAGTTCCCTCCGAGGCCGCTCCGATTTTGGAGCGGCCTCGGAGGGAACGGAAACAGGCTGTGCGGCTCGGCGCGCGCAGGCTGCCCAAAATCGGCAGCCTTGTGCTCGCCGATCCAGGATTTTATAAGATACGCGCGGCTATGTGCGTATCTTATAAAATCCAGCGTACTTTTGTTCGCGCCTGCTGCGCGAACAAAAGTATGCGATCGCGCTCTTTTTTAAAATCTACCCCAATGTGTATAATCTTGTGGACAACATTGATTAAGTTGCTATTAGAAATTGCTATTAGAAGTTGCTATTAGAAATCCATGCTTCAGTAACACAAAAACAGTCAGGTTTATTAGCAGAGATAATATCATATATGATAGATGCTTTTTTTGGACAGAGAGCAGGCATTAATAAGGAACCATGAGTTGGCAGTGGAAACAGTTAATAGTTTCAATGATTGCAATGGGATATTGATTAAGGCAGATCTTGATTCCGCATGGTATAATTAAAGTCAAAGAAGCCCATATTATCTGGTAACAGTTGGAATATTCATGATGAAAATAAATACACTGTTCCAAATTCCAAAAGATCGAAGGTGAAAACAAAAAGGTGAATAAAGTGGCATGCTCCTTTGTTCGTGGTCCTTCATGTGCACACCAAAGGGCCGGCACCCACAGAAAACTTTACAAGGGGTGAGACTAGCAGTACAGAAGTGTGAGCTCAGACTGGGGCTGGCAGAGCAGCATCCAGGGCCAAGGAAGACCCACGATGGAATGGGTCCCACTGCAATGGGTCTCATTACAATGTACTGCAATATAGTTCAATTTAGCTAATAATGTTATTTTCTGATTTAGGCTATGCTTGCTATGAACATACATAGAAGCTACTATTTAGATTATAATAAGAATGAAAGATGTGTAAACAAATTTGTACAAGGTTGTACATTAGTAGACTTTTTTGGCTCCATGGACAAGATAAAAGATCATTATAAATGGTAAAAAATAAATATAATGATGTGTGACTTTTTCCTATCAGTAATAAAATGTGTTATGCTTGTAGGTATTTGCAAATAGAACCTAGGTCAGACTGACCTGTTGATTAGTCAGGACCTAAAATTTACGGTATTTGAATAAAATGCAGAGTTGTAACTGTAATTGGTCAAGTTAAGATAAAATTATTTTATTGTTTTGCTTTATCATGCTGACTTTGTGTTTAGAAACATATAAGATTGATTGTAATTATTCAGTGAGACTGCCAATGAGAGCCTGTTCAAAGTGTGACTTTCTCTAACATAAGATTTTTCCTATGTAAATATTATATGTCAATTAAACTTGGTGGATTTGTATTGCAACAGATTCATTTTTGTCTATTTTAAAATTGTGAAAAGAATCAACAGGACCTTTAGAAAATTAGAAAAATAATTTTAAAATCTCCACACCACCTATGGCTCCAAGATGATGTGATGGATGAGTTGATGTGATGGATGAGGTGCATCTATTGCTGAACAACATGTGGGAGGGATGATTGATGATTGATAGTGCCTGTTCTGAAAAGCTGCTGGTGCAGGCTATAGCTTTGACAGGAGTCTGCCATTGCCCAGTCTGGACAGGGGATGCTAAACCCAAATGGTACCTGTATTGATGAAGGAGCATAAAGTTAGTGTATTCTCTCTACTGCTACACAAACCATGTAAAATACTGCCTGTTGTTAAATAGGGTAGAAAAGAAATCAGTTTCTGAATGGGGCATCCATATAGCCTGGACCAACTGTCAATACCAGCCGATGAGTGCATAGAATTGTGTAAGGGCAGCATACTTCCCATGTGATGTGAGAGCAGCATCAGCAGCACACATATTGCTGACCCATTAGGAGGTCTATGATGCCACACAGTTTGCACAGGATTGAAATCATATAGTTACTATCACTAGGGCTGCATTTTTCATAGATTCAGGGGAGGAAAGTGGAGCCCCTTTGTTGAGTGGGTATGGAGGTATGCACTTTGCCTTGGCATTATGAGAGGAGGATTAACCCATGGCTGTGAGATGAATTCATTCATTTCTAGGGATGTGAATTGGGTGCCCAATTGTTCCCGCTTTCGGGTTCATCTGGCTGCGGGAAACTCGTTTTCCCGCTGATCCCCGGTTTTTTTTTTTTCGTGAAAAATCGGTTTTCAGGTTAGTTAACAAAAAAAATAGCAAAAAGTAACAAAAAACAACAAAAATAAACAGTTTTTTGTTAGTGCGCGCTAATTCCTGTTAGCGCGCACTAACCCGAAAAACGAATTTTATGAAAATTCGGGGGGAAAGTGATCGTTTCTTTTTTTATCCAATATATAACGAATTTAGAAATATTGTACAATATTTCAATTCGTTAGAAAAATGATTCACATCCCTATATTCATCCACACTTCCTGGCCTGTACTTCAATGGCCAGTGCTATTCAAAACTCATGTCACTGCACTCAGCCTGTGATGATGTAATCCTGCAAGGTCCCTGATGCTTAATTATTCACTGGGGATACACTGGCTCCATGTACTAGATGAAGTCAATATCCGTGATCTCATCAGTGTGAGCCAGGGGGATCTTGATCAGGCATCTCTTTGGAAGTATGGCAGGCCTGTGCGATGTCACCAAAGCTTGAGGTTGCAGTCAGAGAGATGCCTGCTTTTAGAATGCCAGAAATGGACGTGTTTCCTGAACAGCTCAAAAAAGGCTGTAATGAAAGCCTGTGCATTGCAACTTCTCATTGTGTTCAGCTGGCTCAGACCCCACCCTTCCCATGGGTTCAGCCTTGGGATTCTGGCCTGCAGTTTTCCACCAAAGCTACTCTGGACATGAAGGTAGGGGAGGAGTACAGAACCATGCCATCATTAAACTTCATGCATAAGGGCCCAGTACTACTAAATAATAAAAAAATAAAACAAGTTTAAAAGAATTACTGTGTATAATTACATCCTCTTCATATTTCTTTAGTAAGATGAAGTCTGCAATATCAGCCATTCATGCAGGGAAGACAGTCTTTCACTTACATTTCTCGCATTTCTGTTGTTTTTCCATAGTCACTGACTTTTTTCACACACCTGAATTTAGTTCTGTTTCACTGTCAAGTAGTTAATTTTCTGAGAGTTTCCCTACAGAGTCAGGATGTCCATGCATTTATTTCTTCTCTGAAAGCCAAGGCACGTATCTCCTAACAAGTACATCTGTTCAGCTCAGTGGCATCATGTGACTCTCTGTGAGACAGTAAGGTTAATTCAGCAAGACAGTTTTCTTTAAGGCATTCTAAACCTAATCAACTGTATTTTCATGCTATAAGGCAAGTTACTTTGCATTTAAAAAATGAATAAGCATGGCCAAACATTTGAGCAATATCAACCCTATATGAAATAAAATACTTTATTCTTCATTCTTTTCCTCAGTGGGCTATTTTAGATTATAATTTCATGGGCCTGATTTCTCAATTGTTTTTTTCCAGATGAACATAATAGATAAAGCTTTGAGATGTTAACCTCAGCGTTGCTTTTCCCAATGTGGGAGAATCATCCCTGAATGAGTGACAGCCTGGGATACACCTAGCTAAAAAATTCTCTGGATGGAAGGGATATAAAACAATACATATTCCTGTTTCCCTTTAGCTAGTGATAAAGTGTTTGAGGGATAGGAAACTTGAGAGTTTTGATTTTTTTCACAGAGTTTTGGAGTTTGAAAAATTGATAGAAAAAGGAAAAGATAGAAGTGGAAGAAACAAACCATGCTTGCATGCTGTGTTTTACTTTTATGTTCCCATCAACTATTTATGGTGCTTATTTGTACAGAAGAAAATATTTAAGCATGAAGAGTTATGCTAATATAAAACATGTTCTATCATTTGTTTTAAGGCTCAGTGGAAACTATTTTGGGATTTTAGTAAGGTAATGATACATTTTCAATGTCATCTGACTTCAAAATAATATGTTTATTAATTTTTAGCCAGCACAAAATGAGCTAATTTTCCAACACAAGTAGGTACCCATGGGAATTGCCATTAAAGATTGACTTGTTATGCCACTAAAAAGTATGCATGTACAAATAAGAGGTGTTGAACAATGGCATAAAGTACCTGGTAGCAGAATGTCTACTATGTGTATATATATTTTAAATTAAATATATGCATATAGTTTTCCACAATGCCACTGAAAAGCTCCTCAGAAAGCTTCTTTACTATGTATTTACATTGGTTCTAAAAAGTATATGCATAATTTTAGGAAACAAAATCTACTTATGCAGATTCAGCTAATCTGACCTCATAATACCATACAGTATTAGGCATTAGGGATGTGCTATCATTTCATGTTGTTGGAAGCATGAAACAAAAGAAAAAACACCAATTTTGTTTTTATTTTTTAAGTTTCGTGTCAGTGCGCATTAATTTGGATTTAGTGTGCATTAACTTGAATTTAATGTTCATTAAGCCCAGTTACTGAACACTAACAGAATGTAGTGCTCACTAGCCACAAAATAAGGGGAAAATGAAAAAAAAAAAAGAACAATTTTAAAAACATAATCAAGCACAAAAGACAATAAATGAAAATGACGAAAAAAATAACACTGCACACCCCTATTAGGTATTTAGATTCTATTCTATTTTATTATTGGTTTAATATATATCATTCTTCTGAAACTCAAAGCAGTTTATAACAAATCACAATGGCACTAAACATAAACATAAATATATAAAATTACAATTTGTCCACCAGTTACAAAATAACCTAACCAAACCTCAATATTATTCTACCCTTCCAAAACCACCACCCCCACCTTGCTCACAGAGGGGTTGACTTACTAACCCCTGATATTAAATCAAGTCAAAAGCCCTTGTTGTTTTCAGTGGCTCCTGAAGAGGCGATCCAAAGGGGAAATGCCCTTAAGATCACTCCTTCACAGAAAAGCTGCCACATTTAGCTGGTGTTGGTTTTAAGGCCAATGATGATGATATCAACAGAGTTTGAATCTAGATCCCCATAGCTTAAGCTGACAATGAATAAATCACAGCATGGGAAACAGATCTCATCAGGGGCCTCACAGATGAATTTCTGGTCTTGGCTCTCAGTTCTCCTTTCTGCCTTTGGCCAGTGTTAATATTTTGGCTGATGCTGATGACCTCATCCAGAGCTGACGCTGGCAATGAAGAAATCATTTCAGGTCACACATATGTGTTTCAGGTCCTGGATCCTACTACTCTTCTTCTCCATCTCCATTCAGTGTTGGTCATAAGGTTAACACTGAGAATACATCATCTGGGAGTGGAACTTGAATCCGGGTCCATGCAGGTAAAGCTGGCAATGAAGAAATCTAAGGCAGAGGGTACAGTTCTCACCACAGGTCCTGGATTTCAAGCCCTGACTTTTGTATCTCATAATGTGCTAGATTTTCCTATGTCACAGGGCTCCCTGAATTGTGCGCTAATGGGGGACAGGGGGTGAAGCGGGGTGAAGCGGGGGGCAGGCCTGCAAAAGCCGGCAGCGATCGCACCTCTGCGGTGCGATCGCTGCCGGCTTTCGCATCCAATAGTGCCATCATAAAAGGTGGCACTATTGGGCGTGAAATAGGCAGCGAAAAGGGTTCTTACCTTTTCGCTGTCCGTGATGTCCTCGCAACGTCCGCCCCGGTGCCGCCCCCGACTCCTCCTCTTCCGATCTTGACGCCACCCCATTTAGTGATCGCACGCGAAAAGTCCCTTTTCGTGTGCGATCACTTTGGAAAATAACCCCCATTGTTTCTTATTTTCAGTCAGTTTATACTTATAGAATTATGAGTATAGTAGTTATATAGAGCTAACTGCCCAGCCCTAATCATGATACTATGCTAGATGAAAACAAAAGAATACAGTGCTGCTCTTATTTCTGAGTCTCATAGTTCATAGTTGTATCTCATCGGACAATTTTACTAGTTGTGTCAGTTTGATATGTCGATCAAATATCCATATCTGTTCATGATTTTCTATCATCCAGTGACAAGGTCATCATAATCTTCCTAACTCTTTTCCCATTATTTTTGTACCTATCTGTTGTTTACATGGCACCTTCTTTTAGGGTGCCATATAAATGTGTAAATAAACATACATGTACTTATGTACAACTGAACAACCTTCTTATGCTCTGGTAGTCTAACATACAAGCATACAAACTGATGGCAGATAAAAGACAACATTTTATCTAGTCTATTCATTTTCCCTTCTTACTACAAAACTAGTACTAGAATCCTAGTTTATACAGTGGTATTTGTTATTACAGTCTTTGCCTTAAGCTGTTTTAGGCTGCTTGTTTTATCCGTTGAGCACATGAGTTTTATTGCTGGTGTCAGACTGGAGGCTTATGATAAAACTGTAAAGCTCTTTGTAAAGTGGAGCATTATTTACAGTTATTATTTACTAGTCTGACCACTGGCATCACATCTACTGTTTTTACAGTTACAGTTGATAAGTGTTCAACTAATATCACTTGCCCAACAAAACAAAATGACTAGCTCCAGGTTAAAGGGCTTGCCATTTATATACTTATGCCAATACCAAATGAAATGGAAAGAGATCAGCAGCCCAAGAGACTGAGTTGCTAAGAGTTGCAAGTAGAGTACTAGGATGAGACACAGTGCACTATAAATAGAACAAACCCAGCTATTGAAGTAATATCTAGAAAATAAAGCAGTGACATTTTACTAAATATTCTTCTATCAGTCCAAAACCAACTCCAACTGCCACTTGCCAAGTTAGTCAATATATATATATTTTTTTCTTTGCCGTACAAGAAAAAGCAAGTTCTGCAGCAGGTGAATCAACAAAAGCCTCCTGTTTTCTTTTCAACATGTTCTTGTCATGTCTAGAGCCAAACAATGAAGGCATTCTTGCAGGAAGAAAAATGGCTTATGTTGCACTTTTGGAAGAACCAAAATGGTGGCAATCTGATCGGACTCTGCAGCAAGTCTTCACCGATTAGTCCCTAAAGCCCTTTTGATTTACCTTCTCGTGGGATAAAGGAAGAGAAAAAGTTTATATTTACCATTCTAAAACTTTTAGATGTAATCAAAACCACAGGTGATGTTAGGTAATTAAAAGACTCTTGGCAGGGGCCCATGAGACTTGGGCCTATACTGTCTGCCCCTGAGAGTATGCTAATTCTGTTCAACAATGATGATCAGCCTCTCCTCTCCCCCCCTCCCCATACAAAGGACTAGTGTAAAACAGAGGTCACTAGTGTTACTGAGATCCTACTCGCCTTGTAGAGACAATTTAAGAAACTGGCACCAACCACACTGGAAGAGCCTAGGGAGTGCACTGTACTGGGTGATTCTTAAACAATCAGTGATGTGCTGCCAGTTTCTTATCAAAGGACTATCACCACTTCTGTTCCACTTGATGAGGCGCTCCTTGTTTTCATAAGATTATCCCTTCTCCACCTCTCTTCATATAATAAAAAATGCATACGAACATACAGTAACTTAACCCTGAAAATTACATTCCACTCATGGGATTCTATGTGGATTCTGAAACCTTTTACTGAATCAGCATACAAATTATCTAAAAATATTGTACAAGAGCTTTTGAAACCACAGAGGTCCCTTTTTCAGATGATACATTAGAGATATTATTCATAATTAAAGAAGGAACTTATATTGTCTTGATATCTCATAGATATCAAGACAAGCAGAGCTCCGGAGTCTCAATGCGTGGATGAGATGATGGTGCAAGGAAGAGGGATTCAGTTTTGTTAGGAACTGGGGAACCTTTTGGGGAAGGGGGAGTCTCTTCCGAAGGGATGGGCTCCACCTTAACCAGGGTGGAACCAGACTGCTGGCACTAACCTTTAAAAAGGAGATAGAGCAGCTTTTAAACTAGAACAAAGGGGAAAGCCGACAGTCGCTCAGCAGCGCATGGTTCGGAGAGAGGTATCTTTAAAGGATACTAATGATGCATTAGAATTAGGGCATCCCGACAGTGAGGTTCCAATAATTAGAAAAGTAGTCCAAGTGCCTGTAACTAAAAACTCACCTGAGCTAAAAAATTCTAACTTATCCCTATCAATTAAAAAGCAGAATAAAAATACAAACAAAAAACAAACTTTGAAATGTTTGTATGCTAATGCCAGAAGTCTAAGAAGTAAGATGGGAGAATTAGAATGTATAGCAGTAAATTATGACATAGACTTAATTGGCATCTCAGAGACATGGTGGAAAGAGGATAACCAATGGGACAGTGCTATACCAGGGTACAAATTATATCGCAATGACAGAGAGGAGCACTCGGGAGGAGGTGTGGCACTTTATGTCCGGGATGGCATAGAGTCCAACAGGATAAACATCCTGCATGAGACTAAATACAAAATTGAATCTTTATGGGTAGAAATCCCTTGTGTGTCAGGGAAGACTACAGTGATAGGGGTATACTACCGTCCACCTGGTCAAGAAGGTGAGATGGACAGTGAAATGCTAAGAGAAATTAGGGAAGCTATCCAAATTGGTAGTGCAGTAATAATGGGAGACTTCAATTACCCCAATATAGACTGGGTAAATGTATCATCGGGTCACACTAGAGAGATAACGTTCCTGGATGGAGTAAATGATAGCTTTATGGAGCAATAGGTTCAGGAACCGACGAGAGAGGGAGCAATTTTAGATCTAATTCTCAGTGGAGCACAGGACTTGGTGAGAGAGGTAACGGTGGTGGGGCCGCTTGGCAATAGTGATCATAATATAATATAATTTGATTTAATGACTGGAAAAGGAACAGTGTGCAAATCCAACGCTCTCGTGCTAAACTTTCAAAAGGGAAACTTTGATAAAATGAGAAAAATTGTTAGAAAAAAACTGAAAGGAGCAGCTACAAAAGTAAAAAATGTCCAAGAGGTGTGGTCATTGTTAAAAAATACCATTCTGGAAGCACAGTCCAGATGTATTCCACACATTAAGAAAGGTGGAAAGAAGGCAAAACGATTACCGGCATGGTTAAAAGGGGAGATGAAAGAAGCTATTTTAGCCAAAAGATCTTCATTCAAAAATTGGAAGAAGGATCCAACAGAAGAAAATAGGATAAAGCATAAACATTGGCAAGTTAAATGTAAGACATTGATAAGACAGGCTAAGAGAGAATTTGAAAAGAAGTTGGCTGTAGAGGCAAAAACTCACAGTAAAACCTTTTTAAATATATCCGAAGCAGAAAGCCTGTGAGAGAGTCAGTTGGACGATTAGATGATCGAGGGGTTAAAGGGGCACTTAGAGAAGATAAGGCCATCGCGGAAAGATTAAATGATTTCTTTGCTTCGGTGTTTACTGAAGAGGATGTTGGGGAGGTACCCATAATGGAGAAGGTTTTCATGGGTAATGATTCAGATGGACTGAATCAAATCACGGTGAACCTAGAAGATGTGGTAGGCCTGATTGACAAACTGAAGAGTAGTAAATCACCTGGACCGGATGGTATACACCCCAGAGTTCTGAAGGAACTAAAAAATGAAATTTCAGACCTATTAGTAAAAATTTGTAACTTATCATTAAATCATCCATTGTACCTGAGGACTGGAGGATAGCAAATGTAACCCCAATATTTAAAAAGGGCTCCAGGGGCGATCCGGGAAACTACAGACCGGTTAGCCTGACTTCAGTGCCAGGAAAAATAGTGGAAAGTGTTCTAAACATCAAAATCACAGAACATATAGAAAGACATGGTTTAATGGAACAAAGTCAGCATGGCTTTACCCAGGGCAAGTCTTGCCTCACAAATCTGCTTCACTTTTTTGAAGGAGTTAATAAACATGTGGATAAAGGTGAACCGGTAGATATAGTATACTTGGATTTTCAGAAGGCGTTTGACAAAGTTCCTCATGAGAGGCTTCTAGGAAAAGTAAAAAGTCATGGGATAGGTGGCGATGTCCTTTCGTGGATTGCAAACTGGCTAAAAGACAGGAAACAGAGAGTAGGATTAAATGGGCAATTTTCTCAGTGGAAGGGAGTGGACAGTGGAGTGCCTCATGGATCTGTATTGGGACCCTTACTGTTCAATATATTTATAAATGATCTGGAAAGAAATACGACGAGTGAGATAATCAAATTTGCAGATGACACAAAATTGTTCAGAGTAGTTAAATCACAAGCAGATTGTGATAAATTGCAAGAAGACCTTGTGAGACTGGAAAATTGGGCATCCAAATGGCAGATGAAATTTAATGTGGATAAGTGCAAGGTGATGCATATAGGGAAAATAACCCATGCTATAATTACAAAATGTTGGGTTCCATATTAGGTGCTACAACCCAAGAAAGAGATCTAGGTGTCATAGTGGATAACACATTGAAATTGTCAGTGCAGTGTGCTGCAGCAGTCAAAAAAGCAAACAGAATGTTGGGAATTATTAGAAAAGGAATGGTGAATAAAACGGAAAATGTCATAATGCCTCTTTATCGCTCCATGGTGAGACCGCACCTTGAATACTGTGTACAATTCTGGTCGCCGCATCTCAAAAAAGATATAATTGCAATGGAGAAGGTACAGAGAAGGGCTACCAAAATGATAAGGGGAATGGAACAGCTCCCCTATGAGGAAAGACTAAAGAGGTTAGGACTTTTCAGCTTGGAGAAAAGAAGACTGAGGGGGGATATGATAGAGGTGTTTAAAATCATGAGAGGTCTAGAACGGGTAGATGTGAATCGGTTATTTACTCTTTCGGATAGTAGAAAGACTAGGGGGCACTCCATGAAGTTAGCATGGGGCACATTTAAAACTAATCTGAGAAAGTTCTTTTTTACTCAACGCACAATTAAACTCTGGAATTTGTTGCCAGAGAATGTGGTTAGTGCAGTTAGTATAGCTGTGTTTAAAAAAGGATTGGATAAGTTCTTGGAGGAGAAGTCCATTACCTGCTATTAAGTTCACTTAGAGAATAGCCACTGCCATTAGCAATGGTTAAATGAAATAGACTTAGTTTTTGGGTACTTGCCAGGTTCTTATGGCCTGGATTGGCCACTGTTGGAAACAGGATGCTGGGCTTGATGGACCCTTGGTCTGACCCAGTATGGCATTTTCTTATGTTCTTATGTTCTTAAATTAATAATTTGCCATCACAGCATATAGAGAATCCAATTTGCTTTAGGATCCATATGGCCACTAGATCATTGTGTTACATATTCCAGTCACTAGACTGAAAATAAAATGCCTTTTTGTACCTTTGTTATCTGGGTGGAGTTCTTTTGTATTGGTCTCTGTCTCTTTTTCTTGATGTCTTTGTTTATCTTCTCCTAACTCCTTTTCCAGGCTTTCCTATCTATTTTTCCCTCTCTCTCCTATATTTATCATCAGGGCCAGTACTTATATAAGGCAAATGAGGTAGTCTCCTAGAGTGCCAAACTTTTGGGGGTAGCAAAATCCTACTAACATCCCAGAGGGGTGCTGTGTCAGAGCTAATACTGCCAAAAAAGGGAGCACTGTACTGGATCTAATGCTACTGGTTAGAGATGTGATTTGTTTTTTTCTGCCGGGTCGTTTTTTGACTCGGATACCTCGTGGTAAATTTCGGGTTTTCTCGTTTTGTTTTTTGAAAAACGAAACGAGGAAACCCTTTTTCAAAAAAGAGCCCCCTCCTGACCCCCCCAAGGCTTGCCAATAATCCCTGGGGGTCCAGCGGGGGTCCGAAAGCGATTTCGTTGTCGGCTGCCAGTAATCAAAATGGCGCCGATAGCCTTTGCCCATACTATGTCATAGAGGCTTTCGGCGCCATTGGTCAGCTCCAGTCACATGACAGGAGCACAAGATGGCGCCGATCGCCATGTGACAGGGGCTGACCAATGGCGCCGGTAGCCCCTGTGACATAGTAGTTCAGAGGCTATTCGGCACCATTTTAAAGAGCACGGCTTGGTGTAGCACGGGCACGGAGGGCAAATGGAGCCCGGGACCCCGCTGGACAACCAGGGATGTACTTCGTAAGTCTTGGGGAGGGATCGTGATCAGGGGGGGGGTGTTGTATTATAGTTTATTTAAATGTTTGGGGTGGTTTGGGGTGGTTTTTAATTTAAAAAAAAAAAAAAAAAAAGTGTCCCTCTCCCCATGCAAACCCGAAAAACGAAATTTCCCCGAAATTCGGGGAAAATTCTTTTTGGGTTTCGGGGTCTCCGAAACCACAACGAATTAGGAAATTTCATTGTGATTTCCTAATTCTGGTGATAAACGAACCACATGTCTACTACTGGTAGGAGGGAGCGCTGTGCTAGAATTGCCCCCAGTAGGTAAATAAAGTCAAGGGGATGCATTACTGAAGATTTGCCTAGGGCTCCAAAAACTCTTGCACAGAGTCTGTTTATCACTTCCTCTTTTCCCCTGGCATCTCTTTCCTTCATTTCTCTTTCCTCTGCTCTAAATTTTTCTATTACATCAGCATCACTTCACTCTCTCCTCTCACACCTGGATCCTATATCTCCTTCTCCCTTATTTCTCACCTTCTAATTCTCTCTGTCCTAATACTTCACTTCTCCAATCTACCCTCCATTGCTCTTCTCACCCTCAATCTCCTCCTCACTGGGTTCTTTCCCATCAATCTCCTGCTATCTGACTCCTTTCTCCTCCAACAGCTATTGCTCCCTCATCCCAATTCTTATCATCACCAAATTGGCTTTCTTCGTCTCCCTCTATTATTTCATTTTATTCACCTCTTCTAACATTCTTCCATCCCTTGCAGTTTGACTTCCTTACCCCATCCCTGTTATGAATCTCTTAACTCATAAGGGTGATGGGGCTGATGTATGATAGAGAGCCAGAGAGGACATTGGTTGGTGGAGGGAGAGTATGCAAAGGAATAATTGGTGATGAGAATGAATCAATTAGATGGTGATGGTATGAAATGGGATATCTTAAAACTATAAGCACTATTCAAGCTCACAATAAATTATAAGGACATGAAAAGAAATTGTAGCAGCCCCATAAATTAAAATACTGACCAATCATACTCTATTCCAATGAAAGGAAAATATCTTTTGGATACAAAGTTGTGGTGACTCAATCTATGGTAACAGCTTCAGCAGCAAGAATGGACTGCCTCAGCCAAGTAGGAACACTGTGGCACTATCCCCAATGGCAGGTGATGTCTATCAGCCCAGGGAGTCATATTCCTCTGTCATTGGTCATAATTAGCAGGATGAGCTCTTTTAATGCAATCTTAAAGATTCCGTTGTCATTGGTGCATCAGTTCTTCAGCCATACCCAACTTGATTGCATGGGAAGAGTGGCAGCAGCATTGGTGGAGGCAGTGGCAGAGATGGAAGCAGCAGTGAGGTCAATGCACACAGTGGTAGGAGAGGTTCCACTAGATCAGACCTGGGCAAGGGGCGGCCCGCGGGCTGAATCTGGCCCGCCTACGGTCTGTGACTGGCACGCCCACTGCTGAGAGCAGACGGAGAATGAGGCACGCTGCCTTCCCTTGCAGAGGGAAGGCAGCAGTTCATTCTCCGCTCCCTCGCTCCCCGATTGGCCGGCCAATCGGGGAGCGAGGGAGCGGAGAATGAACTGTTTTTTTTTACAGCGTCCGGTGGGGGGGAGGGCGTGACTCGAGCGAAGGCACGCTGTCCGATTGGCCGGTGCTGGGCAAGCCTTGCCCAGCACCGGCCAATCGGGCAGCGTGCCTTCACTCGAGTTTCTTTCCTAAATATGTCACAGTTCCGCCTTTTGTGGTCTTTTATCTCAGGGGTCCCCAACCACCGGTCCGCGGACCGGGACCGGGCCGTGGGAGTTTTTTGCCGGTCCGCGGCGCGCGCTCCCGGTCTCTCCCACTGCCGTTGCTGCTGGGCTGTCAGCACGTTCAAGCCCAGTGGGAACGGCAGCGGTGTTAGAAGAAGCTGTGGTACCGCGGCTGGCCTTTTCTTCTTCCCGCGCCTGCACCCCCCCTCCCGTGACCCAGAACAGGAAGTGATACACGGAGCGGTGCACGGGAAGGATAAAGAGCCGTGCCGCGTCGGCTGCAGTGTCGGTCCCCGAGCAATTGAAGCAGCCAGTAATCGAGAAAGGAGTCAGCAGCATGAGCCTCCCGCGGCCGATGGGATTCTTCTTTCTTGGCCTGCGGGGGCTGCTGCAGCTCCCATTTGTGCTCGGGGTGGGGGGGGGGGTGAGAGAAAGAGAGAGAAGCAGCCAGCCTGTGTGTGATTCACTGGTCAGAGAGCTGATGTGTGTGTGTATGTGAGAGACAATGAAAGTGATTGCTCAGGGAGATGACTGATGTGTATGTGAGAGTGTGAGACATTAGTCAGGGAGGTGACTGATGTGTGTGTGTGTGTGAGAGAAAAAGCATGGAAGTGAGAAGTCTGGGTATGTGGGAAAGCATGAGCGTAAGAAGCCTGGTGTTGTGGGAGTGAGAAACCTGGGTGAGTGTGCATGCATGAGAGAGAGAGACTGCTTGGTAAGGTGACGGTGTGTGTGAGAGAAAAACACTGGTGTGTGTGAATGTGAGAGAATGTGATTCAGGGAATGAGAAGCCTGTGCACGTGGAGAGTGAGCATGGAAATGAGAGAGACTGGTGTGTGTGTAACAGAGAGAAAGTGATTATGGGAATGAGAAGCCTGTGCATGTGACGAGAGTGAGCATGAGAGTGAGAAACCTGGGTGTGTGTGAGACAGCATGGGAGGGAGAAGCCTGTATATCTGAAAGAGAACTTGGGAGTGGGAAGCCTGTGTGTGTGTGTATGCATGAGTGAGATCAGGTGACTGGTGTGTGTGTGTGTGTGTGTGTGAGAGAGAGAGAAATAAAGTGATTATGGGAATGAGAAGCCTGTGCATGTGAAGAGTGAGCATGGGAGTGAGAAACCTGGGTGTGTGTGAGACACATCATGGGAGGGAGAAGCCTGTATATCTGAAAGAGAACATGGGAGTGAGAGACTGGTGAGTGTGTGTGTGTGTGTGTGTTTGTGTGAGAGAGAGAGAAAGAAAGTGATTATGGGAATGAGAAGCCTGTGCATGTGGAGAGAACAAGCATGGGAGTGAGAGACTGGTGAGTGAGTATGTGGGTGTGTGTGTGAGAGAGAGAGACAGAGAAAGTGATTATGAGAGTGAGAAGACCATATATGCAAGTAGAACACGGGAGTGGGAAGCCTGTGTGTGTGTGTGTGTGTGTGTGTGTGTGTGTGTGTATGGCATGAGAGAAACTGTTCAGGAAGGTGACTGGTGTATGTGTGCCAAAGACTGTTTGGGAGATGATTGGTGTGTGAGAGACAGAAACTGGTCATGGGGGCATGACTGGTATGGTGTGTGTGTGAGAGACATGGGCACTAAGGAAGAGGACCATAAGTATAGAGCTTAGCTTCTACTGCTGCTTCTGGTGTGTGCCACGGCCTGCAGGGAAGGGGAGTAGGACAGCTGCTGGAGGGGGTAAGTAAAAGTGGCTTTTTAAGTTTATTTTTCTTGACTGCCATTTTAATTGTGTGATGTCTGCTTTTTTGAAATATTTTATTGTTGTTTGGAGAATGTTTAATAGTTTTTATGAGTTTTTAATTGTTGGATGTTATTCTGTTCATAGCTGTTTTGAAACATTTATTCTGCTTATTAGTATAGTTTTACAATTATTTCTGTGTGGGGATCTATAGTGCTTGCTAGTTCTGTTTTCCTAATAAGAGGTGTATTGGTTTTTAGGACCTGATTTTAATATTTGTAGTGTTGCCTTTTCATAGCTAGGGTTGCTCCTGTTTGAGTGTATTCCATAATACAGGTGTAACTGTGTGCGGATTAGTTTATGTGCATTACTACAGATCCTGGGAGTATGTTAGGTCGGTTCTGTGTCTGTTACCGAGATGAGATATTTTGCTAGCATGTAAGCGTTTGTATCGGTCTTATTTGTTGTGTTTTCTCAGAGGACATGCATTGGTGGTAAACTGCTGTCTTTTCATAAGTAGGGCTATTGAGAACTGAGTTAATTATATTAGTCCGGCCCTCTAAAACCATCCCAATTTCTCATGCGGCCCCATGGGAAAATTAATTGCCCACCCCTGCACTAGATGGATGTGTCATCTTCCTAACTGTGAGAAGTGAGTTTGAGTCTATTTCTGGTCCTGGTGGTTGCCCTTGTAAGGAAAGAATCCAGGTCTTTGCAACCCAAAGGGCAGAGGGTACTCAACTACTGTAACTTAGAGCAGGAGAAAAGAGGAACATTTTAGAGACACTGTCAATTATTACTTTCAAGATATATGAAAGGCAATTGTCAAATTAGAACCTTTTTTCTCTTCTCAAGTCCAGGACATGTATTTATCTGTCAAAAATACTGAATCCAAACTAACTGTGAAGGATCATGCTAGAAGAATTTTGACATCTGGGGAGGGGAGATATTTCAATTACTGCTTACATCCTAAGCAGATCCTAAGATATCATTAATGAAAGTGAATACTACAGTTAAGGATAATATTAATTCCTTTACAAATAGAAAATCTGGAGAATACCATAAAAGTGAAGAAACTTTAATTTATTAATTTCTCTAGAGTTTCACATTTCCTGGCTATGGATTCTTTAAACATTATCTCTTGGAGATTTTCCAAATTCTCTTAGAAACTATTCCCCCCTATGGCATCGTATGTGATCATAGGGTGGCCAGAGAATAATCAGGCTGGACGCTGGCTATTCTCTCATAAACTTCTTTATTAATAACAAGAAAACAAAACAGAAACAGCAAAATAATGACAGTTCAGCAGTATTAGCCTTCTCTAGGCTTCCTTTTCTTCCCTGGGGCCCCCTTGTTCTCCATGGGCCTAACTTCTTATCCCCTTCTAAGGAGGACACCCTCAGAGTAAAACTCCCTTCCGGTCTGTGACTTAAGGTGGACCAGCCTAAATGCATGGTACCAGGCTTTTAGGGAGGGTCTTTCACACACCCCTATAACTGGGGTATATTTCCATTTGATTTCCATGCAGTCTAAGGAACAGAATAATATTCTAACAGGAATGCTATGAAAGCTGGATGCTTGCACTGAGCTCCCGGAGGGGTAAGGGATTTGGTGATTCCTAGGTGGGGTGGGTGGTTTCTGATTAGGCTTATGGAGGGAAGGAGGGACTTCAAGAGGTTGTTTACAATCAAGCAGAGTTTTGCAAAATCGAGGTGGAAGGGAGGTTTTTTGGGCCTATAGGCCCACTATGTTTTTAGTATTTTTGGAGAGCTTGGAAGGAAGTTGGATCAGGTGCAATGTCCAACATTTGCTTTACTGAGGTAGACAGGCAGGGGATTGAGCCAGCAGGTCCACTAGGGTATTATTTTTTAAAATGGTTTGATATTGAAATGCATTTCATCTAGCCTTCTGAGAGATCCCCCAAGGTAAAGTAATCTTATATGTAAGAAGCTGGGTTATACTGCACCTGCTTGAACCTACAATTTAATTCTGAAGAGTAGTACAGCCTTGTAAGAAGTTTATTTTGTTCTATGAGATCACAAAGTATTGAAAGTAGATATTTTTTGGATTCAATACATCTGTTTTGGTGAATACTTATAATGTTGTTCTTTTAGTTTAGGAAGATTCCTAAAGTAATCCTTTACAAAACAATGGCCAGCATTTGGCATTGGTTGCCGATTTGATAGCTGTTTCTGCGTGGAGCAAGGAGGAACATCAAATGTATTTCCAGAAATAGCATAAGCCACATTTTAATTCATCAAAATATTAAAATAATAAACACATATTTAACAATTAAGCTTTGCACTAATGAATTGCACACATTAAAAAGGAGATTTTTTTTTTCTGATTGATGATTGTAAGATCCACTGCCATGTTGTTTTGAGTAAATCAAAACTGATTTGAATCTGAAGTTTTTCTTCAGGTTTTTGGTCACATTAACACTTTCTGTAAATATTTCAGATGAAGTAGTTTGTAATTTAAAGGTTAACCAGACAAACCCTTTTGAATATTTACCTCTTATTTCTTGTATTTCCACATCATCAAATCTGCAGATATTCCAGCAAATTCAGTCTGAATCTCAAATCATTCTACATATTAGTTCAAAGAATGTTTCATATCTAATTTTTTTTATTATTATTTTTTCACGTGGTATCGTAATATTCCAACATTTTATTTACTTTGCCTATGGACTTTATGGTTTTTTTTTTAATTTCAAGAAATATGATGTTGTATATCAAATATTCTAGTTCATACCTTGGCAGACCATAGAATTAGATCAGATTTGGATCCATATTGATTCATTTCACAACTATCTTCAGTTATTTGCAATGTATTATTTTGTCAGTCACAGTATAGTTGACAAAATGCTTGCTATCTAATAAACATATATGAATATGGAAAAGCTGTTTTCTTATTAACACTCATTGAAAATCTTACATTCAGAGATAGTATACCAAATGCATATATGAATCCAAAAAACTTCCCTTAGCTCAAAGATGAAAAAAGTAAAATGGGCTCTAGCAGTTGTTAATAAAAAGGACAGACTGCTATCAAAAGGCATGTAAGTGTTTTAGTCCAATGTTACAAACAGGGCCACCATTCTTATCACTGACAACTTTCCATATTCTAACACAGATCTCTACCATGTTTCTATCACTTTTGACCCTGACTAGGGTTGCACATGTAACCCTTACTGTGAATTCCCACTGTGTCATAGTAATAAAAGCAGGGTCCATTTAAGAAATTCATAAATCATGCAAGTCATCATTAGGTATCTCTCATCTGCATGAAAATTTGTTACATAGCAGATAAGCAAAGGACTGCAGTGCAAGTCAATTTCAGAGTTAACCAAACTCAGAATAACAGAATATAGAAGGACACAAATTTTATTGTTTGTTTGAAGCTGAAGATGAGAGATTTATCTAAATGTTGAACTTTAGGTTAAGAGCTGATGGTACTCGTTCAAACAGTGATATAAGTGCATTTATTATATCTAGATTTAATAGTAAAGGGGCGGATTTTCAGAGCCCTGCTCGCGTAAATCCGCCCAAAACCGGGCGGATTTACGCGAGCAGGGCCCTGCGCGCCGGGAAGCCTATTTTACATAGGCCTCCCGGCGCGCGCAGAGCCCCGGGACTCGCGTAAGTCCCGGGGTTCTCGGAGGGGGGCATGTCGGGGGGCGGGCCCGGTCGTCGCGGCGTTCCGGGGGCGTGTCGGCAGCGTTTTGGGGGCGGGTACGGGGGCATGGCTACGGCCCGGGGGCGTGGCCGCGTCCTCCGTACCCGCCCCCAGGTCGCGGCCCGGCGCGCAGCAGGCCCGCTGGCGCGCGGGGATTTACGTCTCCCTCTGGGAGGTGTAAATCCCCCGACAAAGGTAAGGGGGGGGTGTAGACAGGGCCGGGTGGGTGGGTTAGGTAGGGGAAGGGAGGGTAAGGTGAGGGGAGGGCAAAGGAAAGTTCCCTCCGAGGCCGCTCCGATTTCGGAGCGGCCTTGGAGGGAACAGGGGGAGGCAGCGCGGCTCGGCGCGCGCAGGCTATACAAAATCGATAGCCTTGCGCGCGCCGATCCAGGATTTTAGTGGATACGCGCGGCTCCGCGCGTATCTACTAAAATCCAGCGTACTTTTGCTTGAGTCTGATGCGCAAGCAAAAGTAGGCTGATCGCGCTTCTTTTAAAATCTACCCCAAAGAGTTTCCATTATTGTCTTTACATTAACGTAACATGATAAATTTTAGTTTGAAACTTTATGACCATTTTTTATTGATATTGCCTTGCATTGCTCTTTGTAAGAAAAATAAGGCTTGAAATGCATAATGTATTACATTGTATGTCCAGAGAATTAGTTGCAAGCAAAGGGCTGCTGTGGAATTCATAGAGATGTGCATCGAGTAAAAATGTTGTGCCAGGCTTCATTTCGGGGCCCCCTGTGGGAATTTCGTTTTTTCCTAAATTTCGGAAAAAATTCAATCATTTTTCGGTTCTCTTGAACCATTCCAAATTAGGCAATTTCATTGACATTGCCTAATTCGGGGAAAACGATTGCACATCCCATCATTTCTAGAGCTATCCGAGCTCTGAATAAAAGACTGTGGAAGGACCCTAATCATATTTTTTTTTTTTAAAGGGTATCCTGGAGTTGCTGAGAAGCAAGCAAGCAAGCTGCAAGAGGAGCAGCTACCAATCCCCTTACTGTCTGAAGTTCAGCTCTGCAGGAAGTAAGCCCGTGTGAAGACACTAGGACTGCATTTGTAAAATAAAATTGTGCATACATGCACATACCAAATTGGTGTTCATTTACAGAGCCAAAGAACTGAGCTCAGCAACATTGTAGGATTGCAAGTTGAAATAATCAAATATTGGCAGTGTTCTATATTACTTTTTAATCCTATTGCCCCAATAAAAACGCATCTGTTGCAATTATTTTATTGTGTTGAATTGTTTATTGGTACCAAGTTCCCTAATAATTGCATGCTTAGAAGTAGCAAGCACACAGGAGGTATATTAGATTTGCTCTGCTGTTCAAAACTGCAGACATTTGCAGCCAAATTCCATCTTGCAGAGAGCCCTGGTAAAAGCGAGGAGGTTGCTTTTGGAAGTTATCGTTTTCCCCCTTCACTCTGTGACTACCCCTTTCTGAAGAACATTTGAATGAGAAGGGAGAGAGTGGTGCGCACACACTTCTTTAAAAGACGTTTATCACCGATTCAAAGTACCCAAGAATGTATTCAGCAAACCTTGGAGCAACAGGCAGGGCCAGGGGCAGCTCAAGGCAATCTGCTGCCTGAAGTGAGGGAGGCGAGGGAGACCCTTCCCCGAGGCACGCCACAGGTCAAATTCCCACTTGGAGCCTGGCCCTTTGGGGAATTTGAAATGCTGGAAGGGGGAATGCAGAGGTCAGAGTTCCCAAAGAAGTAACAGATAAAGCGCTAGTAATAATATTCCTAGGTAGCTGGTAATCCTGGCACACTCCTAGGAACCCTGCCATTTCCCCAGCATCTGCCCCCTGGAGATGTTGAAGATGGGTGAATGGTGGGGGTCTGTGTTTGGTGCACACTTTCAGGCCAGTGCAAAGGTATTAGGCGTCCTAGATAAACCTTATAGTCTTGAGCCAACCTTCTCCTTCCTTCCAAACTGCTCTAGAACCCTAAGAACATAAGAACATAAGAAATTTCCATGCTGGGTCAGACCAAGGGTCCATCAAGCCCAGCATCCTGTTTCCAACAGAGGCCAAAACCAAGCCACAAGAACCTGGCAATTACCCAAAGAAACCCTACAGAAACTACACATAGCAGAATACCTTACTTTGGTTATAAATGCAGAACACAGATAGAATCTCCACAAAATACAGAATAAAGAACATGATAATAAGCATAAATTTGCAAAAACTTAGCTGGACGCCACAAACCAGACTATGTAAGCAGTACAACAATGAAAAAACAGAAATAAACATTCCTCATAAAATAAAATCAAGAAATAGAAAATATCAATCATAATAATAAACCATATTAATAAAAAGAAATTTAAAAAAAGCTGACAAATAGAATATTTATTTATTTAGTTAGTTAGTTAGGCATTTTATATACCATAGTTCCAGAGTAAGATCACAACAGTTTAAAAACCCATTGTTCATATTCTTGTTTAACAATCACATTCTGAGCCACCATTCATAATCTAGATCAAAACCATGACAGATATATGTTCTTATTCATGTTCGCACATATTCTCGGTCAATATGACAGTAGATTTATAGTCTTCATATTCATATGTTTTCAAAGTCAGCATTACAGCAAGTAGAGATCCTAATTCAACTACCTATAAACTTTTCATTACTTATTGCTTAGTAAGCAATAAGTAATGAAAAGTTACTTCACTACCATTGTCTCTTGTTCAGGTTTTCAGTATATAGGTATTTTATGTAAAATCCTAAGCTTTTCTAAAGATCCATAAAAACTCATAAAACTCATAAACATTTTTAAAAATTCCCTAAAAGCAATAAATTTTTTCAGAACATCAGACACATCAAGTAACACCCAATAATCAAACTAATAAGGATTTAAAAAAAATGTTCTCACTCTCCATTCCTGGGAACATTTGATTTCTAGTTACCCAGAGATTTTTGTGGATTACTGGGAGGAGGAAGGGATGCACAAACTTTGTTCTCTCTCACATAAGCTCACACACAGATGTGCTCTCTCTCCAACACAATTGCTCTCTCTCACTCACCCCCTTCTTCTCACTCACAACCTCTCTCCCCTTACTTCCCTTTTGACTTGCCCCTCTCTTTCCCTCCCATTTCATTCACACCCCTTCTGTTTCCTGTCACTCCTTCTTCTTTCACCTCTTTTTTTACTTAAACCTCCTCTCACTTTCCCCTTACCTCCCTATTCATATCTTTCCCTCTCATTCAGTCCCCTTTTTTCATATCTTTACTTTTTGATCACTCACCTTCTTCTGTTACCCCCTCACTCACATCCCCTGCCTTTCCTTCCCTTTTGACTTATCCCTACCTCCCCCTCATTTCCTTTTTGACTCACCTCTCATCTTTCCCTCCATTCTCACTCATTCTCCTTTTGTTCCCTCTCAGTCACTCAATCAATCCTATTCCTACTTTTTGACTCACCTTCTCACTTACCCCTTTCCTTCCCATTCATTGTTCTTCCTTCTCATTCACTCTCCTTTCTTCCCATCTCCTTTCTTTTCCTGTCAGTCACTCACCTTCCCTTACCTCCTCAATCACACCCCCTGACTTTCTTTTTGCTTTTGACTATTACCTGCCTCGCACAAGCTTCCTTTTTGACTCATCCCTCCTTATTCCTCCTCTCCATTTTCACTCATACACTTTATGTTTCCTCTCAGTTACTCACTCCCTTTACTATCCCTCTTTTTAATTCACTACCCCTCACCCCTTGCCTTCCTTCTCATTCACACCTCTTTCCTCCCATCTCCTTTTCTTTCCTCTCAGTCATTCATCTCCTATTCTTACTTCCTCACTCACATTCCATGCCTTTCCTCCCCTCTCTCCTCCCCTCTCTTTTCTGTCCATCCCCTCCTCTCTTCTCTTTTTCTTTCTTCTATTGGCAGTCACCATCTGGAGTAGCAATGCTAGTCTTCTTACTGGTGGGGTGTGAAAACCCCTCCAGCACATCATTTCATGCATTACATGGGTCCTTTTTCCTGCTGGTGGAGAGTGGGAACCCTACCAGCATATCATTCAATACACCATCATCACATGGACCTTCTTCAGGCTAGCAGGGTGTGGGAATCTCACCAGCATGTCATTTTCATGTGTTGCACGAGGCCTTCTTCCTTCTGGTAGGGATTACCCACAAGCATGTCATTTGTTGCACTGGCACTGCATGGAACTTCTTCTTGCAGGTGGGGTGTAAGAACCCTGCCAGCACATCATTTTGATTTGCCTGCATCACACAGGGCCTTCTTCTTGCTGTCAGGGAGTGGGAACCATGCCAGCATGTCATCTGATGTGTCAGCATAGCGCAGGACTATCTTCTTGCTGGTGGGGAGTAGGAACTCTGCCAGTACCTCATCGTGTGTATCGCCACCACATGGATCTTCCTTTATCCTGTTGTTGTGCTGTGGGAACCCCACTGACTTTCAATAAACAAGGCAAAGTGAGGTGGCCACCACAGAGGTGTACAACCATAACACTCAGAATCCCGCTGGTCATGCTCTGCCAGGTCTTTGGAAAATATAAAGATGTCATTCAGATATACAATCATGCTATGATCTAGCATATCGTGAAATATTTCATTCACCAGGTCTTGAAAAATAGCATGAGTGTTTCTTAATCCATACACCATCACCAGATATTCAACGAGGCCATAACGAGTTTGAAACACCATCTTCCATTTATCTCCTTTCCTGATACGGACAAAATTATATGTTCCCCTCAAATCGTGCTTTATGAATATTTGAGATGCTTGGAGATGTTCTAACAATTGATTAATAAGAGGCAGGGGGTAGCAGGAGGGTCCCCTTGCCAAAGTCCCTGGTGGTCCAGCGGGGGTCCTGGAGTGATCTCCTGCACTCGGGCCATCGGCTGCCGGTATTCAAAATGGCACCGATAGCCTTTGCCCTTACTATGTCACGGGGCTACTGGTGCCAATGGTTGGCCCCTGTCACATGGTAGGAACGCAAGATGGTGCCGGCCGTCCATTGCTCCTACAATGTGACGGGGGCCGACCAATGGCACCAGTAGCCCCTGTGACATAGTAAGGTCACAGGGGCTACTGGTGCCTATTCTCAATAGGGAATAGGGATTGCCAGAGGAGCTTCATTATTAAGGGTTTTATGGATGAGAGACAATGTCTTGAAAGTTATTCTGAATTCAATTGGCAACCATGTGTCTTAGGGCCGAACCCCTGGACCTTGCCCCTGCCTCGTGATAGGAGTGAGGTCAAGACAACATCATTTTGAAAAATTGTGTTGATGGGCCTGGAGCTAGAAAGCAGTCCTCGTTCCATGGAACTTCAATGACTTCTTTTTGAGGGGGGGGGGGGGGGGGGAATGGGGTGTGGCTGGGAGTTCAGCTTTTCCACCAGACCACGGGCTAATTTTTTGTTGGCGGGGTGGGGAACCACCAGATCCCAGGGATGTTTTCTTTATTTGGATGGAGAGAAAGGGAGTCATATGGGTAAGGGAGCATGTTTTCACATTCAGGGGAGAGGGCGGGAAAGGGAATGGGCCATCACCATCTGATTTGCATCAATTCTTTTTAGGGGCCAGTGTCACTTTAAAAGGTGGCAGAGAGGGGCAAGCAAGGCTCTCCAAAGACCCCTGGGGTGATTTAGGCAACATTTGGGGGTCACAAATATTTGAGCCTCAGATCCTTTAAGTGATGGCAGAAAAAGCTGAGCTGGGCCACCATCTCGTTCTAGAAAAGGAAAAAATATAGGAAAAAAATAATAACTTATTTGCTTACTTATTTTCAAATGTTGTGCTATTAACTTGTTTCTTTTAATCCTTGTTTTCTCTAAAAAGTTGTTGCCAGCTATCCACTTAACCCCAATATACTCTGCCACTGATATCAGGAAGATCTCTGCCATGGATGGTGCTAGTCTAGCCCTGGAATATATACCTATACAGTTGCTTGTTTGGTTAATAATATTATTTACTCATTGATTCTGTAATCAGAAAGTATGAGACTGCTGAGATCTAAATAGAGTTTGCAATTGGAGGTTTCAGTAGTTTTTTCTAGATATTAGTTGGAAATATCCATAGCATGTATTACTTAAATCCAGCAGATACGTCTCCAACATTTAAGTCCTGTACATTCTGCATTTTGCCAGTATCACTAGTATGTTCAAGTGACAGTGTGTTTAATGTATCTATAATTGTCTAGCAAAAATCAGATCTCCAGCAAATTTCCTTAAAAAACAAAAAAAACAAAAACATGCCATAATGCTTTAACCTATAAAGAAGCTATTCTGCAGTACAGCTGAGACAAACCAGATCACAACATGTTGTAGATCAATTACCTGGCAATTGTGTCTATATGTTGCATCAAGAGCAACGGTTCACTTCAAATAGCATCCTCTAAAATGTTATTACTTGAGGCATACATAATTTGGATTGGGGTTTAAATGAAGTTATCTTTTTAGAGTTCAGCTTGGGCTCCTCAATTGCTACAGTGCGTGGTACAAAAACAGTGTGTGTGAATTAGGTTATCTTACCATGATACTAACAACCTTGACCTCTACTAATCAGCTTCTCTCTAATAAGGGCATCTTCGTGGATTTTCTCTTCTAAGTATGGTACGGTTTGTTTCTTGACATTAATTTCAAATTCACATTGTAGGGAAAGGATGCTCAGTTGGAAATTGAACCACATTAACCACTATATAAAAAAAAAAGTCTAATGCATAACTTGCACTAGCAAATTTTGCATGACAAACAATGTGAACTTGACTGAAGTGTCACCTTGCTGCAGTTTGAAAGTTTGTGAAACAAGATCCCCACCTAGTGGTATCAATATTAATCTCTTACCAGCAAAATAATACTTGTCTGAGGGATTTAAAGCATTTTATCTATTTGATGCACCCATGCTGTTTTATGTGATTAGGTTAATTGGTAGAGTCAGACAGGCCCAGTTATTGAGCTGTCATAAGCAGTCTTTAGTTAGTTATTATTTAATTCCTATTGAGGGAACATTGTCCAGTTAAAGACATATTATTGCTCATGAATATGATTTTTAATCTGTCTTTTCTATTAGATTAAAAAAAAAAGTACGAGTGTGATTCACACATTCTAAGATCAAAGATTTTTTTTGCCAGCCAAGGATCCTCAGGAAAATTAAAAACCTTTATTGGTAATGCACCTTTAGTAGGGATTATTTTCACTGAACTAAAAGCTCTATGCAGGTAAATGTGTTTAGTAGTGCATATACTTTTTATCTGCCTAAAAATGTGGGTAAAGTTAGGTACAGGGAGAAAGTACACAAGATGATTTAATTTTTAAATCCCCACATGTACTTTTAGGTGCAAACTTTGCTTCTGTTCCCGTGTAGGTGCAAAGTATGTGGGTTCTTTTCTACCCATGTTGGATTTACTGGCTATATGCTCAGTGAAAATGAACCTGCAGGCTGCATACATATGAGCAGTCTCATTTCTGACCTCTCTATAAAAAAAATGTTTAGGTCCATTTGCACTGGCTTGGATGGTGAAAAGGGGCATTGATAAATAAACAAGACAATTTTTGTCTATGATTTGCTTGTGACTTTTGATCAAAATAGCTATTTAAGAAATAAGTGTAATTGCTTTCATGATTTTTCAGAGGAATGTTTTGATTCCAGAAGCTGCAAGAAATCAGTTCCTCCTACAAAGCATGCACTAACTTTCAAAATCAGGCAAGCAAATTAAATAGCAGATGTTTTTGCTTTTTCTTTCACCATACTTTTACCTGAAACTTCAAAAAATGACTTTTAGATGTCTTAAGAAAAACCTGAATCCAGACCAAAATCTAGAAGGGAATTAGTAAATATAGGTTAACATGTATGATAACGGCTTCTTGTGCACACTATGCAATTAGTCCTTATCATGTATAATAAGACAGTTCCCCAAAACTTTAACACGCAAGCACTAAAATTAGCACTCGCTCACATGCAAATGAGGAAGCATTATAAACAAATGAGGTAAGCAGCTCTCCTCATGCTATTTTCCATAGGCCCAGTAAAGGGAAAAATGTAACTCCTGCCTCAGACCAGATTTTAATTTTTTCCTGGCATGCTGTGGCTAAAAATTGTCCATACTTGACCAACCCTTTGACTTTGGGCTGATTAGCACAGGGGATTTAATCTTTCTCAAGCCCTAGCAAACAAAAAATTGTACCTTCCACAGATGACCACCCAACTCCTCTGATAGGTATACATTAGGGATGTGCAGAAGGAAAAACTTTGTTGCAAATCAGTTTTCATTTCACCGGGACCCAAATTCGTTGCATTCGTTTCATAGGGGGGAAAACCAATTTGATGATTAGTTTTATTTGTTTTCCGATTTCCCATTAAAGTCAATGGGGGAAGTATTTGCAGCCTATTTTTGGCTGCAGAATTGGAGTTTTCTTATCAATTCTGATGAAATTTCTGGGGAGCAATCATCAGAACGACAAAAGAGCTCCAAGGTACTTAGACTGTGGCAAACTGGCACCAAAGTGGCATGAATAGCCTAAGGCACTTTAAAGGGGCAAAGGGGTACCAGGAGTGACAAGAGTGCTTTAATAGAGGTGCAAAGCAGCAGCGAGAGTGTCAAAAACACACCACAGCTTCAAAAGAGAGCACCGATAACAGTTGCATGAACCCTCGAAGGCAGCATGACAGGCAAAGTGGCAAGACAAGTGGCATCAACATCCTACAGCACAATGAAAGGGGAACATAGCAAGCAGAAAGACTAGCATCAACACACTGAGGAACTATGATAGTGGCAAGAACACCACAAGGAGTCGAGTCAGTCATCTGGTATATGCAGCAAGACAGAGTGACAGAAAGCTGATAGGGGCAAGACAGGCTGGCGGAGTGTAGGTAGTCTGGTCCCTGTAGTTTTGATAGGGGCAAGACAGGCTGGCCCAGGGGATAGTTCCCTTTCCTTTGTTCAGGAAATGGCTCCCTAGAATAGGTTTGCCCCTAGAGTGGGGTGTTTCCATTGGCATCTAGTGAGCTCTCACTGGTCTTTAAAAATCTGGTGGAGTTAGATATACAAACGAGAATTTTCAAGCCTGAGTTTTCTTTGCTTCGGTGTTTACTGAGGAGGATGTTGGGGAGGTACCCATACTGGAGAAGGTTTTCATGGGTAATGATTCAGATGGACTGAACCAAATCAAGGTGAACCTAGAAGATGTGGTAGACCTGATTGATAGGGATGTGAATCGTTTTTTGACGATTTAAAATATCGTCCGATATATTTTAAATCGTCAAAAATCGTTAGGGCCACGATACAATAACAATTCCCCCGATTTATCGTCAAAAAATCATAAATCGGGGGAAGGGGGAGGGGAAGGGGGAGGGCGGGAAAACCAGCACACTAAAACACCCTAAAACCCACCCCAGACCCTTTAAATTAAATCCCCCACCCTCCCGAACCCCCCCCAAAATGCCTTAAATTACCTGGGGGTCCAGCGGGGGTCCGGAACGGCCTCCTGAAATCGAATCGTGTTGTCTTCAGCCGGCGCCATTTTGCGCCGCCATTTTGCAAAATGGCGGCGCAAAATGGCGCCGGCCATAGACCAACATGATTCGACTGCAGGAGGTCGTTCCGGACCCCCGCGGGACTTTTGGCAAGTCTTGTGGGGGTCAGGAGGCCCCCCCAAGCTGGCCAAAAGTCCCTGGGGGTCCAGCGGGGGTCCGGGAGCGATCTCCTGCCGCGAATCATTTTTCCGTACGGAAAATGGCGCCGGCAAGAGATCGACTGCAGGAGGTCGTTCCGGACCCCCGCTGGACTTTTGGCAAGTCTTGTGGGGGTCAGGAGCCCCCTCCCCAAGCTGGCCAAAAGTCCCTGGGGGTCCGGGAGCGATCTGCTGCCGCCAATCGATTTTTGCGATTCGCGGCAGCAGATCGCTCCCGGACCCCCAGGGACTTTTGGCCAGCTTGGGGGGGGGGCTCCTGACCCCCACAAGACTTGCCAAAAGTCCAGCGGGGGTCCGGAACGACCTCCTGCAGTCGATCTCCTGCCGGCGCCATTTTCCGTACGGAAAAACGATTCGCGGCAGGAGATCGCTCCCGGACCCCGCTGGACCCCCAGGGACTTTTGGCCAGCTTGGGGGGGCCTCCTGACCCCCACAAGACTTGCCAAAAGTCCAGCGGGGGTCTGGAACGACCTCCTGCAGTCGAATCATGTTGGTCTATGGCCGGCGCCATTTTGCGCCGCCATTTTGCAAAATGGCGGCGCAAAATGGTGCCGGCTGAAGACAACATGATTCAATTTCAGGAGGCCGTTCCGGACCCCCGCTGGACCCCCAGGTAATTTAAGGAATTTGGGGGGGGGGTTCGGGAGGGTGGGGGATTTAATTTAAAGGGTCGGGGTGGGTTTTAGGGTGTTTTAGTGTGCCAGCTCACGATTTTAACGACTTTCACGATACTTTAAACACCCAAACGGCAACAATACGATTCCCTCCCCCTCCCAGCCGAAATCGATCGTTAAGACGATCGAGGACACGATTCACATCTCTACTGATTGACAAACTTAAGAGTAGTAAATCACCTGGACCGGATGGTATACACCCCAGAGTTCTGAAGGAACTAAAAAATGAAATTTCAGACCTATTAGTAAAAATGTGTAAACTATCATTAAAATCATCCATTGTACCTGAAGGCTGGAGGATAGCTAATGTAACCCCCATATTTAAAAAGGGCTCTAGGGGCGATCCGGGAAACTACAGACCGGTTAGCCTGACTTCAGTGCCAGGAAAAATAGTGGAAAGTGTTCTAAACATCAAAATCACAGAATATATAGAAATACATGGTTTAATGGATCAAAGTCAGCATGGCTTTACCCAAGGCAAGTCTTGCCTCACAAATCTGCTTCACTTTTTTGAAGGAGTTAATAAACATGTGGATAAAGATGAACCGGTAGATGTAGTGTACTTGGATTTTTAGAAGGCATTTGACAAAGTTCCTCATGAGAGGCTTCTAGGAAAAATAAAAAGTCATGGGATAGGTGGCAATGTCCTTTCTTGGATTGCAAACTGGCTAAAAGACAGGAAACAGAGAGTTGGATTAAATGTACAATTTTCTCAGTGGAAGGGAGTGGGCAATGGAGTGCCTCAGGGATCTGTATTGGGACCCTTACTTTTCAATATATTTATAAATGATCTAGAAAGAAATACAACAAGTGAGGTAATTAAATTTGCAGATGATACAAAACTGTTCAGTGTAGTTAAATCACAAGCAGATTGTGATAAAGTGCAGGAAGACCTTGTGAGGCTGGAAAATTGGGCATCAAAATGGCAGATGAAATTTAATGTGGATAAGTGCAAGGTGATGCATATAGGGAAAAATAACCCATGCTATAGTTACACAATGTTCGGTTCCATATTAGGTGCTAATACCCAAGAAAGAGATCTAGGCGACATAGTGGATAACACAATGAAATCGTCGGTTCAGTGTGCTACGGCAGTCAAAAAAGCAAACAAAATGTTGGGAATTATTAGAAAGGGAATGGTGAATAAAACGGAAAATGTCATAATGCCTCTGTATCACTCCATGGTGAGACTGCACCTTGAATACTGTGTACAATTCTGGTCACTGCATCTCAAAAAAGATATAATTGTGAAGGAGAAGGTACAGAGAATGGCTACTAAAATGATAAGGGGAATGGAACAGCTTCCCTATGAGGAAAGACTAAAGAGTTTAGGACTTTTCAGCTTGGAGAAGAGATGGCTGAGGGGGGATATGTTAGAGGTGTTTAAAATCATGAGAGGTCTAGAACAGGTAGATGTGAATCGTTTTTTTACTCTTTTGGATAATAGAAAGACTAGGGGGCACTCCATGAAGTTAGCATATGGCACATTTAAAACTAATCGGAGAAAATTCTTTTTCACTCAACGCACAATTAAACTCTGGAATTTGTTGCCAGAAGATGTGGTTACTGCAGTTAGTATAGCTGTGTTTAAAAAAGGATTGGATAAGTTCTTGGAGGAGAAATCTATTACCTGCTATTAATTAAGTTGACTTCGATAATAACCACTGCTATTACTAGCAACGGTAACATGGAATAGACTTAGTTTTTGGGTACTTGCCAGGTTCTTATGGCCTGGATTGGCCACTGTTGGAAACAGGATGCTGGGCTTGATGGACCCTTGGTCTGACCCAGTATGGCACGTTCTTATGTTCTTATGAGGTGGAGGAGGGTGCCATGTGAACAGTGGTTCAACATGGGTCAATAGGTACTAAGAGATAGGCTGGTCGGCTACCCTAAGGAGCGTTCCCTTTCCTTTGAGCAGGAAAGGGCTCCCTGGAATGGGTTGGCCCTTAGAGTGGAGCACTAGCCTTCAAAGCGTGTTTGTTTTAATTAAGGATCCCTGCTGTGAAGGATTAGTATTTTGAATTGCCAGAGACTGAGGGTTCCCTTTGCAACGAGGGTTCAGCCTTTAGGACCAAAAGAAGTGCTGACTAGGGGTGTGCATTTGTTTTCGACGTATTGTGAATCCGCAATGTATATGCTATATTTGTTGTATTCGTGAGGGTTCCGACACGTATGGAGAACCCCCACTAATACAATGGATCACCAACCAAGAGGCCCCAGACCCTCCTGACTCCCCAAGACTTGCTAAAAGTACCTGGTGATCCAGCGGGGTTCCTGGAGCGATCTCCTGCACTCGGGCAGTTGGCTGCCGGTATACAAAATGGCACCGATAGCCCCTGTGACATAGTAAGGGCAAAGGCTATAGGCGCCATTTTGAATACTGGCAGCCGACAACCCACGTGCTGGAGATCACTCCAGGAGTCTTGGGGGGGGGGACTCCTGACAGCCCGAATGCATGAGAGAGTCTTGGGGAGGACTTCTGCCCCCCCCCCCCCCAAGACTTGAGGAGGATAATGCCAGCTAATTTTCTAGGACTCCTCTGGCCAATGTATGGGCAATTACCTGTGTATGAATACCATAGGATAACAGCAGTTCCACTGTTGTGAATATTCAAAGTTATAAGCAGCATTGCTTGATAGTGGGACCGTGTAATCGCAACAGGCAGGCACTAAAGTCATCTACTGATGTGCTAGCAGCTTTGTGAATCTATTCAATATAAGAACATAAGAACGTGCCATGCTGGGTCAGACCAAGGGTCCATCAAGCCCAGCATCCTGTTTCCAACAGAAGCCAAACCAGGCCACAAGAACCTGGCAATTACCCAAACACTAAGAAGTAGAGATGTGAATTGTGTGATCGATTTTGGCTATGGGGGGGGGGGGGAATCTGATCGTCTTAGTTTTTTAGGTTAAAAAATCATTTTATCGGGGGAGGGCGGGAAAACCAGCACACCAAAACAACCCTAAAACCCACCCCGACCCTTTAAAATAAATCCTCCACCCTCCCGAATCCCCCCACAATGTTTTAAATTACCTGGGGTCCAGTGTGGGGGGGGGGTCCCGGCGCGATCTCCCGCTCTCTGGCCACGGCTGCGTTAAGAGAAATGGCGTCGGTGGCACTTTGCCCTTATCATATGACAGGGCAAAGGTAGCGCCGGCGCCATTTTGGTTCCTGTGACCCGACGTCACGTGTGCAGGAGATCACTCCCGGACCCCCGCTGGACCCCCAGGGACTTTTGGCCAGCTTGGGGGGGGCCTCCTGACCCCCACAAGACTTGCCAAAAGTCCAGCGGGGGTCCGGGAGCGACCTTCTGCACTCGGGTCGTATTGCCAATATTCAAAATGGCGCCGGCGCTACCTTTGCCCTCACTATGTTGACATAGTGAGGGCAAAGGTAGCGCCGGCGCCATTTTGCCCTCACTATGTCGACATAGTGAGGGCAAAGGTAGCGCCGGCGCCATTTTGCCCTCACTATGTCGACATAGTGAGGGCAAAGGTCTCTCTCTCTCTCTCTCACTCACTCACACACACACACACATGAGGAAGAGTTAACAAATAAGAGCTAATGGGAAAGGAAAGCCAGGGTCTGCATTCGCCTCCTGGGCAGAGCTGTAGATTCACTGTCTGGAGAGATTTCAGAGGATGTGGCAGTTTGGTAAAGGACATCAGCAATACATGGAGGAACGATGTTATTCCACGACAGTCGCAGCGTCCGTTCATGGACCTTCCCGCTGCCTTGAGCCCCCGGCTGGATGTCCAAGTCAGACGTCCAAGGTTGCGGCTTGGACATCCAGCCGGGTGCTCAAGGCAGCGGGGTCTGTAGAAAAGAACTTACCTGGTGGAATGACATTTGAAATGACATTTGAAATGATATTTGAAATGACAGGTACCAGCACACCCAGGATACTGTATAGACGCTGTATACCGCTCTATACAGTAAAATGGATTGCGCATGCCTACCGCTTCATGGACGCGCTTTGGACGCCGCTTGCATTTGGTCTCATTTGAATACTGTATCGAGCGGTATGTGAACCAAATTGTGCACGCGGCAAACGATGGTGCGCCCGGCACTGCCGCACTCTTTCTTACGCATCCTTACTGTATCGGCCTGTTAATGTGTGGAATACATATGGACTGCGCCTCTAGGATTGTATTTTTAAACAATGTCCAAGCCTGTTGAGCACTTTTAACCTTTGCAGCTGCACCTTTCATTTTTTTTCTAACTATTAGTATTTTCCTCATTTTATCAGTTTCCCTTTTGAAAGTTTAGTGTTAGAGCTGCAGATTTACTTATTGTCCCCCTTCCAGTTATTAGTTTAAATTTGATCATGTTATGATCACTGTTGCCAAGTGGCTCCACCACCATTACCTCTCTCACCAAATCCTGCGTTCCACTAAGAATTAAATCTAAAATAGCTCCCTCTTTTTTGGTTCCTGAACCAATTGCTCCATGAAGCAGTCATTTATAGGGATGCGCAGAGGGACGCCATACTTTGCATTCCAGATTCGTATTCGTCGGGGGGCAGATACGTTGCATTCGGCAAGGGGGGCCCCCAATATGTTAATGCGTTAACAGGGGCGGATTGAGGGAAAATAGTGGCCTGGGGGATTTTTCTCCATTCTGGCCCATGGGTACCCATTTACATATACAATATAATTTACATATATAATATACATATACATGTACACACCACTATATTTCACATGGTCCTCCCGTATCAACACAGTACTATTTGCCAAAACTCAAAGAATAACAACCCCACCTATGAAAAAGAATACCACAAATATTACACCAAAATCTAAAATATCAATATACCTCCTATCAGGAAAACAGAACAGGCCAAGCTACTACAGATCCTTACAGAGAAACCACATGCTAAAAGAATGCTTCATCTCAGTCTTTGCATGCAGAACACAAACTCTCACCAAATACAGAATAAAACCACATAAAGTATAAATAGAAATGTGCAGACAAAAACTAAACTGTAAAACGTATCATGCCAGACTCTATACAGTGCAACAATGGAAAAACAAAAATGTCACCATTCCTCATGAATCAATCAATAAAATCAAGATATATAAATCATGAATCATAATTATAAAATCATACTAATAAAATAATTTCAAAACAGCTGATGAATAGAATATCCAATAATTAAAGACAAGCAAATTTTGAAACCTTTACCAAACACCAATAAAATATTTCAAACAGTAGACACATCACATACTACCCAATAATTAAAATGGTAGTCAATCAAGAAAAATGAACTTAAAAAGCCACCTTTACTTACCTTCTCCAGCAGTTCTCCTACTCCTTTCCCTTGCAGGCCACACCAGAAGCAGCAGTAGCTGCTGAAGCTGTCCTCACAGTCCTCTTCCTTAGGGACCACAACCAATCTCTTCTCTCTCTCTCTCTCTCTCACACACACAAACACACACACACACACACACACACATACACACACCTCAAGACCAGTTTCTGTCTCTCACACACCAATCATCTCCCCAACCAGTCGTATTCCTTTCCAGATCATACACACACATAAGCACACACATACCAGTCATCTCCCTGATTAGTCTCACACATACACACAACACCTCTCTGGCCAGTCTCTCTCAATCACACAATGCTCTCGCTCCTTCTTACACACAGCATTTCAATCACACACAAGCTCTCAATCACACACAAGCTCTCAATCACACACATTTTCCATCTCACTTACAAACAGGCTCAATCACACACATGTCCTCTCTCACAGCCACAAGCCAGCCAAAAACATGCTCCATCTCTCTCGCACACACATTGACACACACAAGCACCCTCCTTGACTCACATATACACCACAAACATACAGAAGCTTCCTCCCTGTCTCACATACACATTACACTCTCACAGAAGCACCTTGCTTTCAGACTTGCAGCATTTTTCCCTTTTACTAAAAGTGAAAGTGATGATCCCAACCATTAAATAAGAAAACCACATTCCTATCAGAAGGTGTATTGACACCCTTCCTTCAGGTTCTGTACTCCCAAGGGACAGCCACCCACACCGTACAGCTTCTCTTGTTTTATGCTTTCAGGCAATAAAGCAAGTGTCTTTCTTCAAACTATCACTCATATGATTATTCATGTGGGAGATATGGAACCGAAAGACATCCTTAGTCAACTTCCCTTTTAAATGGGAAGATTCCAGTCTTAGTCATTTAAAAATATACATTTTCTAAAGGCTTAAAAAAAATAGCAAAACCATTTCAGATTGAACTATTCTAGTCTTCGTGCTTAAATTATGCTTCAAAAAAAACCCCAAACCCCACCTGGCATCAGTATCTTAAATTTGTGATTTTGCTGAGATGAACATTTTAAATAGTTTAATTTTTTTTTTGCTTTAGTATTTGTCGCTACCCACTTTGCTAAATTTTATTTTCCAGAAGAGGGATGCTTAAAATTCAGTAATTTTATCTTTCATCCAACTTTTCAAAAGTTGCGCTTCCAGCACAAAAGTTGAGGTATATGTATTATATGTATTTCAAAAAAGGAATCAAGACATGGCTCTTTCAACAGGCATACCCCAATTCCTCTCAAACCTAGTCCTTTCCCTCATTGAACCCCCTCAGCTCCCGCTCAACCTACCTACCTTCTCCCTGACCTCACCTATACCTTCCCTGTACCCCTTCCTCCCTACCCCGCCCTCTTCACCCTTTAGCAAGCTCTCCCTAAAAATACCCTTGCTCAGTTGTACCCCTGTTTCCCTCCACACCCCCCTGCTCCTTTTTCCCTTTCCCCTCTCCCTTCCCGCTCCCTCCTTCTTTTTCCTCCCCCCCGCACCAGCATTTATCTGTATATACGTGCACTTGCCTCCTTTCATACTGTAAATAAGTTCTATATGCTAAGTTCTTAAGTGCACATGCCTCCTTAGCATTGTTTATAGTTCACTTGCATATCTAACCCTAGCATGAATGCAATAGTTGTAACTCTGCTCTTTGACTCTCTTCATCTGTACTTTTATATATTATCCAGTTAGCCCCCTTCCCCGTTTTTTGTAATTTCCTTTCTCAGTTACTTGTAAACCGACGTGATGTGTCCTACGAATGCCGGTATAGAAAAATGTTAAATAATAATAATAATAATAATTATCACATTTCATTTTTTTTTTAAACTTTAAGATTCCTTTCTCACATACATAACACACACAGAAGCACAATTCTTTTCTCAAATTTACACATACACAGACACACACACACACACAGAAGCACCATTCCTTTCTCACATACACACAGAAGCACCCTTCCGATCTAAGGCCCCCACCTGAACAGCTGGTCTCCGGCCGCGGTTAGCAGCACCGGTGTTCACTTCGATGGCCCCTGCCAGCCTCAGTTTTAATTTCTTCAGCCCCCCGGCTTCGTCTCTGGTGGGGGCCGAAGAAATTAAAATCGAGGCCAGTGGGGGCCAAAGAATTGAACACCAGTGCTGCTAACCGCCACCGATGACCAGCTGTTCAGCGGGGGCCTCGGTTTTAATTTCGTCAGCCCTTGCCGGCCTCGATTTTAATTTCTTTGGCCCCCCTGGCTTGGTCTCGGGGGGGGGGGGCGAAGAAATGAAAATTGAGGCCGGCGGAGGCTGAATAAAAGAAGATGGGCACCACCCAGCCAGTCCCTGCTTGAGGCTGGCTGGGAGGCGCCCATCTTCTTTTCTCTGGCTGCCGCCGCTGGCCTCGATTTTAATTTATTTGGCCCCCGCTGGCTTGGTCTCTGGCGGGAGCTGGCTGGGATGTTCCCATCTTCATTTCTTCAGCCCCCGCCAGCTTGGTCTCCTGCAGGGGCTGGCTGATCTTCTTTTCTTCGGCCTCCATCGGCCTCAGTTTTTATTTCTTCGGCCCCCGCTAGCTTGGTTTCCGACGGGGGCTGGCTGGAAGGTGCTGAGGCTGGGCTGAGGAAGATCCACGTGGTCGAGACCACGTGACCATCTAGACCGGCCCACCGGGGGAAGCCCAATCCCCCGATAGGCCAATCCGCCCCTGTGCGTTAATTCTTATTTGTTTCCCGGCTAAAATTGAATTAACTACAACCCCCCACCCTCCTGATCCCCCCCAAGACTTACCAAAACTCCCTGGTGGTCCAGCGGGGGGGGGGGGGGGATTCAGGAGCCATCTCCTGCACTCACACCCTCGGCTGCCAGTATTCAAAATGGCTCTGATAGCCTTTGACCTTACATTGGTCAGCCGCTGTCACATGGTAGGAGCACAAGATGGCGCCGGCCATCCATTGCTCCTACCATGTGACAGGGGCTGACCAATGGCTCCTGTAGCCCCTGTGACTCAGTAAGGTCAAAGGCTATCTGTGCCATTTTGAATACCGGCAGCCGAGGGCATGAGTGCAGGAGATGGCTCCTGGACCCCCTGCTGGACCACAATGGAGTTTTGGTAAGTCTTGGGGGGGTCAGGAGGTCAGGAGGGTGGGGGGTTGTAGTTAATTCAATTTTAGCCGGGAAACAGATATCTTCCCGGATTTACCCTGGAGCCCTTTTTAAATATTGGGGTTATAGTGGCCACCCTCCAGCCTTCAGGTACAACAGATGATTTTAATGACAGTTTACACATTTTTGCTAATAGGTCTGAAATTTCATATTTAAGTTCTTTCAGAACCCTGGGGTGTATACCATCCAGTACAGGCAATTTACTACTCTTCAATTTGTCAGTCTGGCCTACCACATCTTCCAGGTTCACCATAATTTGGCTCACTTCATCTGAATCATCCCCAATATCCTCTTCCTTTCTAAAACTAAGTAGAAACAATGCTTAAGGAACAAAGGAAGCAAAAATTAAAAGAACAAAAAGATATTGATAACAATATACCTCTACTGTTACGCCCGTCGCTCGTAGAAGGCTGCGACTGCTGTTACTCACCTCTTGCTTCACGGCTCTGACTCCACTAGGAAGACTTGCGGCCTCTGCCAGCTATCGACGGCCTGTCCGTCCCTGTTCCCGGGTCTCCCTGGATGGTGTGGACGCAGCCGACCGCCATCTTACCCTTGGAGCTCCTTAGGGGCGCGTGCGCACTTCCAGGCCACTCTTATCCACATCATGGTGGGAACCTCGGGGGCAACCCTCCAGAATGACGTAATTTATCGTGGACTCTTAAGCCAGCTGGCCTTGTCTGCCTGCAACTTGGTAACGAGTTCCCTCATTGTTGAATCCGCTGCGCTCACTATGGACTTCCGTTCCAGTTCCTGCTTCCTCAGCATGAGACATCCCGGGTACTCGCTCCTCGGGGGCCCCTTCCTCATCTCTGGCTATCTGCTCCTCAGAGGGCCGTACGTCTAGGACTGCTGCCTGCTCCGCTCACCGAGGGTTTCTCCAGAACCATCACTGCTTCCACTGTGAGTACTTTGCTTGCGGACCATTACCGTATTCTCTCTACTGAGGAACCCTCATCAGTGTACCCCGCTCTGCGGACCACTACCGTACCATCCTTACTGAGGATCCCTCATCGTTGTACCCTGATCCGCAGACCACTACCATATCATCTCTACTGAGGAACCCTCACCGGTGTACCCCGCTTTTTGGACCACTACCAGATCATCTCTACTGAGGAACCCTCATTGCGGACCACTACCGCATCATCTCTACAGAGGGCTCCTTCCTCCTGGGTATACCCCACTCCACAGACCCGGTGGCATATCTGTGTCTGTGTGACTTTCTTGCCTGCACTCCTCGCTCTGCGGGCAGTGTCTCTCTCTCTCTCTCTCCAGTACCTGCCATCCTGCACACCTAACAGCTGAGACCTTGCTTCCCGACGGTGAGGCTCACGGGGCTCCTCCCCATGGGCAGTACCATCTCTCACCTCGGCCCAGGGCCCACAAACTCACAAATCCTAAGATATTGCCAAGTCCTTGGACCCGGCACAGGTCTCGGCGCTCCAGGCCATCCCTGGCTTGGCCCAAGAAATTACAGAACAGCAAAAGATTCTGGAGACTTTGGCTAGTGCCATAAATCAATTGAATAATCGGCTGGACTCCACCTCAACCCCTCCAAGCCCAACCCAGCTTCACATGCATTACCATTCCGGCCCTTGCCACCTCAACCCCTCCAAGCCCAACCCAGCTTCACATGCATTACCATTCCGGCCCTTGCCAGCATCTCCTCATTTTGCACGTGACCTCTTGTTGTGTAGGGGCTTTTTGAATCAGTGCAACATGCACTTTTCTTTGCAGCCTGAATATTTTCCTGATGTAGTTTCCAAGATTACATACATCCTGTCCCTCCTGGATGGAAAAGCGATAGCCTGGGCGTCACCCCTTTGGGAGTGAATGGATCCGAACCTTCATGACCTGTAGGGTTTCCTCACCCTATTTCGCTCTGTATTCAATGACCCAGGTTGAAAAGCCATCTCCGGCTCTACGCTCCTGCATCTGCAACAAGGTTCCAGGTCGTTGACCGATTATGTCATTGAGTTTAGGACGCTCTCCTCGGAATTGCACTGGGACTTGGGCTGCCTGCATGCTATATTCCTCTAAGGTTTGAGCTCGTGCATCAAGGACGAATTAGCAGCACGAGAAGTCCCTGAGGTTTTGGATTCTCTTATAGACCTCGCTGGTCGCATTGACTGCCGTCTTCGTGAGCATTCGCACGAGACCAGAGGATCCAAGAGGGTGGCTTCAGGTGCCCCACGTATTCGCCCAACCTCATCCTCTCAGACTGCTACACACAGCACCAATGAGGAAGAACCAATGCAAATGGGACGTATCCGTTTATCCTCTAAAGAAAAGCATTGTCGTCAAAGATCTGGCCTTTGCATGTATTGTGGGCAAATGGGTCATGCGATACTCTCCTGTCCACTCTGTCCGGGACACTCCCAGGCCTAGGTTCTGCTGGAGACTTCTCCTAGGCCTGATCTCACCCTCTCTTCCGCTAACTCTGCCTGTCTCGATGAACACAGATGCTCTGGAATTTCATACTCTGGCATTGGTGGAATCCGGGGCCAGTGCAAATTTTATCCTAAGACAACTTGTGGAACACCTGCGAATCCCCACCGTTCGTACACCAATGCCATTACTGCTCTCCTTCATTCATGGTGAAATGTTACTAGGCGAAGTTACCTTCTCCACGGACCCTATCTGACTCCGTACTGGATCTCTGCACACAGTGACCATCTCCTTTCTGGTGCTGGACAAGGCTATACACCCTGTGGTCCTCGGACTACTGTGGCTAAAACTTCACACTCCACAATTCGATTGGGGCACTCTACAATTGTCCCAACAGGGCAAATCCTGCCATAAAAAATGCCCAGAGGTCATATTGCCGATACCCTGCCTGACTACTACGATGTCCCTTCTAGGCCTCGTACCACTGTACTCCTCATTTGTGGACGTATTTTCAAAGAAATCTGTGGACACCCTACCTCCTCACTGCTCATTTGATTGTGCTATAAACGAATTGCCTAACTCTGAACCTCCCCGAGAAAGGATCTACCCACTTTCACTAACAGAGGCAAAAGCCACGTCTGAATATATACAAGAAAATTTGGAAAAAGGCTTTATTCGGCCTTCCAAATCTCCCGCTGGAGCAGGATTCTTTTTTGTAGGAAAAAAGGCCAGCTCTGAACTTGGACCATCCTTCATGCTGCTGATCCTCCATTCCGGGAGACCCCTCCTAAGTCCGGGTCCTCATGGGCTCCTCCCAAGAGGACCTCAGGCTTCCAGGGAGAAGCTCTTGATCGGTCTCCTGCCTCCGTGCACTTACGCAGGTAAATCCTATAGACAATTCAATAGCATTTATTGCAGCAATTTTCAAATACCTATTTACATGAATAAAGTGCATTTACATTTGTAAAATCCATTTTTACGCATGTAAATGCTTTTGAAAATTAGGCCCTTAGGCCTGGATTTTCCAAAGTCACAGACCTTAGAAAATCCGGCGGTAACAGGGGGCGGGGGGGGGGGGGGGCAAGTGGGAGGCAGGCCTGTGAAAGCCAGCAGCCATCGCACCACTGTGGTGTGCTGGCTCCCGGCTTTCGCACCGGGAGCAAGCACACGTGGCAGCAATAAGAGTCCTTACCTTTCACCGCCAGCGATGTCTCCGCAGAGTCGGCCCCAGTGCCGCCCCAACTCCTCCTCTTCCGGGGCCGACTCCGCCCCGACTCCACACCCATTTAGTAATCGCACGCAAAAGGGACTTTTGTGCGAAAAGTCCCTTTTCGCGTGCGATCGCTTTTGAAAATGACCCCCTTAGTTAGTACTAAATGCAATGAGAGGTGAAATGACTTGCCTAAGGTCACAAAGATTATCAATAGGATTTCAACCCTGGCTTCCCTGGTTTTCAGTGTTGATACCACTATGTGATTTCTTTCTAACAAAGGTAGCTATATGCTATGGGTTTGTGTCAACACTACTATGGATACTGTAAACACTAAAAACCTCTAATTTGCTGCCATGCCCCTTGCTCTAATCCTTGAGGTGTTGACATCACTCATCTTGCTGCATTCCTCTGCATCTATGGTTTGGGGTTTAAAAGCAGTGAGCTTACTACTCTATACCCCCTTTGCTGCCTTTGAGTGTTTTTGCCTCTTTTTTTGTTATCTTTATAGTTATGTTATATTTATAGTTTCTCCCTATTTATTGACCTATTAAGTTGCATTGCCTCCTTCCCCGGTTATTTGTATTGTTATCTGTTATTTGTAAGGGCGCTGCCCATAAGTTTTTTGTTCTTTGTGAACCGATACGATGTGCGAACGGCTATCGGTATATAAGAGACGTTAAATAAATAAATAAATAAATAAATCTTCAAAGGCCTTTTCAATTTCCCTTATCTGTACTTACTTGCTATTGATTTAGTCTGGTATTTAGCCTTTGATGAACTATACTACCCATTTTAGGCTGTATTCCCAAGCAAACCAACAAAGAGATGGCCTGATCCCTGAAAGCCATGGGCTACTACTGGTCTAACACCATCCAAAGTCTAAGCCTCAGTATTATGTTCTACTAACTTGTAAACCATTGTGATGGTCCACCCGAATGACAGTATATAAACTCTATAAAATAAAATAAAATAAAATAAATAAGTAAATGATGGACTTGGGTACTCGAGTGGTATTGTGGAGACAGTCTGCCGTTTACCACACTTCTTCTACCCGTCAGATGGGAGGGGAATAGGTGCCATACTATCTTGTTTCATTGATGTGTTTCTATCTCAGCACAGGCAGAGCAAAGGAGAAATCAATCTCCAAACCTAATCTCCACCCCCTCCTCCCCAGATGCTTCCCCCATTTATGCCATAGGAAAATTACATCAGAGGTGGTAGATCTCCTCCAGGGATTTCTTCTTGCTTTGCTCTGCCCAAGGATAACAAGCTCACCATCTTCTGGCTGTTCAACTAACCTCGTACCCGATACCCACGTCTGAGATCCAATATGTACATTAAAACTATGACCTACCTCCTCCAAAGATTTCTTCTGACTTTGCCCTGTCCAAGGATATGTAAGTTCATAATCTTATGTCTTCTAGATGGTTCAATTTGTCTTTTGCCCTATACCCAGGTATGAGGTCTGATTTGCAAAACCCCTACAGACCTTATCCATAATTTTCTCTGGCTTTAGGTCACTGTTTGTGATGCTTTCTCCTCTTGCAGTGTTTGGGGTCTTCAAATCTCTGTTGTTGGTTCCAATTTCCTTTATTTTTTGAAGCCATGGGCTATTATTGCCACTGTTTGTGCTGTTTTGCTACTCTTTTGGTACCTTGGGCTATTCCGACCACTGTTATTGGAGCTCTTTACCCTCTTTTGGTGCCTTGGAGTATTTTTGCCACTCTTGGTGTTGCTTAGCTCCTCTCACAATTCCTTGGGGTGTTCATGCCTCAGTATGGACTGATTTGCCCCACCATGGTACTTGGACTATTCATGCCACTTTTAATACCATTTACCCCAATCTTGGGGGTGAATGCAATAAATGAGTGTGGAAAACAGGTTTCCTAATCCTCATGAAATTAAGCGTTCGCTTTCCTAGCACACGCCCAGCCACTTCTCTGGGTGTGCAATTCAATATTTAAATGAGGGGTCACACTGCCAAGGAGGAGCTAGGGACAAATGTGTGCCCCTAGCACCTTCTCAGCAGCAGACACCCAGGAGTGACTGTCAGCGGGTTAGGAAAACGGACGCCTAATTTTATGAGTATCCGTTTCCCTAACCTGATCACTGGCACTTTAAAAAAAACATTTTTTTTTTTAATCTTTTGGTTCCTCTGACTTAATATCGCCATGCTATTAAGTCGGAGGATGTATAGAAAAGCAGTATTTTCTGCTTTTCTGAACATTTTTTTTGGCTGCTCAGAAATTACGCCTGCTCTTAGCAGGCATTAATTTCTGAGCGTAAAAATGTACATTTGCATGTGATGAGTGCTATTAGTTTTGTGGGGGGTTGGACATGCATTTTGGATGTGCTAATCCCTTTATAGCATAAGAGGTTGTGTACGTGCATCCAAAACGTGCATCCATCCACGGGTTAAACAGTGCTCTCGAATTCTATTTTCTGCCTACAAGGTTCACTATAATTCAATGGAAACCTCAAATTTTAGAGCTGAAAATAATATGCATTGCTCTCCCCTTTGACTTTAATGGAAAAAGAATAGCTGAATGATATAAATACATACATTTTTTTTAAGCGTTGAACTGAATGAAACAAATTTCTGAGCTGAATGAACAAACCATACTGAGAATTTTTCCATGCATAAGCATAGTGGGCTGGAAGGAAGAGGCAGTGTGTAATTGTTCTGCTGTCAGTCAGTGCAGAAGGGGAAAACTGTAGCATTGGGCTCACATTACCATATTAACAAGGGGAAGGGAAGGAGGAGATTACTGGGGTCAAGGAAGAGAGGGAGGGTATTGATCATTATGATAAAATTAAAAGGAAGCCCATTCACAAACATTTGCCTACATGGTTAAATCAGCACAGAATTCAATTCCTGATCCAAAGATACGAAGCTGATTTCACAGTGATAAATTCTGTAATTCCTGATGATCCACCTAAATGTGAAATTAGACAATCTGTATTCTATTTTTCCTTTTTCTTCTTTTTATTTCTTTGAGATCTTTGAAATCTTGTTTTGGGCTATTGAATTGGAACATGTGCTGTTTTTCCTCTTCCACTTGGTAGTGCGTTTGCTTCTGTGACATAATTGTGGGTTTGTTTCCAAATTTCTTTTTCTTTTTCAATGCAATACTTGAAATATATTTTTAAATGCTATAAATAAAAGAGACATTATAATTGCTGTATCTAGATCTGCCATATGAAAGGAGTTAAAAAAAATCCTCTCTTCTCTCATGAGCATTGAAAAAGACCTTTTATATCTAATAAACAGCTATTGTGCATCTATCTCACTCTATATCTAAATCTAGACACAGATAGCCAGCTTTATATGAATAATCATCAATTAATTTGTTAGTGAATCTTGAAGCTGTTTTTAATCCAGTTTAAAAGTAAAACAATTACACAGAGGGTTATTCATCTACGTTGATTATATTTTCCTCCCTGAGGACTCTGTTCCAAATAGTTTTACTCCTGTTCAGACCAAGAATAAATCCAGATGGCCCACAATTTACCCTTATAACTCGTATTCTCTTTGACTGGAGGAAAAATATAAATTTTCTTTTCTTTTCCTCCATAGAAATATAATGGCACCCTGGCTATACCAATCTCTCTTTTTTTTTTTTAGAAACATAGAAACAGAGAAATGTGATGGAAGAAAAAGACCATACGCACTATTTTGTCTGCCCATCCACACAATGGTTCATCTCTACAATCCCTACAACCAATGTGCTTATCTTATGCTTCCTTGAAATCAGATACTATCTTTGTCTCCACTATATCCACTAGGGGAATGTTCCATGCATCCACCATCTTTCTGTAAAAAAAATTATTTCTTAGTTCATCCGCTATCAAGCTCATCCCATGACTCCTCATTCCAGAGACTCCTTTCCATTGCATTCATACTTAGAAGGTATTTAAATGTCACTATCATATCTCCCTTATCCTGCCCTTCTTGTAAGGTATATGGGGTACATTTTCAAAAACAGCGCGCGTGCGTACTTTTGTGCGCGCACCACGCGCACAAAAGTACGCTGGATTTTATAAGATACACGCGTAGCCGCGCGTATCTTATAAAATCCGGGGTCGGCGCACGCAAGGGGGTGCACATTTGTGCAACCTGCACGAGCCGAGCCCGGTGCGCGCTGCCTGTTCCCTCCGAGGCCGCTCCAAAATCGTAGTGGCCTCGGAGAGAACTTTCCTTCTGCCTCCCCTCACCTTCCCTACCTAACCCACCCCCCCAGCCCTATCTAAACCCCCCCTACCATTGTCGGCAGATTTACGCCTGTGATTTACGCCTGTGATATTCAAAATATGGCCAGTTAGGGTTAAAGTTATCTGGCTACAGGTAGCAGGATAACTTTAATCAGGGATATTCAATGGGACATTTATCCCACTGAATATCCAGGATAAGTTATCCAGCAAACTTTAGCTGGATAACTTATCTGGCTCAACATCTTACTGAATATGCCCCCCATCTTTTTCTCATTTTTCACTAATCCAAGTGGCTTCTGGAAAAAATTAATTTAAAAAGTCAATGTTTTCCTTTCCTCTTGGTCCAACTAAGACCTAGATTCTTGAAAGCATTATAAATATAGCGAAAATAGCACCCGTGATAAAGAAAGAGTCATGGTTAGACAAATTTGCAGCTTTTCGCATCATATAGGTAAATACCGCACATGGCATTGTGTCACCACGCGGTGCATTGCATCACTGTGCGGCATGTTACATCATTGCATGCCGCGTCATTTTACGTGGCTAGCATAAATTAGTGCATGGTGTATTATTTTTATTAGTTTATATATACAGGCTTCCTGCAGCTGCCTCTTTGAGGGTGTGTCGAGGCATGGCTTAGAGGAGAGGAGGTTAGTTGTGTTTGAGTGGATTAGGAGTTCTTATTACAATTTTTGAGTGTGTTGTCCTGTTCTTCACTGTTTTTCCTTGTGTTTACCTTGACCTTTTTCTTTTGTCTATCTGTGTGTGTGAAAGTTTTGTGTGTTTCTCATGTTTGTCTGTTTGCCTTTTTCTGTGGAGGAGGTGAATGGAGGAGTGAGGAAGTACATGGAGGAGGAGTGGAGTAGTGAAGAGGTGAGTGGAGGAGTGGAGGTTGTGGAGAGGATAGAGCGTGAGAGTTGTGGGGAGAGAGGAGAGGAAGTTGTGAGGAGAAGATGGGGAGGAGGCAGGAGAGGAGGCAGGAGGACGAGGGCAAGAGTGCTAGAGGAAGGAGGAGTAGGAGTAGGAACAGGGACAGGAGTAGAGAGAGGCAGGATGGAAGGAATAGGAGGGGGGAGGGGGTAGGCAGGTGAGGATGGAGGAGGAGGAGGAGATGGATGGAAGGCTAGGGATAGACAGAGTGGGCAGAGGGGAAGGGAGTTGGCAGGGCAGGGGCAGGGGCAGGAGGGGAGAGAGGAAGGGAGGGGAGAGGAAACATAAGAACATAAGAACATGCCATACTGGGTCAGACCAAGGGTCCATCAAGCCCAGCATCCTGTTTCCAACAGTGGCCAATCCAGGCTATAAGAAACCTGGCAAGTGGGAGGGAGAGTGAGAACAGGGAGAACACCTCTCCAGAGGCAGAAGTGGCACCCTCCTCTGGCAGACAAGAAGCAGGACACTATCATCTCAGGGCTATCAAGTTCAGCATCCAGGAGAATGAAATTGTCATTGCAAGGCTCCTGCAGCATTATGCCATGCTCTTTGACAATTGTGCAGCCAAGACCTCGAAGGCAGTCAAGGGTCAGATCTGGCGCAACATAGCCCAGGGCATTACAAATCACAGCGGAGTACAACGAAGTGGGAAGCAGGTGGCCCATAGGTACCCAGACATCAAGGCACAGCTGAAAGCAAAGGTGGCAGACTGGAGGAAGAGTCCCTTGTTCCATCGTCCTCATCCCCATGGAGGAGCGCCTCATGGAAAGGCTAGGACCGGATGTGCTCAAAGGCTTGGCTGAGTAGCTGGACAGCAAGTGAGCCGCAGCTGGTAAGTTCACCTCACCTGTTAATGGGCAGGCAGCAACGGGTGTACACATCATCTGGCATAAGATGTTCACAATGCTAAGAAGCAAATTGCACCTTTGATGCCAAATGAAAAAAGGATACTAGCTGCCATTGGTACTTATGTCTTATGTTTTGTTTCCACAGCTTTTGCTCGTGAAGCTGCTGGTTCCAGCCAGGAAGCCCCAGGAACCAGCCAGCAATCCCCAGAGACCAGCAGCACACTACCACCTTTGCACAGGCCTGTCCTCATGGAATGCACAGACCCAGGTTAGCAAGGAGGAGGAGAAGCAACAAGCACAGGCTCAGGAGCCATTGGCAATGCTACAACCCCTGCATTCACCAAGCCCACTTAATGTGTCCCTCAATCTGGCTTCATGAAGGAACAGAGTGTTAAGTGGGAGGCTAAAGATTCTGCACAGCCTCAAGCTAATGATATAAATCTGCTGCTCAGAGTTAGCAATCTGTTATGGATCTCCTCCTGGAGAGGGAGGAGTTAACAATCTGTTATCAATCCTGTTGCTAGGAGTAGCAATCTGTTATAAGTCCGCCAGGGAGATAGCAATCTGTTATGGATCACCCTGCCAAGGGGAAGAGCTAACAATTGGAATACTCCGTAGGCGGAGTTAATGATCTGTAGTGGGTTGGCTTCCCACAGAGTGGCAGTCGTATAATACCACTCTAGTAGTGTAAGGATTGAACACTTAAGGTAAATTGGTGAATCCCAGGGCCGATGGCAGATGACAGCGCCCCCAGGAGGATATCCTGAGAGGGACCACCGGCTAGGCTGGAGTATGGAGACAAACACAGATAGTTCTTTATTAGACAGGAAGTAGAACCACCAGAGGTGGCAGTAGTGAGCTGATGTGCCCGGCAGAGCTGAAGTCCCTCAGATACTGGAATTGCGGTCTCAGGGTTGCTGAGCTGTAGAGAGAGACTATAGGTAGTGAGTAGACACTGGATACATAACCAGTAGTAGATGATACACTCACAATTGTAGATATCTGTAATGGCTTCTATACAACAGAGAGTCTTCAGTATATTCAGGAACAGGAGCCGTAGGTGAGTACTGGTTCCTATATGCAATCTGGAATGAGAACTCACAATATCTGTGTATGAGATGGCTTATGGAATAGAAAAGAGTCTTTGGAGGGTTTTAGGAACATAAGCCTTCGTGGTGCAAGTACCGGTTCCTATCTGCAATCTATAATAGTAATTCACAAGATATAGGTATATGATAGCTTCTGAAATAGAAGAGAGTTGAGAAGGGATTTAGGAACATGGGCCCTCGTGGAGCGAGTACCGGTTCCTAACTGCAATCTGCAATAATGACTCACAATCTCCGTACCTGCGATAACGTCTTAGACAGAAGGGAGTCTTCGGAGATTAGGAACATAGGCCCTCGTGGAGCGAGTACCAATTTCTATCTATAGAACATAGAAACATAGAAATGACGGCAGAAGAAGACCAAACGACCCATCCAGTCTGCCCAGCAAGCTTTCACACTTTTTTTTCTCTCACATACTTATCTGTTTCTCTTGGCTCTTAGTAACCTTTTTTTATTCTATTTCCCTTCCACCCCCACCATTAATGTAGAGAGCAGTGTTGGAACTGCATCTAAGTGAAATAGCTTAATTTAGTTAGGGGTATTAACCACCGCAATAAACAAGCTACACCCATGCTTATCTGTTTATTCAGACTGTATAATTCAGTCCTTGTTGATTGTTGCCTGAATATAGATCCACCTTTCTTCATTCTCCCCTGTCGTTGAAGCAGAGAGCCATGCTGGCTATGTATTGAAAGTGAAATATCAGACTTGCTCCCCTGCCGTTGAAGCAGAGGACTATGCTGGATATACGTGAAGTGTCAAACTTCCTCCCCTGCCGTTGAAGCAGAGAGCTATGCTGGCTTTGCATTGAAGTGAAATATCAGACTTGCTCCCCTGCCGTTGAAGCAGAGGGCTATGCTGGATATGCATGAATTGTCAAAATTTCCTCCCCTGCAGTTGAAGCAGAGGGCTATGCTGGATATGTGTGAAGTGTTAAACTTCCTCCCCTGCCGTTGAAGCAGAGAGCTATGCTGGATATGTGTGAAGTGTTATACTTCCTCCCCTGCTTTTGAAGCAGAGAGTTATGGTGGATTTGCATTGAAAGTGAAGTATCAGGTATTTTTTGGTTTGGGGTAGTAACCGTCGTAACAAGCAAGCTACTCCCCTGCTTTTATGTGGTTGCAAATTCTTTTTTCCACATTTCCTCTTGCCGTTGAAGCATAGAGCAATGTTGGAGTCGCATTATTGAATAAGGATATTCATCTCCAGGTAGTAGCCATCATTCCACCAAGCCACCCCCATGCCTCTTCTCTTCATTCCCATCCTCTAGACTTTATGGATCCACAGTATTTATCCCACGCCCCTTTGAAATCCTTCACAGTTTTGGTTTTCACCACTTTCTCTGGAAGGGCGTTCCAGGCATCTACCACCCTCTCCATGAAGAAATACTTCCTGACATTGGTTCTGAGTCTTCCTCCTTGGAGTTTTAAATCGTGACCCCTGGTTCTGCTGATTTTTTTGCAATGGAAAAGGTTTGTCGTTGACTTTGGATCATTAAAACCTTTCAAGTATCTGAAAGTCTGTATCATATAACCCCTACTCCTCCTTTCCTCCAGGGTGTACATATTTAGATTCTTCAATCTCTCCTCATAAGTCATTCAATGAAGACCATCCACCTTTTTGGTAACCCTTCTCTGGACCGCCTCCATCCTGTCTCTGTCCCTTCGGAGATACGGTCTCCAGAACAGTACTCCAGGTGAGGCCTCACCAAGGACCTGTACAAGGGGATAATCACTTCCCTTTTCTTACTCGATATTCCTTTCTCTATGCAGCCCAGCATTCTTCTGGCTTTAGCTATCGCCTTGTCACATTGTTTCGCCGACTTCAGATCATTAGACACTATCACCCCAAGGTCTCTCTCCTGCCCTGTGCACATCAGCCCTTCTCCCCCCATCAAATACAGTTCTTCTGGATTTCCACACCCCATATGCATGACTCTGCACTTCTTGGCATTGAATCTCAGCTGCCATATCTTCGACCACTCTTCCAGTTTCCTTAAATCCCGTCTCATTCTCTCCACTCCTTCCGGCGTGTCCACTCTGTTGCAGATCTTAGTGTCATCCGCAAAAAGTCAAACCTTACCTTCTATCCCGTCCGCAATGTCGCTCACAAAGATATTGAACAGGACCGGTCCCAATACCGGCCCTTGCGGCACTCCGCTCAACACTGCTCTCTCTTCAGAGTAAGTTCCATTTACCATCACACATTGTCTTCTGTCCGTCAACCAGTTTGTAATCCAGGTCACCACCTTGGCACTCACTCCTAAGCTTCTTATTTTATTCACCAGTCTCCTTTGCGGAACCGTATCAAAAGCTTTGCTGAAGTCCAAGTAGATGACATTGAGTGCTCTTCCTTGATCCGGCCTCCTGACCCCCCCAAGCTGGCCAAAAGTTCCTTTTGGGTGCAACGAGGGTCCCGGAGCGATCGCGCGGGGAATCACGTGACGCCGCGTCACTCCAACATGACGCCGACGTCACGTGCTCCTCGCAAAGGAGTTCAGAAATGGTGTCCTGACTCCCTGCTGTACCACCAGGGAGTTTTGGTAAGTCTTGGGGGGGGGGGGGGGGATTAAGGAGGGTGAGGGGTTTAAATTTTTATTTGCACATATGGACATAGACTCAACTTATGGAATTCTCCATATGTCCATATTGACCGCAAATGGGACCCCCTTTCGACTTATGGACTTATGAACATAAACTTTTGCTCTGCACATCCCTAGTAGATAGCTCACTATTCCTTCTTTTAACAGCGACTCCATTACTTTTCCCACCACCGAGGTGAGGCTAACTGGTCTTTAATTACCAGCCTCTTCTCTGTTTCCACTCTTGTGAAGCGGGATCACCACCACTCTTCTCCAGTCACTCGGCACCACTCCCGTTTCTAGGGATCTATTGAACAGGTCACACAGCGGACCCGCCAGCACATCTCTGAGCTCCCTCAGTATCCTGGGATGAACCTCATCAGGCCCCATGGCTTTGTCCACTTTCAGTTTCCTCAGCTCTTCCCATACATTCTATACTGTAAATGGAATTACATCTACTCCATTCCCCTCTAGTTTGTTAACTAGCAATGGTCCTTCTCCAGGGTCTTCTTTAGTGAACACAGAACTGAAGTATTTGTTTAATATTTCTGCCATTTCTTTGTCTCTCTCCACACATTGATCCTTTTCACCTTTCAATTTCACTATACCACTTTGAACTTTTCTCCTTTCACTGATGTATCTGAAACATGTTTTGTCACCTCTCTTAATCTCTTTGGCAATCCTTTCTTCCGCTTGACTTTTTGCCGTCTTGATTATTTTCTTTGTCTCCCTCAGTGCTACCAGATATTCTTCTTTGTGCTCCTCCTTTTGGGATCCTTTATATTTCTTGAATGCTGTTCTTTTAGCCTTTATTTTGTCAGCCACCTCCTTGGAGAACCAGATAGGTTTCATTTTCCTTTTGCTTTTCTTTACTTTTCTAACATATAGATTAGTTGCCTTGGTAATTGCTCCTTTTAGTTTGGTCCACTGTTGTTCCACATCTCCCTCGTTCTCCCAGCCTACCAGTTCTTCCTCCAGGTACTTCCCCATTTCATCAAAGTCCGTGTTTTTGAACTGCAAAACTCGGGTTCGTGTGTTTCTTTTCCATATACTTTTTTTGATATTAAACCATACCGTTTGATGATCACTGATGCTGAGATGGGTGCCCACCTGCACATCAGAGACATTATCTGCATTAGTGAGCACTAAATTGAGTATAGCTTCCTCTCTTGTGGGTTCCATTACCATTTGTTTGAACAAAGCTCCTTGCAGAGCATCCACTATTTCTCTACTATTGTTAGATTCTGCAGATGGAATTCTCCAGTATACATCCGGCAAATTAAAGTCTCCAACAATCACCACGTCTCCCTTCTTTCCCATCTTTTGGATGTCTTCAACCAGATCTCTGTCCAGTTCTTCCTTTTGGTTTGGAGGCCTGTAAACCACTCCAATAAAAATGGATGTCCCATCTTTTTTTAGGTTGGCCCATAGTGCTTCTTCATTGCCCCATCTTCCTTGCAACTCAGATGCTTGGATATTGTTTCTGATGTAAAGAGTAGGGATGTGCAGAGTAAAAGTTTAAGTTCATATGTCCATATGTCCAAAGGGGGTCCCATTTGCGGTCAATATGGACATAAACAGAATTCAATGAGTTGAGTATATGTCCATATGTGCAAATAAACATTTAAACTCCTCACCCTCCTTAATCCCCCCCCCCCCCCAAGACTTACCACAACTCCTTGGTGGTCCAGCGGGGTCAGGACGCCATTTCTGACCAACTTTGCAAGGAGCACGTGACGTCGGCGTCACGTCGGAGTGACGCGGCGTCACGTGATTCCCTGCGGGTTCGCGCCGGAACGCTCGTTCGGCCCAAAAGGAACTTTTGGCCAGCTTGGGGGGAGTTGCTCATTAGGTGCTACGTTCCAATGATCCAGGAATCCAAAGAAGTTTAGGAAGGGAGAAAGAGAAATGTATACAAGAGAGATTCAAGAATTTGGGGTTCAGATACACAATGGATGTTTGAGAGTCAAGGGACCTATTATTCATTCATTCATTCATTCATTCATTCATTCATTCACGCATTCATTCGTTCATTTGATTTATATCCACTCTTCTTAATCCAGAGCCAAGTACAATAAGTTAACAAAATAAGAACAAGTCAAAATATTAATATTAAAACCCAGATAGGTCCTAAGAATTAGTATTAATACTCAACATAAATATTATCATAAGTACAATACAGAGAACATTTAAGAACCAAACCATGTTTTCAAACTTTTTCTAAAAGTCATGAGGTAAAGTAAAAAATGGACTTCCAAAGGTGAGGTGCTATGCCACAAACCTCTTATCAATCTTCACCAATTTCATCTCTCTCAAACTTTTAACAGTCAGTGGCAGAGCGCAAAGCCCTAGTGGGAAAATATCTTGATAATAAACTAGAAAGATATAAAGGACCTATATTATTTAAAGCCTTAAAAATAAGGAAACTCAGCTTAAATTTGATCCTCCAAGCTACTGGTAACTAGTGGAACCTTGCTAAGACCTATGTCATATGATATCTTAAACTACAACTGGTCACAAGATGAGCAGCAGAATTCTGCATCAATTGAAGCCTAGTAAGGAGCCTTTGAGGTAAACCAACTTATAAAAAATTGCAATAGTCTAATTGAGAAAGTATGAGTGCATAGATCACTTTATTAAAATCTGGTAAAGATAGATAAGGACAAAGTTGGTGAATGAAACGCATCTGAAGAAATGCTCCTTTAACAACAGCATTAATCTGATCTTCTATAGCTAGAGCTGAGTCAAGAATCACATCTAAGCTGGAAAAGATCTGCAATGGAGTACTGCTCATGGTAAGAAATTGGCAAATAACTAAAACTGTGGACTAACCACCGTATTTCCATCTCCTGTGAATTGATTTTAACTTTATTTAAATTTGCCCAATCTGAAACCTTAGTCACAATCGTATTCAATTCAACCATAATATTTCTGTTGATCTTTGATAATGGGAAAATGAACATTATCTGGTAAATTTTAAAAGAAATGCTTCCATAAACATACATCTCATTTTATAAAGTATATGTGTAGCATTTAAAATAAAATACTCATAGCATGCATGCATATGCCAACAGTAAGAGAGAGAGAAAAAGAGAGAAAGAACCTCTGTATAGGGTCAGTTTGACACTCTCTATATAGGTACCACTGTAGAGGGGCACTTTGAATCAGGGTGGGTTTTTGAGAGGTGGGTTGGGGCTAGGGTGGACAGTATTTCAGACACATTCAGAGGTATTCATTGTAAAATTGATATTCCTAAAGAATTTTAGTCCTGATAAGCAACTGGTACTTTCCTACATTGCAAGGTTATGGTGTTATGTGGCTAGACATACTCAAAAGAAAAGGAAGCCAGGACCTTGCCTAGGGCACAGGCCGAGGCCCAAAGCAGGGGCGGTAGTCTAGATCCAAGCTTGACGACGAGGTCTCAGCCTAGGCCAGGCTGAAGTCGGGGCCTCGGTCAAGAGGAAAGGCCTTGGCTCCCCCCAAAAAAATATTTACCTGATCTGTTGGATTTCTGAAGCTGTGGCAAGGCCAAATTCGGGTGTCTGGGTTTCAGCCTAGGCTGGAGCCCAGACTCAGGCTCAATGCCAGGGTCTAGTCCTGACAATATTTCCATACAGCAAAATGATGCCCTCCGCTGAGGAGGATGAGGCGGAGTTAATTTACTCTGGCATGTCCCCAGCAAAATCCATAACTTGCCACAGAAAGAAGACAAGAAGAGGACCTACTGGCCAGCGCTCTGACCTCAGGGCCTGGGCCTAATCCTGGGACGAGGTCCTGAGATCAGATCCTGTCCTCCTGGCCAGGCTCCAGTGCGGGCCTGGGCCCTGATTCCAAATTTGGCCAAGACCCAGGTGTCAGAACCCAGCCTCAGGTATGAGCATGGGCCAAGGCCCAGGCATTGAGACATGGCGTCCAGAATGGGCCCCTGCATCAGAACTGGACCCGGGCTCTGCCCTAGGCAGAGCATAGGAATCAGTACCTGGCCTACAGTCCAAGTCCCAGCATTGGACCTGGGCCTAGGCCCAGGCCCAGGCATTGGTACCCAGCCTCTGTATCAGGCTCTGGCATCATGCCTGGAACAGGGGTTTGGCCTAGGCCAAGGTCCAGGAGTCATTATCTGGCTGAGGCCAAGGCCCTGGTGTATGGCTTAGTCCCTAGCATTGGGCCTAGGCCGAGGCGTTGGGCCCAGGCTGAAGTCTTGCTTGCATAGTCTGAAGCTTTGGCCTAGGCCTAGGCTTCATAAGCGGAACCCCATCAGACTGGGTAAGTGGGACGGAATCCTAGCACTAGCATTTTTCCGGGGGGGGATGGGAGCCTTTGGGAGGCCCGATTTCCTTTTTTTTTTTTCATTTTCAGGGGGGGTTAATATTGATTTTTTTTTTTAAATGAAAAAAACTAAGTAAACAAAACAAAATTTGTGGGGGGAAAAATGAAATACAATTTTTACCCCTGCACACCCCTACTATTTATGTTTTATTTTTAACCTAGCCAACTTTCCTTTTTCTTAGCTGATAAATTTGTATCCTTTGATCTTCCTCCAGCTGTGCCCGAGGTTCCCATGTAGATAGAAACATCTAGGTGCTCTCTCTATAAGCGAGAATCCCAGGGGTTTGCTGCCTGTTTCTTTTTTCCAGTGGTATCATGTCATTTTTTTCTTTCTTTGGATAATGATGTTGGAATCTCACTATTATCAACTTGATCTATGGTTGAAATTGCATGTTTACCTAAGATTTTTTTCTCTCTTGGTTCAACTCTGGATTTTCTTATTCAAGTTTTTCTTGTGAACATGAATGAAAATTGAATAAATAAATATATTAAAAATAAAAAAATCTGACTGAAAAGGGCTGACTGGTTTTTTGGCCTGTACAATGTCTAATCATTGTGAAGGAAGAATTCTTTCCAAAATTTTAATAAAGAATGGATATTTAGCAACAGGTCTATAATTAATTAATTGTAGGGGATCTAAAGAAGGATTCTTAAGCAGGGGTCTAACAACTGCAATCTTAAAATGCCTAGGAAAAATGCCAGAAGATAATGAAGTTAACAGTCTCCCCCAGAAGATAATGTAGAGTTAACAATTTTCCCTAAAGGTTTCAATAAAGCATGTGCAGCCAACTTAACTAAGTCTGATGGGCAAGGATCCAAGACACATAAGTTCTGAAATCAGACTAAATGTTTCCAAGGGTGAATGAATCAATTGGGGAAAAAGAAAAGAGCTCTGTAGCTGAAATACAAGGAAAATTGCAAGAGCTCTGAGGAGCTGTGATTAACTCTTTGTGAATGATATTAACCTCTTTTTGAAAAATTGAGCAAATTGATTACAATCCAAAGTAAAAGGGACATCAGAAACAGGTGATACTGAAACTGTTTTCAAAAAATCAGTTACTACCTGAAAGAGTTTTTGGGTTGATCCTGGTCAGCAGTTAATAATGACTTAAAATAATCTTTTTTCGCCTGAACAATTGTCTAAGCATGGGATCTGTGATGAGACTCACGAAAAGACCTATCAGCTTTAGGTTCAGACTTCCGCTACCTCCTTTCTAATTGCCCCCCCCCCCAATCCCAATTTCTTCAGAATATCACAGTCTAGTCTGACCCTCAATAATTGAATGATTTTTCATAGGTGCTAAAAGTTCAAATGCTTTTTCTACTTCTCTAAACCAAACTTACGGTTTATCAGTGATTGACAGATTGGCTAAAACAGAAGGCAGAACATCCAACTGTTATGAACGCTGCCCGCGGATCCCCCCATGAGCAGGCACTCACCCCATGCTGCCGATGCTTTACACCGCTGTCAGGCCTGCCTGTGGGGCTGGAGCCGCGGACTGTAGTTCCTCCCACGGCCCGGAGGCCGCCCGTGTCGCCTACCTTCTTTGCGGCCCGAACCGTGGACTTCCTCTCTCTTGCGGCACGGAGCCGCCTCCGACGTTTGTGTGATCTTCGTGGCACAGAGGCCACATCCCTGGGCTCCAGTGGTGGCTGGAGTTGCCCCCCGGGCTTCCTGCAGCGGCTGGAGCCGCTGCCATCTTCAGGGCCTGCCTCCAGGCCCAGCCCTGCCTTCTGACGCTGTACGTCGGTGCAGGCCCCTGTCCGCGGTCCTGCACAAGCTCCTGCTTCCCCTTAGGTGCCGGCGTGCGCCTCTCTGCTACATTTAAAGGGCCAGACACAGAAAGTGTGCTGGCTCCACCTTTAATGTGACTTCCTGTACCAGCCCTATAAAGGGCTGCTCCATCAGTCAGTCTTTGCCTTGCATCGGAGTTGCTTCACTCTAGAGGCTCCTGCCTACCAGAGCTCCATCAGGTCTTCTTCGTCTTCTCCATGGAGTTCTTCATCTCTTCTCATCATGTCATGCCATGTCTTCGTTGCCTGAGGTCCCCGTCCAGGTGTCCTGGTGTCTCGTCTTGATGTTCTGTTTCCTGATGTCCCAGGTTCCTTGATGTTCTGCCCTTTGCTGTTTCGTCAATGCTCCTGAGCCTTTTTTTCCTGTAGGCTGGTAGTCTCTCTCTCGTATGACATCTTTCCCGAGTGGGGACTAGCCTGCAGGTGGACTGGTGTCCTGTGCTCCTAAGCTGTCATGTCCTGCCAGCCATTGGTGGAGCTTCAGATGACATTGGCTCTGTCGTTGGAGTTCTGCTTCGACTGGATCCTTCCCTGCACTCGTCCCGTTCTCAGCGTGGTCCGTGACCAGCTTCCTCGGGCTGTGTAGGGCGCTCAGTGGGACAGGGTGGTCCGCGACTCAGTCCCGCGGGTGGGCTGAGTAGGGCGCCCTGAGAGACAGTGCCAATGTCCTTCCGCCCAGCTTCTCGTCTCGTCTGGACTTGGTCAGTTCCTCGTCTCATCCTGGATGCCGTTGCATCACTCTTGGTATCATGACTTGTTCCTAATGCTGTCGCATCGACCCTGGTCCAGGATGCCGTCATATCGACCATTGGTCCGGGATGTCTTCGCTTCAGCCTTTGTATCAAGTCCTCGTCCGCGATGCCTTGACACGAAGACATGACATGCTGTCATGTCTTCGTGTCAAGGCCCGTCTGCCCTCAACCTCAGGCCAGGCCTGCTGCTCCATGCTGTTCCATGCAGCAGGTCCGAAAGGGCTCGGAATGGTCGGAGGACCATTCATTTTCCAACATCATCCTGTTGTTGGCCTTGGGCGCTTGCAGGCCTGGCAGAGGGTAAGACCGTCAGCCATGGTGGAACATGCCGTCTACCCTCGGTTCGGTCCTGGATCCGTCTGGGGTCGGGCCGAGGCCCATGGGCACATTAAACACCCATTACATAACAGAATGCAAGGCCTTCAGAAGCCGTTCTGACTGGTACATAACACCAACAGATCAGTACATTTATCTGGCAACCAATTAGACAGCGAATTAAATTTGGGAATCTCCTTTTCTCTAAACTTAGGGCAGACAGGCCATGATAATGTTTTAATGTCACATTCTGAATCAATGTATTGTTAGGGCTAGAATCTGAATAAAGAATATGGTCCTAGACATGATATTTTTCTGGAGTAGGCTCAGCAACTTCTTGAATCAAATCAACATTCGGAATATCTGATAAAAAAAAAATGATTAGATTGATTATATTGAAATGGACATCAAAATCACCTAAAACTACAATTGTGCAGCTACTTCAGAGGCAAGTGTTTTAATAACCTCCACAGCTTCTCCACCTATCCACAGAACTTCTTAAACACCAGATAAATAAATAAGTGAATCCCGGGAGGGTACACCATCAAGAACCTTGAAATATCATTACTAGAGATGTGCATTCAATTGAAAATGATAAGAAAAATGCAACAAAACACCCTCTTTCCATTTTGTTTTCAATAGAAACCTCCAATTATTCTGAAATTCAGATGGTTTGTTTTCATTCATTTCGGCAAACAGCATGTGCTACTTGGAAATAGTGTGTGCTATATGCAAATAGTGCATGCTGTTTGCCAAAATGAATAAAATAAAAGCAAATGAAAAAAGCCCTGCAAAAACAAAATTTGGACAAAAATCTCCCACCAATAAAATGAAAAGAAAATAAATGTTTTGGTTTCCTATTACATTGCAGATGACATATTGAGAGGTTAATAGTGTTGAAATGCTGTGTTGAATTGCTGGCATGCAATAACTTTGTTGTCCTCTTTTTCAGGAGCTACTATGTTGAAAGCGCCTCAGGATATGCTATGTAGAGGCAGATAAGGCACCTTTTTGTCCTGCCACTACTTTTCCAGTATTGTTTTACCCATGTTTAAGTGGATTAATGTAATTACACCATGGCAAATTCTCCATGGGCAGGAAAAACATCTTCACAACTCATTATATGAGTTTCTTGGTTAGAGGATGACACCTTAAACTACTAGGGATGTGAATCGTGTCCTCGATCGTCTTAACGATCGATTTCGGCTGGGAGGGGGAGGGAATCGTATTGTTGCCGTTTGGGGGGGTAAAATATCGTGAAAAATCGTTAAAAATCGTTAAAAATCGAAAAATCGAAAAACCGGCACATTAAAACCCCCTAAAACCCACCCCCGACCCTTTAAATTAAATCCCCCACCAAATAACTTAAATAACCTGCGGGTCCAGCGGCGGTCCAGAACGGCAGCGGTCCGGAACGGGCTCCTGCTCTGAATCTTGTCGTCTTCAGCCGGCGCCATTTTCCAAAATGGCGCCGAAAATGGCGGCGGCCATAGACGAAAAAGATTGGACGGCAGGAGGTCCTTCCGGACCCCCGCTGGACTTTTGGCAAGTCTCGTGGGGGTCAGGAGGCCCCCCACAAGCTGGCCAAAAGTTCCTGGAGGTCCAGCGGGGGTCAGGGAGCGATTTCCCGCCGCGAATCATTTTCGTATGGAAAATGGCGCCGGCCATACGCGTATGGCCGGCGCCATTTTCCGTATGGAAAATGGCGCCGGCAGGAGATCGACTGCAGGAGTTCGTTCAGCGAGGCGCCGGAACCCTCGCTGAACGACCTCCTGCAGTCGATCTCCTGCCGGCGGCATTTTCCGTACGGAAAATGGCGCCGGCCATACGCGTATGGCCGGCGGCATTTTCCGTACGAAAACGATTCGCGGCGGGAAATCGCTCCCTGACCCCGCTGGACCTCCAGGAACTTTTGGCCAGCTTGTGGGGGGCCTCCTGACCCCCACGAGACTTGCCAAAAGTCCAGCGGGGGTCCGGAAGGACCTCCTGCCATCCAATCTTTTTCGTCTATGGCCGCCGCCATTTTCGGCGCCATTTTGGAAAATGGCGCCGGCTGAAGACGACAAGATTCAGAGCAGGAGCCCGTTCCGGACCGCTGCCGTTCCGGACCGCCGCTGGACCCGCAGGTTATTTAAGTTATTTGAGGGGGGGTTCGGGAGGGTGGGGGATTTAATTTAAAGGGTCGGGGGTGGGTTTTAGGGGGTTTTAGTGTGCCGGCTCACGATTCTAACGATTTATAACGATAAATCGTTAGAATCTGTATTGTATTGTGTTCCATAACGGTTTAAGACGATATTAAAATTATCGGACGATAATTTTAATCGTCCTAAAACGATTCACATCCCTATAAACTACTAATGATCTCCAGATTGGAAAATTAAAACTTCTTTATACCAATCACCTAAGGGCCGATACAGTACAGTGCACTCCAATGGAGCGCACTGTTAACCCGCCATTGGACGTGCGTTTTCCCTTACCCCTTATTCAGTAAGGGGCCAAAAACGTGAGTCCAATCTCCTGAACCTAATAGCGCCCGCAACATGCAAATGCATGTTGATGGTAGGGATGTGCAGAGGGACGCCATACATTGCATTCGTGATTCGGATTCGTCGGGGAGCAGATACGTTGCATTCGGCCGTATGGCGCCCCAATGCGTTAATACGGCGATTTCTATTCGTGTCCCAGCTAAAATTAAAATTAGCTACAACCCCCCATCCTCCTGACCCCCCGAAGACTTACCAAAACTCCCTGGTGGTCCAGCGGGAAGTCCGGGAACCATCCCTTGCGCTCTCACACACTCGTTTGCCGGTTTCATCATGTCACCGATAGCCTTTGTCACAGGAGCTACCAGTGCCATTAGTCAGCCCCGTCACATGGTCATCGGCGCCATCTTGTGCTCCTACCATGTGACAGGGGCTGACCAATGGCACCGGTAGCCCCTGTGACATGGTATGGGCAAAGGCTATCGGCGCCATTTTGAGTACTTGCATCGGACGGCCAGCTTGGGGGGGCCTCCTGACCCCCACAAGACTTGCCAAAAGTCCAGCGGGGGTCCGGAAGGACCTCCTGCCATCCAATCTTTTTCGTCTATGGCCGCCGCCATTTTCGGCGCCATTTTGGAAAATGGCGCCGGCTGAAGACGACAAGATTCAGAGCAGGAGCCCGTTCCGGACCGCTGCCGTTCCGGACCGCCGCTGGACCCGCAGGTTATTTAAGTTATTTGAGGGGGGGTTCGGGAGGGTGGGGGATTTAATTTAAAGGGTCGGGGGTGGGTTTTAGGGGGTTTTAGTGTGCCGGCTCACGATTCTAACGATTTATAACGATAAATCGTTAGAATCTGTATTGTATTGTGTTCCATAACGGTTTAAGACAATATTAAAATTATCGGACGATAATTTTAATCGTCCTAAAACGATTCACATCCCTATAAACTACTAATGATCTCCAGATTGGAAAATTAAAACTTCTTTATACCAATCACCTAAGGGCCGATACAGTACAGTGCACTCCAATGGAGCGCACTGTTAACCCGCCATTGGACGTGCGTTTTCCCTTACCCCTTATTCAGTAAGGGGCCAAAAACGTGCGTCCAATCTCCTGAACCTAATAGCGCCCGCAACATGCAAATGCATGTTGATGGTAGGGATGTGCAGAGGGACGCCATACATTGCATTCGTGATTCGGATTCGTCGGGGAGCAGATACGTTGCATTCGGCCGTATGGCGCCCCAATGCGTTAATACGGCGATTTCTATTCGTGTCCCAGCTAAAATTAAAATTAGCTACAACCCCCCATCCTCCTGACCCCCCGAAGACTTACCAAAACTCCCTGGTGGTCCAGCGGGAAGTCCGGGAACCATCCCTTGCGCTCTCACACACTCGTTTGCCGGTTTCATCATGTCACCGATAGCCTTTGTCACAGGAGCTACCAGTGCCATTAGTCAGCCCCGTCACATGGTCATCGGCGCCATCTTGTGCTCCTACCATGTGACAGGGGCTGACCAATGGCACCGGTAGCCCCTGTGACATGGTATGGGCAAAGGCTATCGGCGCCATTTTGAGTACTTGCATCGGACGGCCAGCTTGGGGGGGCCTCCTGACCCCCACAAGACTTGCCAAAAGTCCAGCGGGGGTCCGGGAGCGACCTCCTGCACGCCGGCTGTCCGATGCCAGTACTCAAAATGGTGCCGATCACCTTTGCCCTCACTATGTCACAGGTTCCAACGGTCGGCCCCTGTGACATAGTGAAGGCAAAGGCGATCTGCTGCCAGTGTTCAAAATGGCGCCGATGAAACCAGCACCGAGGGTGTGAGTGCACACATCTGCAAGTGACAATGCTATGATTGATGGCTTTAATCTGTCTCTGCCACAGGAGATTCTGGGTACGGTTGCAGGACCTGGCTTCTTACCCTTGTTGCCATTCCAAATACACGGCAGAGATGAGGTACATTGAGGCGTGTCATCAAATGCACCTTCAGAGTTCTCAAAAGTCACTTTCACTATTTGGACAAGATGGGTGGAGCTTTAATGTATGCCCCACCCAAAGTTGCACAGATAGTGCTACTTTGCAGCATCTTCCATAATCTCGCTCTATGCCACAGACTACAAATGGAGATACATCTGGATCTCCCCATGGATCCCCCATGAGTCATTGCTTGAGCCTGGAAGACCAGGCTAAGTGGCAGCCAGGTTGGCCAAAACCTTATACAATGCTACTTTTCCTAAAATCCCTCACCTACCACATCCCCTTCCAGGGAAGCGAGTCCAGAAGACTGTTAGGTGCTGCTCTCTTCATAATATAGGTAGCCAGGACTGTCACTTCTGCCCAAGCCCACCCCTTTTCAACCTAATAAAACACATACACAGATATGGAGTCAACAGGCTGCAGCTTTATTAAACACCCCCCAGAGCCTGAGCCATGCAAATGTAACAAAGTATTCCCCCCCATTTCCGCCCATCCACCACAAACCAGCAAGATGGGCAACCCAGGCTATCCCAACCTGCACACCGTGTAAACCCAGGTTATCCCAGGCTGCCAGATGGGCACACCCAGGCTAACCCAGCCTGTATGATGTATCCATCCTTTACCAAATCCCACAACACCCGCCACTACCAAGCAAGGGGTTGATAAATCAACCCCCGCCACCGTCCAGCAAGGAGCCATACCACCAACAATCACCCAGTTGTTTGGCTAGGGACCCCTGACTTGCCCCCTGTCAGGTCAAACATCAGTTCACCAATGCATACCCCCCCCCCCCCAAGTCGGCTCGGGATACCCGCCACAGGCGCAGATAAGAATTATCTGTGACCCCCAAAGATGCTGCCAGGACTCCTCTGAAGGATACATTCCACAATATCTTACGCACGTACTGAAATAGCAGCCCGGACACGGACACATCAAACCCCTTGGTCGCCAGCGCGACCAATTCGCTAATGCGAAAGGCCCCAAAAACACCCACACAAAAGCCAGCCGGAACAGACAACACTCAAACTCATTGTCACAAATATCCAACAGCATATCCCACAATTGGCACAAAATGTCGTGCGTAATAGGCAGGCGCTTGTCCTCCACTTGGGGAGAACCGTGAGCCCAACCCACCAGTAAGCGCCGTATCAGGAACCTTCCCACCGGAAAACCCCAACCATGGGCCCTCATAAAAAATGAAAATCCTGCAAGCTGCCTGAAACCGCTGCCCTGGAATCCCCTGACCTTCTATCCCTTTCTACAAACCGTACCAGGAGCTTGTAAGAAACCGGCCCCTACTGCCAGCCCTAACTTGCTAAAAAGGACACCACCTTGATTGCGGACTTCACATAGGTCCACGTGGAAGGAGCTAGCAATGCCCGGAGCAGCTTCCATGTTTCTGGGTGCTGAAGCTCCAGAGGAAAGGTGGCACCAATGCTCCCTGCTGATCCGCTTCTGGTACGAGCTCCCGAAACAAGGTCCATTTGCAATGAGAAAGAGAATCAGCAATCGCGTAGCTACACCTGGGATTTGCCTAGCCCATACAGTGATATTCAATCCCATGCAACACAATACAAGCTCATGAAGCAATTCTGATACCAATATACCTTTGGCAGCCCGTTTGTTAATTACCTCCATAACCCCCAAGTTATCACATCAAAAGACCACCTTTCTGTTCTGAAGCTGAGAGCTCCCAAAGGACCACAGAAACCACAATTGGAAACAATTCCAGAAAGGTGATATTCGTAGTGACTCCCACCTCCTTCCAATCCTCCAGCCAAACAGCCACACACCAGGCACCCCCAAAATAGGCCCCAAAACCCACCGACCCAGCAGCATTGGTAAATAGTTCTACCTCGTGATTCGATACTGCCTCGCCTTGCCATAGGGAACAACCGTTGAAATCAGCCAAAAAAACAGTCCCAGATCAACAAGTCTTCTCGCAACCGCTGAGTAATGCGAATCCGATGTCCACTTTTCCGCAATCCAGTCATACTATAACTCAGTCGATGAAGAAAAACCCGGGCCATGGAGATCACCCGACAAGCAAAGTTGAGACTTCCCACCAAGGACTGCATCTGACGCAGAGTCAACTTCTTGGCCCGCACCGCCCGGGACACAAGATCCTGTAGTAAAACTATCTTATTAGCAGGCAATCGTGAATTCATTTTGACCAAATCCAGTTCAATTCCCAGGAAGGCCAAACAAGTACAGGGGCCCTCCATCTTACCCTCTGCTATGGGAATCCTGAATTCTGCAGCCATATTCTGAAAACAATTTAATAACTGCAAGCACTTTGCTGAAGATGCATCACCCACAAACAGGAAGTCGTCCAGGTAATGAACAAGGTTTGCTACCCCGGCTCTCTCCGCCACTACCCAATGAACAAAAGAACTAAAAGCTTCAAAATAAGCACACACAATGGAACATCCCATAGGCAGGCACCTATCGAAGTAAAATGCATCCTGAAAATGAAAACCCAGCAATGAAAAACATTCAGGATGGATCGGGAGAAGCCTGAATGCAGACTTAATGTCCACTTTGGCCATCAAGGTCCCCACACCACAACGACAAACCATCACTATCGCTGTCTCAAAAGACACATACCGCACCGAACAACAATCCTTCGGAATGTAATCATTTACTGAATTCCCCTCAGGAAAGGATAGGTTGTGAATCAGGCAGAACTTCCCAGGTGCCTTCTTCGGTACCACCACCAAAGGAGGGAAGACCATATCATCCATAGGAGGGACCAGGAAATGACCCACGATCCGTCCCAAAGTAATCTCACTTTGCAATTTTGCCAGCACCACTTGAGCCAATGTATGAACCGACGGACAATTCCGGCCTCCTCAAACCCCAAATGGTCCCTCGAAAGGAATACAAAAACCTTGATTAAAACCTGACAACAAAAGACAAGCCACCTTTACCTTCGGATACCTACCCAACCATGACAGCATGGCGTCCAAACGGACAGGGGTAGGAGCTATCCTTGAAACTTCACTTAGGGGGGTTCTTAGGAATGACCCCCCCCCCCCAGTCCCACTGCCCAATCACTTTGGGCACTTGGAGGCAGGATGACCCAATCCGCATCTGGAACAGGCATGTCGAAACTTACAATCGGGGAAATTGCATGCCGAACGGTTATACTTGCAACACACGCCTGGAAAACTGGATCCCGTACAACTTCCATTTGCGGACCCCGGGCCGGACTGAAAGGACCACACTTCTGATACCCTCGGCACCCGACCAGCCTCCGGGACCGCAATAGACCCCAATTTAGACCCCATCTGAGCCAGCCATAAACCGACATCCCTAGTTCCCCAAGTCATATATTTATTCTCCTCCATTTGGTCTCAGAAGTGCTCATCATAATTCAGCCAGGACCAACCCTCATATACCCGACTAGCAACTAAGATGACATAGGTGTAAGCCAGCAACAGCCCATACTGGGCTGGGTCACGATGACCCACTACACTGGCTAACCGAAGGAACAAACAGATCCAATTAAATACGTTATGAGCCACCCATCGTTGCATACCCTGAGGTCTATCACCCCCACTCCTTCTCCTCTTTTCCTTTCTTTTCCCCCTACGACCCTCCAGCAGCGTGAAAATATATATGTACTTCTGCTGTCTAATCTTCTGTCTAAGAGACCTCGTAACATCCTCCCACAATTCCGATAGACTGTAAAGCACAGGCGCTCCCCTATCCTGACTCTTTCCAATGGTATCACCCTGAAGACTGGCACCCCCATGCGAAGCGTCAGATGAGACCAAGGAGGATGAAGAAGAACAGGAAGAGCTGGAACTGGAACGCTTCTTCTTACATCACGCTTTTTCTTGCTTCTTGGGAGCCACGGAGCAAGAGGCCAGAAGCTTCACCCCCCCCCCCCCAGAGCGTAGCATTTGAATCACCTGTATCAGTGACCAGTACCAGGATATCCCCACCAGGAACCGCTAACTCACCTATCTGCCCACTGGCAGGATCTTTCCCCCTGAAAGCTGGAACCACAGGACTGGAAGTATTCTGCCCACTAGCAGGACCACTCACACCAGAAGACAGACACACTGAGCTGGATGTGCTAGTAGCAGCTGATACAGGATCATTCAGCCATGCCTCACGCCGCGAAGGTCCAGGTCCGTCGATCAACTTGCCATCTGGAGGAGCCTGTGAAGAAACAACAGGAGCAGCAGTCGCAGGCCCAGAAAACCCAAATCCTGCAAGCCTCACTCGCCACAAGATGGCACAGGCCATCCATTGCTCCTACCATGTGACAGGGGCCGATCAATGGCACCAGTAGCTCCTGTGACATAGTAAGGGAAAAGGCTATCGGCGCCATTTTGAATACCGGAAGCCAACGGCCCGAGTGCAGGAGATCGCTCCAGGACCCCCCCTGGACCACCAGGGACTTTTGGCAAGTCTTGGGGGGGTCAGGAGGGTGGGGGGTTTGTTCGTTAGTGATATGTTGCATTTGTGGGGGTTCGCCATACATTTCGGAACCCCACGAATGCAACGAATAGGGACCTATACGTTGCGCATTCATTCAAAATGAATGCACGTCTACCAATGTCACTCCCAGCACATTAGGCAGCAAGTGCTCTAAAGTATCCGCCAAGACTTTCTCTTCTGCAGATTGTGGCAGTTGCACGAGACACAAATTTGTGTAGTGGGACCAATTCTCTAAATCCTCGATTTTGTCAGCTTACTCTGCCACCAATTTTTCCAGCTTGCCAATTTTAACATGCGCCCCTGCCAAGTCATCCTCCTCAAGCCCAAATCAGCCCTCCACTCCTTCAGTAAGCAATTCATAGTCAGTAAGGGAATTCTTGACCTCACTGATCTGTGCCAATATTGCCTCCAATTATCCATCAAGTACTGTGATCATGGAATCAGTAAGAAGCATTACATTTGCTGTAGTATGGAGGGTCGGGGCTGCAATTTCCTTCTGAGCCATTTTACCATCAGAGAGGCACAGTATATCTTTATCTTTTTTCATAAGCCTGCATGGTATATCTTTATCTTTTTTTCGTAAGCCTAGTGGTCATATCCTGCAGCGATTTAAATATATATCTGTCCATGTTCAATTAATGAACAAAATACTTGAAGTTTGCTGTAAAATTATGAATTTGTGACACTCAATTATGGACAATAACAGGGGATGTCACCCAGAGCCCAGACTCACATCACCATCCGGGTTCACCGCATCACATGGTCTCTTCTTTTGGGATTTTGTTCCCTAGAGTAGACATAGCACATGAGAAGGTCTTCTTAAGCTTTGGCTTCATTAAGAGAAGACTTCATAATGAGGATAGTTGTCAAAGTGATTTATGCAGGTAAAAAGCATTGTGCCCGCGTTAGTCACCTGACAATTGTCCTCTCTGAATGCAACTAAAAGTTGGCACATTATTCTGTGTCAAATGTGCATTGAAAGAAGGCATTGCTGGGAGTGTGTTTAGGGCCTAGGAGGAAAAGTCAATGTGTAGACAGCATTTTCAAATCTATGCAAGTACTTGTCCAAGAAATATCTATCTACAAAAAAAGGGAGTACAAGTGATTGCACATACTTTTTACCCACAGCAGGTTTCAATGTAAAAATGCACATAGACTTTTAATTTGAAAATTGGTACAAAACCAGTGGGAAAAAGTACCCATGGACTGTGTCCCTCTGCGAACAGTTTGAAAATTGTCTTCGTTATCACCCAATTTACTGCTGTTCAGCCTCTGGCCCTGCTTCTGCTTCACTTTGGAGTATTGATTCTTTTTAAATCACTGGCTTTCTGAAAATGATTATTTGCTATGGCCTACTTTCCAGTTTCAAATGGGTGAATTGAAGCCATAGACTTTTTTCTTTATACTTATTCCACTATGCTTTGCTTTTCACAAAGAAAACCGATCATTCCTACTGTTACCATATTAAACTTTATTTTTCAGACATGATTTGAACTACTTAACTATCTTCCTATCCAGTATTAATACATTTCCTCTCAGTTTATCAAGATGTTATTTAGTTCTTTATTCTCCCTCTAGATGTCAGTGTATGTCTACTGTAATTATTTCTCACTAACCAGTTCTTTGTAAAAGCTCCTGGCTCAAGTTTCAGTTCTTTGCTCCTCATTTCAATGGAATTTTGTTTATGTGTGAGCTTAAATTTTTTTTTCCTTTGTTGTTCTCTATAGACAGGATTATCTCTCAATGGTTTTCGACAACAGCTGCATATCAGTTACTGTAGCAGAGGTTCCTTCTCTAATGGATTACCTATTAAAATTAGGGATTCAAGGGCGAGCAAATTGCTATCCCACAAGTTTTACAATGCACTCTCAATACATATTGTAATCCTATAGCTTGAAGACTGCCAGTTCATCTTCAAATTATAATTAAGAGCAGAAACTTGAAACTTCTGTGCATTCTGTAATATAAACCATAAGGAAGTCATTTTCAAAGGCAGTTCTGCAGGTAAAATACTGCTTTACCCAATGAAATGGCTTATAAAATTGCTCTCTGGTATGAGGGCAAATTTATGCATGTATGAATGCACTGCATGTACATAAGTTTACCTGGACCAGGCAGAAGCATTCATGGGGGCGAAGCTGGAGAGGGGTTCAGACTTAGAAGCATCCTTTTCATACATTTTCATGGAAAAAATCTCTGCATACAAATTAGCAGGTGTACGTGTATGCAATAGCTTTGGTGGGATAATTTTCAAAGCAAACATAAGAACATAAGAACATGCCATACTGGGTCAGACCAAGGGTCCATCAAGCCCAGCATCCTGTTTCCAACAGAGGCCAAACCAGGCCACAAGAACCTGGCAAGTACCCAAAAACTAAGTCTATTCCATTCTACCGTTGCTAGTTATAGCAGTGGCTATTTTCTAAGTCAACTTAATTAATAGCAGGTAATGGACTTCTCCTCCAAGAATTTTTCCAATCCTTTTTTAAACACTGCTGCACTAATTATACTTGTGTAAGTTTGCTTCAAAATTGGTATAACTTATGCACACATTTGCCAACTTTTTTGAGGACTGTTTCAAAATTACCCACAAATTGTTTTGCAGATATTGCAACTGTAAATTACAGAAGTATATTCATTGTATGGGGCTTAAATGTAATTTGTTTATGCTTGCAATATGATATAAACCATAATCCATTAAATATTTCTTATCACATTACATGTCATACCTCATCTTTCATAGAACCAATGCAGATTCCTGAAAAAGGAAAGCTCAATGGTATAAACACTATACAATACAACAATAAAGTTCAATACAATAAATAATATAGTAATGATACAAAATAAGAACAGCAATGAGTATTACACCCAATAACCACCCAATCTGTCCATCTTGCAATCCCAGTAAAATTACATTTGCCCAATAAAAATAGAAAAATAGGTATAGAATATCCTGGTCCTCAGTCCAATCCAACCAATGTCCTTCCAGTATCCCACCTAGTGTGCATACCAAAACAACTGCCTAACCAAAGACTGAGAAAGCTATTGATCATTTTCTGAAACTTAAGATAATCTATTTCTGTAAGACCCTCGCAGGAAAACTGTGCCAAAGGACTAAAGTAATATAACTAAATGCTTTCCAATAAATACAGACCAATTGAGCACTAGACATGTAGACATGGAAGGGTTAGCAAGTAGAGCTTGTAGCAAGGATCGCAAGGCTTGGTTCATAAGGACATAGCCAAGCAGACAGATACTTCAGAACCCCAGATCATAGGGATCTAAAAAATCAATGACAAAATCTTGAATTTATACCTAGACTCCACAGCGAGCCAATACAGCTCCTTTTAAATAGGGGTTATATGATCATACTTCTTAATACCCGACAGCAAATTAGCTGCAGTGCTCTTAAAGAGCTGAAGCTCTTCATATTAATAGTGGTAATGCCCTGATATAGTGCATTACAAATGTCTAGCTGATTAAATTATGAACCACAAAAGCAAGATATTTATGGGCCAAGAAAGGTTGGACCTATCAGATATGATATGATAAGAAATTTATTAAGAAAATTAAGATATTCAACTACTTTTAGGATAATTGTCTGTAAATTATCCTAAAGCCAACTTTGCCAGCTAGATTCTAGCTACTGAGTAGCTCTTTGAAAATTTTTCCATACATAGAAACATAGAACTGACAGCAGAAAAAGACCAATCGGCCTATCCAGTCTGCCCAGCAAGCTCCCACACTTATTTTCCCATACGTATCTGTTTCACCAACCACCAAGTTCAGGCCCTTGTTGGTAATTGTTTGATTCAAATTTCCTGCCATCCCCTGCCATTGATGCAGATAGTAATGTTGGAGTTGCATCAAAGGTGAGCATAAGGCTTAATGTTAAGGGTAGTAATCACTGCATCAAGCAAGTTACCCCGATGCTTGTATACCCAGACTGCACAGAATGTAAATCCTCTTTTCCACATGTATCCCTGCCATTTAAGCAGAGAGCAATGCTGTATATGCATTCAAAGTGATGTATCAGGCTTAATTGATTTAGGGTAGTAACCGCTGTAATAAGCAAGCTAACCCCACACTTATTTGTTTCCCCAGATTGTGAAGTTCAGTCCTTGTTGGATGTTGTCTGAATGTAAATCCTCTTTTCCACATTTCCCCCTGCCATAGAAGCAGAGAGCAATGCTGTATATGCATTCAAAGTGATGTATCAGGCTTAATTGGTTTAGGGTAGTAACCGCCGTAATAAACAAGCTATCCCCACACTTATTTGTTTACCCAGATTGTTGTCTGAATACAACACCAAGGACCCACTCTCACCCTTTGCTAGACCATTGATTCACTCCTCCCATCCCCATCCACCATGAATATCTGTTCTGACCCCTCACGTATCAACATTGCCTCCCTTCCCCATCAAAACCTCTTCTCTATCCATGAAGTGTCATTCATACCTTGCACAATACCCCTCTTGAACCCAGAAAGATTTAATAGATTCCTGGACCCTCCTTCCACCTACTTAGATTTCAGATAGTTCCTGTCCTTAATATTCCAGAAGGTCTCTGTCTTTACCAGCAGGAGACACATAAAAACAATTCTGCTGGCACTGCTGCAAGCTGCTGAACAGTGCTGCCTAATGGTACTTCAGCATGATTAATGTTGAAATGTGCTGCTGCTAATAACAGAATTCTCAGGTCCCCCCTCCCCCCAGCAATATGGAGAGGGACCGTCTAGAATTGTAAATATAGATTCCTTAGATATGGTCCTGAGGGATATGACTGATCCTTTGGGAACTGGGAAGGAAGATTGGAGGGGGTGTCTATGACATTTTGGGATTTGGAGAGGAGATCAAAGGAGGTATAGATGACACTTCAGTGATGCTGAAGATGGACATTGTTGACACTTTGGAGATTAGGATGGAGACTTTAGGGAGAGGGGTTGGGAAGCAAAGCCAGGGCAAGGGTATTAGGTGCCCTAGGCAAACCTTCTGCCTTGCCTCTGCACCCCCTCCCCCTCCCCAGTCCAGACCCTGGCTCCGGCCCTGACCTCATTCACTCAGTCATGCCCCCTGTCTTCTTATACACACTTAGATCCTTGTCTCATTCACACAAGCACCCTTATACAGGATCTCTCCATCTCTCTCACTAATACCATTGCTCTCTTATATACACACAATCCCTCTCACGCTCATACACACACAGAGGCACTGCACTTGGCCCTCCCAAGACTCTGCTTCTCTTGGCCATGCATCTCTACTTCTCTCAGCCGTGAGTGGGATTAGCTCCACTCGAGGTACCACATGGCTGCTCTTTGCTGTCCCCCGATGGCGATTGCCTAGTTCTTCTATTGGGAGGCTCCGACCCTGTTGAGGAGACTTCTTTATGTGGAGATCAGAGAGGAGGGAGGGGTATTGAGAGGTTTGGAAAAAGTCACATAGATTTGCTTCCCTGCAAAAGGTGTAAAGTATATAAATATTTTGGAAAGCAACTATATTGTTTCCCCCTAAACTAATACCACCTCCCAGAATACCTAAAAATAGCTATCTAGTAAAATTAGAGGGCTAAATTTAGTTGCTCAGTAGTTGGCAATTTTCAAAATGGCTACTCTAGCCAGATTATACCCAGCTCTTTGGCAATTGTGCTTTAAGGGGGCAATTTCCAAATAGTATATGTAGTTATAAAGTGCATGAGCACTTTTAGTGTATGTACTTTACACTATTGTTCAAAGAGAAACTGCCTGGATAGCTTCTCTTTGAAAATTAGCTAATGTAATGCATTTGCATATACTGGGATTATATACTGTTGCATCTGCTATTTGTGAAGGCAGCCAACAAGGAGTAAAATAGGACATGAACTTTTAAAAATTGAATGTGCATGCCCTGTTTTCTTCCCCTGACCTGAACACAGGAACATCTTTTTATTCTGTAGCTAAAAGTATCTGCACTGTGGTAACCAATACAAACTTTTAACCTGGCAGATTGAGTGCACCTTCACAGCCAAGCAATTTGTTTTATTTATTTAAAACCTTTTATAACCTGCCATACCGAACTCCACTATATATCCAAGTAAATGACCTTAAGAAGTGTCTTCTAAATATTGAATTGAACAAACATTTGCTCTGTCACTACACATTTTTAAAAAAAGTTTAATAAGGGGAAAATATTGAGTCTGCATGGGAAGCTTGCAGGCCTACAAGCACATTTGCAAAGGGGAAGCTCTCTATAGAGTTAGTCTTTGAAATTTCAGAGGATGGTGGTAAACACAGGTGTAAATTATATGTGATAATGTATTCAAGGGGATTTTAAAATAAAATGTCCCTATGTACTTTAGGCTTCTTGCCTCAGTGTCACCTGTCTTTGTCATAGTCAAACATAGGTGTGCTATCATACAGCTGAAGTTCCACACACTTACATTTTCTTACATATATAGAGAGGCCATTTTCAAAAGGGTAAATGAGTTTACCCATATAAAAACGTTTGAAAATTGCACCCTATGGATGTGGGAAAAGTCCATTTTTCATTTGTAAACATTTTCATTAATGTTCAGGAAAATTAACGGATTAACAAATTCTTTCATCCTAGGCCATTTTACAAAATCTCGTGAGTTTAATTAAAGAAGCTGAAAAAAATTGAGGGATTTCAGAAATGCAATGAAACAGGCAAATTTAACCACTTTTTGCCTACTTCCCCCAAATAATTTGCCATTGTAAAACACATTATAAATGTAGGCATTTTACTATTCTTTTTTCTTCTTAGGCTGCAAATCATGTTGTTTCTTTTTACCATGGTATGATGTGGAAAATAGAATTTAAAAGCAGGTGTCATAGATTCAGTAGGAAACTTCAAATTACAAATAAGGCTTACCTGAGAGTATTAAAGCATTTGCACAGATGTCAGTCTCTTTAATTGTCACTGGGGAATAGGAGATTCAGGAGTCTGATTCATGAAGGCCTTTTTTCCTTTTCAAAGACAATGAGAAAAATATTTTGATAAAACAGACTCTTAAACGTCCATATTCAAACGATAGCCGGTTAGCTAAATTAGCCAGGTAGACGTATCCAGCTAACTTAGACAGGCTATTCAGTGGCATGTCTGCACCACTAAATATTAGTGATGTGCAAAGCCCAAACCTTTCGATTTGGGCTTCTTTTTCGGCCCACTGCGGGAAATATCGTATTTCCCGCGGTTTGAGCATTTGAAATTCAGGGGGACCTGAATTTCGGGTTAGTGCGCACTAACATTTTAATGTTAGCGTGCACTAACGGGAGTTAGTGTGCACTAATGGGGAGTTAGCACCTACTAACTCCTGTTAGTGCGCAGTAACCCAAAAACGAAGTTTTCACGAAATTTCATGAAAAATTTGTTCGGGATTTGTTGCCCAAAACAGGATGAATTAGGAAATTTCGTTGAAATTGCCTAATTTGTCCTGAACGAATGCACATCCCTACTAAATATATCCAGATAATTTTAAAGTTAGCTCAATAGTAGGCCTAATTTATCCAGATAAGTGTAAATATCAGCAGTTATCAGTCCCCATTCTGCCCACCACTTAGTGGGCTAATGAATTAGCCTCATGAGTTGTTAATCACCTAAGTGGCTAATGCTGAACTGGACCGGATATTCAGCAGCTGCCACTTAACTGGCTAAGTTCTTACATATCCGGCTAAGTAGTGCTGAATATCAACCTCTTAGTGACATCACACAATTATTTTCATCAACTCCAATGTTAATAGCCAAGAAGAGGAAAAACTCAACTGCTTTTCTCTAAGCTTTTTTTCTTGATTCTTTTATTGCTGGGTTTCTGGATTCTTCTCAGACTGGAAAAAAAATAAACCCACCATCATTACAAATCTTTCAGCTCTGACATGTTCTGAGCCTCAAAAACATATGCCAAACAAGGCTTTTGAAGATGAAAGCCATATGATCCCAGATACCTTGCTGCACAGTAGTTAATAAAAGCTATAGCTGCCATGTCCCTCATCCCTAATGCATGCAATATGGTTGCACATGGTTTTGGATATATCATTTGATTGACACCACATGTATCTCATAATGCTTTTCTCCACTAAAGTGATTTCAGAACTTCACAAAAATTTGCATGAGAAATTACTTAGTGCTCTAAATGCTTCTTTGTATCAACCATACATTTTAACCACACATATGTTAACAAGTCAAACTGATCAGAAAAAAGTTTATGTGATAATAATATCCATATAGTGCCCTAATCACAGAAATGGCAATATCAAAAGCCATTTCCATGGGTAAAATAGTGTTTAAGCCAAGCAACAACAAGGGCGAACAGTCCAACAAAAAATAATCAATGAAGAATCCAACAAGGAAGAACAACAGAATTGTTAATATCCTTTATAACTTAAAACATTTTTATTGTATGTCAGGCAAATGTGACAGTGTACCAATGTAGTTAACAGAAGCTTCACGGTCCCCCAGTACACAGCCCCCCAATACGGGAATCTAGAAAAATAGTGGCTAACATCAGAACAAATGTAGGAAAACAAGTGCAAGAAAAAGGACAAAGACAGCTGAAAACACGAGATCATAAATTGGGCACACACTTAAAAGTAGATCCAATACAAATGCTCAGATACATATTAGTTGATAAGGAATTACAAATGTAATATATCAAAAAAACTAATATAAAGAAAGTTATAAAGTTATTTGCTTCAGAGGAAATCATATAAACCAGACGACAGAAATCAATACATAAAAGATCGACATATCAAAGAATAAAAAAGTAAGAAAATCATGATGGAAAGTGACTATAATCAAAAAGTTCACATCTGTTCATAAAGCTTATCCAGAATAATCAACAGGGATCAAAAAGTATTTAAGAGGCAAATTTTGTAGAGGCTCAAATTCTAAAAGAAAAACAGAGGGTCAATCACAGAGAAAGGAAGGTAAAAAAACCAATGAAAAAATGATAACAAGAAAAGAAACAATACAAGAAAAAAAGAGGTAAGAGAAGGAAAATGAAAACTTACCCTCAAAAGCAGACAAAGGTTAAAAATGTAAAAGAATACTTGTTAACCCATCAGCTTCTATAAGGAAGAATTGAAAATGGGTAAATAACCAGGCATGTTGCTACTTCAGGCTAGTGTTGAAGACAGGAGCTAGATAGCAAATGGATAAATCAAGGAGGCTTCAGTGTTAGGAGGAAAACAAGATAGATGAATTGTGGGTAAAAACACATACAAAGAATTTGTAAAGAATATGTAAAGGGACTGAACAAAAATTGTGCTACCAGACTGTATATAAATAGATGCAAAAAAGACTGGGTGGGCCCGTGGTGGATACAAGGACCCATGGCTTACCTGGGGCTGTGGGCTGAAGACTGGTGATCTGGGATGCGGCAGACTGCATCGGGGCGCTCCGGCACTCCGAGGGTGGCGCTGATTGACGTCATTGGGGCGCGCTCTGCTCCAGCGTGTCCTGAAGGCGTTGGCGGCGTCGCCACGCATTGGAGGGCATTCCTGGGGGGCCAGCATTATCGGGGATGGCCGCGGCCGTTCCTGATGATGCCGGCCCGAGTATTTAAGAAGAGGGCCACGCCGCAGCCAGCCTCTTCCGGGGGATCGGCTTTTTCCTGCACATGGCCGCAAGTATAGCTTTAGGGCATGGGGGGGGGGGGGGGTCGGAACGCCGCGACCCAGGGGAGTAGGGGCAAGAGCCACAAAAACAAGGCTCTTTATTAAAAAAAACCCCAAAAAACAAACGGGTCAACAAGCGCTGGTAGCCTGCCCATTGCAGGTGAAATGGCCCATTACTCAGCTGCCCGTCGGCAGCCAAAATAAGGGGCAGGTGGCGACTACACAAAACGTCCCCTGACAAGCCGCTCAAGGGAAAAAGCCGAAGGCAGGAGTTCTGACTCCGGGAACTTACTTAGTTGGACTTCTCTCCCCTAGTTTAGCGGGCAGGCAAGGAATGAAGGACTACTGCTCTCCTGTTTTCAGCTTGTGGATGTTATCTGCCTCCCCCCCCCCCCCTTTTCCTTAGAAGCTGGAGAGACACTGGAGCGGGAGGAGTGACTGCTTTCTGATTGACTTGAAGCGCTTCCTTTTGCCCCTTCCCAAGCATGCTGGGGGCTTCAGATCGTAGGCGCAGGCCTTCCCCAGGCGGAAGGCCTACACTGCCGTTGTTTCTGGCATTATCTTACCAGAGCTTCCTCCAGATTTTGTCTTTCTTACTCTGAGATCCTTAGTGGCAAGTGCTGCATTTGAAAATAGCCGCAAGTCAAGGGACACAATTTTGTAGGTCCCCTTGAGACTGTGTCCGGAACTGGTGTATCCCCGGCATTCATAAAGCCTCTGCATCACTCCATGGTGAGACCGCACCTTGAATATTGGTTACAATTCTGGTCACCGCATCTGAAAATGATATAGTTGCGATGGAGAAGATACAGGGAAAGGTGACCAAAAATGATAAGTGGAATGGAACAGCTCCCCTATGAGGAAAGACTAAAGAGGTTAAGACTTTTCAGCTTGGAGAAGAGATGGCTGAAGGAAGGGATTTGATACAGGTGTTTAGAATCAGGATAGGTCTAGAACGGGTAGATGTGAATCAATTATTTACTCTTTCAGATAATAGAAAGACTAGGGGGCACTCCATGAGGTTAGCATGTGGCACATTTAAAACTAATCAGAGAAATTTCTTTTCGGTCAAGCACAATTAAACTCGGGAATTTGTTGCCAGAGGATGCGGTTAGTGCAGTTAGTGTAGCTGTGTTAAAAAGGATGGGTTAAATTCTGGGAGGAGAAGTCCATTACTTGCTATTAATTAAGTTGACTTAGAAACTAGCCACTGATATTACTAGCAACAGTAACATGGAATGGACTTAGTTTTTGGGTACTTGCCAGGTTCGTAGGGCTGGGATTGGCCACTGGTGGAAACAGGATGCTAGGCTTGATGGACCCTTGAGGGACCCTTGGTCTGTCCCAGTATGGCATGTTCTCATGTTCTTATGTTCCTTGTCGAGGGACGCAGAAGCGGGGAATTCGTTGTATTTCTGGGATGGCTTTATTTTCCCTGGTTGCCCCTTTTGGCCCATCGATCATATTGCAGTCCGGCCAGACCTCTGGCAGGCTCCCTGATTTGGATGTATTTGGTAAAACTTTATTGTGAGCTTTTTGCTTCTATCGCCAAATTCGTTTCAGGTTCTCTTGGCCTGTCTCGTCGAGGTTTTGCATTTGGTTTGGCAATGATGGTGTTTTTCCTGTTTTCTTCCGGGAAATCCTTCTCCAATTATTGAAGAATAAATAAGGGATGGAATGGCCTCTTTCTCTTTACCTGTTAGCCATGCCCACAGTTGTTTGTCAATTTTTGCATCTTTCTTAATGAGTGGAATACACCTGGACTGCACTGTTAAGATGCCCATGCCTCAGAAATATCCTAAGTTTTTATGAAGAGGTGATCAAACATGTGAACAAAGGCGACCCTGTAGATGTTGAGTATTTGCATTTTTGACGGCATTAAACACAGAGCTGTCTGTAGGCAGAATGGCAGCCCCTTTTTTGTCACCCCCAGTCCAAAACATGGCGTTATCTCCCCTGGCAGGGGTATGAAGAAAGGACCAGGCTGGGGCTCTCAATTAATGACCGTCTCCTGCAGGAAGAATGCTCTGTCCAATATGCCTCATTTCACAGTGCGATCACTCTTATTCGGAAGTGCAAGGAGTCAGCAGTCATTGAGGCGGCATTTCAGCTTCTACAGGTCCACCGATTTAGCTTTCCATTGTTGGGCTTCAGATTCCGTGGGATGTTTAACTTCGACAAGTGTATACCCATGGGTTGCTCCGAGGTGCTCAGTTCATTCTTACACTGGCTGATGGCAAAAGGGCCCGGACAGACAATATAATTCACTACCTTGATGACTTCTTTTTCATCGGCCCAGCAGGAACAGAGGCAGCGGCTCGTCTGTTACGTACCCTTCAGGAGGTGGCAGAGGATTTTGGGGTTCCGCTAGCACAGGAGAAGAAGGAGGGGCCAGCTACCACCATGTGCTTCCTTGGCATTGTGCTGGATTCCAAGAGAATGATATTCAGGCTGCCAGCGGTTAAACTCCAAAAATTACAAGACCTATTGGATAGGGATGTGAATCGTGTGATCGATCATCTTAATGATCGATTTTGGCTGGGGGGGGGAGGGAAATCTGATCATCATGTTTTTTTTTGTTAAAAAATCGTAAAAAATCGTAAATCGGGGGAAAGCAGGAAAACCGGCACACCAAAACATCCCTAAAACCCACCCGACCCTTTAAAACAAATCCCCCACCCTCCCGAACCCCCCCCCCCAAAATGTTTTAAATTACCTGGGGTCCAGTGGGGGAGTCCCGGCGTGATCTCCCGCTCTCGGGCCACGGCTGCGTTAATAGAAATGGCGCCAGTGGCCCTTTGCCCTTACCATATGACAGGGCAAAGGTAGCGCCGGCGCCATTTTGGTTCCTCTCACCCGACGTCATGAGTGCAGGAGATCGCTCCCGGACTCCTGCTGGACCCCCAGGGACTTTTGGCCAGCTTGGGGGGGCCTCCTGACCCCCACAAGACTTGCCAAAAGTCCAGCGGGGGTCCTCACTATGTCATACGACCCGTATGACATAGTGAGGGCAAAAGTATGACTATGTCATACGACCCGTATGACATAGTGAGGGCAAAAGTAGCGCTGGCACCATTTTGAATATTGGCAATACGGCTCGCGTGCAGGAGGTCGCTCCTGGACCCCCACTGGACTTTTGGCAAGTCTTGTGGGGGTCAGGAGGCTCCCCCCAAGCTGGCCAAAAGTCCCTGGGGGTCCAGTGGGGGTCCGGGAGCGATCTCCTGCACTCGTAACTTCGGGTGACAGGAACCAAAATGGCGCCGGCGCTACCTTTGCCCTGTCATATGGTAAGGGCAAAGGGCCACAGGCAGGACTGACAACGGAGGCCATTTGACAGATAGGGAGATAGCGCTCATCTGCGGTAGATTCTTACGTCAGGTTGGATCGAGCCAGCACATTATAACATGTCGATTAACTAGAGTAATTTTCAATTGCAGAATCATGTCCTAGGCCGGTAGAGGTGTGGATTGTGGGGCACTCATTCATGCATTGGGCAGCACAGAGGGCACAGCAGCACAGATACAGCCAGCATCTGGGTTTGGCAAGCCGGGGGGTGCACATCACCTGGATGGGGAAGCGTGGAATGCTCTGGGGGCAGTTAATGCCCATACTATGGGTCAACCTGGAGTTGTTGGCAATTCCGGATATCATAATAATATACTTGGGTGGGAACTATTTGGGTTCAGCGCCATGCAGACAGCTATTACGGCAGGTAAAGAGGGACTTATGGGAAATACTAGCTTGGTTCCCGGAGCGCTTATCTGCTGGTCCGACATCATATCACGCATTAAAATTGCAAAGCAGAGGTTATGGGGGAGAGCAGAAGAAGTTGAACAGGCAGATTGGAGGATGGTTAGTGTGCATGGGAGGGTGTCAGATACGTGACGAGTGGGTGGATGGACAGTGTGAGGGCCTTTACCGGCAGGACTGAGTACACCTATCGGATATAGGATACAACCTGTTCAATAATGAAATACAGGAGGCGATCGAAATGAACTGCACACGGGTGTAAAAGGGCTGCAGCTAGGGTTTGGTTTTGGGGGCACCAGGCAAGTGTAAACACTACCTGGCGCTGGTGGTGGGTACCTGGGCCAATAGAGGTGTATTGGACATGGATCAGCCGCGGGGCTGATGAAAGGCAGGTTGTCGGAGGTGCCTTGCTAGAAGTGTGGCGGAAGGCGACATGGGGGGGGGGGGGGGGCGGGGCGTGGACCCAGCAGCAGTGAAACTGAAGGATTGGCCTGGGTGGGTGAATTTGTTATAATGTTGAAGTCATATTAATTGTTATGTTAATAAAAGCTGTGGCCACTTAATACCAAGATTACGGTGTAACGTGAAAACATTTCGGGAATGGGAAAAGGGGGTAGGATGCCAAAGGGAGCCAGAGAGGAGTCACGGCTCCCAGAGTCAAGGGCCCACGGCCCACTGCCCACGGCCCACTACTTACCTGGGGCTGTGGGCCGAAGACTGGCGATTCGGGACACAGCGGACTGCATCGGGGCCCTCTGGCGCTCCGAGGCTGGTGCTGACTGACGTCATTGGGGTGCACCGGCACTCTAGTGTGCCCTGTTGGCGTCGGCAGCATTGCCATACATTGGGGAGGCGTTCCTAGGGGGCTGGAGTCATCGGGGACGGCCGCGGCCTATCCTGATGATGCCGGCCTAAGTATTTAAGAAGAGGGCCCCACCGCAGCCGGCCTCTTTCGGGGGATAGGCTTTCCCACCCACCCACCCCAAGGATCGGTGTGTGGACAGGGCATCAATGTGCTCATATGTAATGTTGCAGCTTGGAGGATGGGTACCCGGGCCAATAGAGACGTATTGGACATGGATCAGTCGCGGGGCTGACAAAAGGCAGGTTGTCAGAGGGGTGGGGACCACGCCAGGAGGCAGGGCCCCCTTGCTTGTGGCGGGGGTCGGAAGTGATGTCGCCTTGCTAGAAGTGTGGCGGGCAGCGACATGGGGGGGGGGGGGGAGTGGTCCCGGCAGTGGTGAAACCGAAGGATTGGCCCGGGTGGGTGAATTTGTTAGAATGTTGAAGTCATATTAATTGTTATGTTTATAAACGCTTGGCCACTTAATACCAAGATTACGGTGCAACGTGAAATCATTTCGGGAATGGGAAAGGGGGTAGGATGCCGAAGGGAGCCAGAGAGGAGTCATGGCTCCCAGAGTCAGTTGCAATGAAATTCTAGTTAGGATTAACATAGCATCAAGTCTTTAGAATTATAATTCAGGCTTAATCAACACTGCAAAAAATATAGAATATATGTCACAAAAAGGGGTTAACCAAAGAGAAAGTGACATTAAAGTTAAAAGTAACAGCCCAGACAATATCTAGATTTACCTAATCTCCTCAGGAATATGAGAAAATGCGAACAGGATTTCCCCTGCAGAGGCATCAAAGCAGAGCTGTCCAAATAAGGCAAGAGGTGCGAAAAAAGAGTCATGTGACATCTGTCAACTGGCTGTCAAGGTTTCCAAGAGCCACCCAGAGCAGTGATGTCAAGAGGAAGGCTTTTGAAAGAAATCAGCTTATATGTGGGGAAAACTGTCAAATTTGCACTCGCATCTTTGAGCAGTGTTCTTGCCTTACATGTCAGAAAGAAAATGCCCCTTTGGTCCAACATTGTCAAGACAGTCAACACTCTATAGAAGATTTGCATCTTACAGTGATTGAGATTTGCCACCCTTTCCCATGTAGCAGCAATTTTCCAATATTATTATGCCAACGTGAGCAAAGATGCATTCACATGTTAAACTCTGTCGGCCGGATTTTAAATGCCCTGCGCGCGTAAATCCAGCTGGATTTACGCTTGCAGGGCCCTCGCGCGCCGGCGCACCTATTTTGCATAGGCCGCCGGCGCGCGCAGAGCCCCGGAACGCGCGTAAGTCCCGGGGCTTTGTAAAAGGGGCGTATCAGGAGCGTTCCGAAAATGACGCGGCATTTCAGGGGCGTGATGCGGCATTTCGGGGGCGGGCCCGGGGGCGTGGCGCTGGCTCGGGGGCATGGTCGAGGTCTCCGGACCAGCCCCTGGGTCGGGTGATGGCGCGCCAGCAGCCCGCTGGTGCGCGCAGATTTACGTCTGCTTTCAGCAGGCGTAAATCTGCCAACAAAGATAAGGGGGGAGTTTAGATAGGGCCGTGGGGGTGGGTTAGGTAGGGGAAAAGAGGGGAAGGTTGGGGGAGGGCGAAGGAAAGTTCCCTCCGAGGCCGCTCCGAAATCGGAGCGGCCTCGGACGGAACAGGCAGCACGCGCAGGGCTCGGCGCGTGCAGGTTGCACAAATGTGCACCCCCTTGCGCACGCTGACCCTGGATTTTATAAGATATGTGCGGCTATGCGCGTATCTTAAAAAATCCAGCGTACTTTTGTTCACACCTGGCGCGCGAACAATTATAAAATCTACCCCTTTATCCTTATATGGCTTGGATATCTGTATTGAATGGGCAGTGCTCATGTAAAAATTATTTTCTTCTTTTTTTCCCTTGTGTTTGTTACCCTCCCTTCCCCCCTTGTTTGTTCCCTTTGGGCCAGATTTTAAAAACTACGCACGAGCGTAGATTTGTGCGTGCAACCCGATGTGCACAAATCCACGCCCGATTTTATAACATGTGCGCGCAGCCGCGCGCACATGTTATAAAATCCTGGGTCGGCACGTGCAAGTGGGTATACACTTGTGCACCTTGCATGCGCCGAGCCTAGGGGAGCCCAGATGGCTTCCCTGTTCCCTGAGAGGCCGACCTGAAATCAGAGCGGCTTCAGAGGGAACTTTCCTTCCCCCCCCCCTTCCCTTACCTAACCTGCCCCCCAGCCCTACCTAAACCCCCCATACCTTTGTTATCCAAGTTGCGCCTGACTCTGGGCAGGCTTAGGTTGCGCGCTCCGGCCGAATGCTGGTGCACGAGCCCCGGCATGACCGCTGTGCTGGTGGCCTCGGTCCCGCCCCTGCCCACCCACTCCCCACCCCTTTTTTCAAGTCCCGGGACATACACGCATCCCAGGGCTTGCGTGCGTCTCCGAGCCTATGCAAAATAGGCTCGGCATGTGCGGGTTTTCGGGGTTATGCGCATAATATATATATGTGACAGCTCTGATGCTCCTGCAGGTTAGGAAATCCTTGTAGCTTTTTCTCACATTCCTGATGAAATTAGGTAAGTCTAGATGCTGTCTCTTTTGTTAGCCCCTTTTTGGGGCATGAGAGAGAGAGAGAGAGAGAGAGAGAGAGAATGAGAATCTACAAGGTTATTGTAGTAGTTAGCTATTTATAACTCTATAGGAGGCCCATCTACTAAGTCAAGGTGAGGTTTAGGTAGTACTGTAGGGATTAGGGGCCACTTTGACACGCAGAGTGAGACGTACGAACAGAGCAGTACACTCTTGTGAAGATTTGATTTCCTTCAGAGTGAGAAAACTTACACAAAGATGAGATTTGTACAATGTTTTCTCATGCTAGTTTGATGGACTCTAACTGGGTAACATCATGCTAGGTTGAGAGAACATTGTACAAATCTCATCTCTGAGTGAGTTTCCTTACTCAAAAAGACATCAGATCTTCATAAGAGTGTACTGTTCTGTTCATATGTCTCACTCTGCATGTCATAGTGGTCCCTAACCCCTACACTACTACCTAAACCTCACCTCAAGTTACTAGTTGGGCCTCCTATAGTAGTCTTGACATAATTTGCCTCATAAATACTTTTTGATCATAAGAACAACAAAGGAACATAAGAACATTCCATACTGGGTCAGACCAAGGGTCCATCAAGCCCAGCATCCTGTTTCCAACAGTGGCCAATCCAGGCTACAAGTACCTGGCAAGTACCCAAAAACTAAATATATCCCATGCTACTGATGCTAGTAATAGCAGTGGCTATTTTTTATTTTTTTTTATTTATTCAATTTCCATTCATTATCAAGAAAACATCTTGAATTAGAAAAGGGAAAGGAAAAGAACTGAAGGATGGCCCTTGATCTTTTTCTAATCCTTTTAATGCAGGCTGAATCAGTCTTCAGACCACCGTGTTAGCATTATTTTATTGTGAGTTGCTATGAGTCTTTCTTGTGCCCATAGACATGTAAACATGTTGCCATTCTCTGAGCCACCACAAATGACAACTGACACTGGCTCCTGTGAGTTATGATGGTAGTAGTGGTGGATAATGATGATGCTATGAAGATAGGTGTCTCATAGGCTTGTGCCACAAACTGTGGCTCACATCATTGATGGCTGGAGTCATTCTCTACAGAGTGGTGGACATATGGTCCAAACATTGCAGGATGACATATTTGACCTTTTAGATGTCCTTATAGAGGAAATGTATCTTCTTCCATCTTCCTTGTGCCCTTCCTGGACCATACTGTCAATTATTTTGTCCTAGGAATATTCTTTGCCCTTCTCTGATCCTTCTGATGCATCTACCTACTCACCTGCCCCTCTATATAATTTCTCCTACTGATCATGCACTCCCTTTGTATTCATGTATGACAGCCATACACATACAGTCACCTATCCACTCACATGCTCTGTTTTGTCCAAGTTCAAGCATACTTGTTCCTCTCTTATTCTCTAGCACAAATATAGATCAGATTGTAACAGACCAACACATTCACAGCACAAGCACTTCCACATTGGCACAGCTTCAAAATAGACTAGGATGGGTCATAGAAATGTAGGCAAGTAAGAGAGAAAAGATCACACTCAGAAATTGTAAAACACATCAGTTCTTAAGTTTTCCTCCTGAAAAATTATTAACTCCATTCCAGGTTTACGATTCTTCCTTCTCCCCATACAGCATTTTCATGAGAGGCACAGGGAGCACTGTCTATTATACCATTTTTCTCCAAGGGTGTGCAGAAACTTTGCAACCAACCCTATACTCATATGTCTGATACTGGGAGCATAAAGAAAAATGATACATGTATAGGGACTCATTAGACTTCCCACTAATATAGGGTTCTTGGTACAGCACCTATCCTAAATAAGGAGTTACATGATATATTTGATCTTATGAAGATTATTCCTGTCTGATGCTAAATTGAAGTTTTGCGAAGTTCCAGGCATTCAGATATTTGATTATAGACATTCCCTGAATGATATGTAATCTCTGAGCTGATAGTCCGTATAGAGTCCCAATAACCACTCTTAAAACACAGTCTTACATTTTCAAGGCTTCCCATGATGTTAATGCCATCTGAGTGTCCAAGATTCTTTGGGCAGGGGAGGGGGCGAGAATAATATTTTAGGTCCTGTGCATTGTTTTAAGACAAATCCCATTTTACAGTTTCTTGTATACAGCACTGATGATGTCTTAATTGTAAACAACTGCAATAATTATGCTGGAGAATTTTACTTTTGAATTATATAACTGACTGGAAAGCTCTTTACAACTCTGGCTATTCCCAGAGCCAGATATACAAGTTCCAATGTTCTCTTTTAATACAATGGTGACTCTTGTGTTTACTTCTTTTTCTTCTGTTGTTCATTGAATGCCAATTATCCAAATTTATAGGGTTTCCTGTTCTCCCTTTTATTATGCTGGTGGTACCTGAGTGGTAGCAAGTTCACTCCTTTTCTCCCATTATCTCCTTCTCTCCCATTTTACTCTTTCTCCCCATGGATGACTAGTATGATGATCCTTTGGTTCTTTCTCAGTGAAGGGCACCCTTCCTCTTGATGAAAAACAAGAAAGAAAAACATGTTAATCTCTGATCCTGGAGCACTGTTTTGTCCGTGGTCCCTTGGGCCAAGACGAGATTGACTCAACCTGCAGGGAGGAGCCCTGCATGTTCTCACTGTCAGATATGGACCTAGGTGAAGCAGGGACCAGATAGGATCTTCACCTATACCAGCCCACGTTCCCCTCAAGTTGATCTTTTGGGTGCTAGTCAGGATTTACATGGGGTCTCTGCTGATGACAGAAGAGAAGGTCCAATGTCAGCTAGGGTCGTAGGTAAGCAGTGGACAAGCATATACAGGGTCCAGGCAGAGGTCGGAAGCAGGCGGCAGTCAGGTGAATCTGAGGTCCAGGCAGAGATCAGAGGCGGGAGGCAGTGACGGCAGAGTTCAAACCAGGTACCCATCCGAAGGAGAGGAAGAGAGGCAGGTAGACTGAGACTGGTGGGCAAGGGCAGGAACAAAGACTGGAGGCAAGCTGGAATGAAGGCAGGAATGCTGGGATGCAACACACATTACTAAACAAACAGTAGATGGACCTGTTACTGAGGCAGTGAGGGAAAGACATAGAGAGCCCTTTATAGGTAAGAACCTTTGAGGTCATCAAGATCCTTTTCCTGCCATGGACTCTTTAATAGTGATGATGTGTGCCTAAGGAGGAGCTTGGCTGATCAAGATTGGTGGCGTCCTGCCATGTGGGTAGCTGGCAGCATTGCGAAGAGGCAAGATGGGTTCGTCTGGGAGAGGTGAGTGCAGCTGTTCGTGGCAGTAGCCCGTGGACTGCCAAATGTAACAGGTACTCAGTCCCTAGCCAAATAAGGAAACCAAAGATCCAAAGTGGGAAGGATGGAAAACTTTCCCCTCTGGCAAAAAAAAGGTCTCCAAAACCTTAGTAATCAAATGAGTAAATATAGTCTGACTCCATTTCTAACCCAGGGTTTCAACTACACACAGAGATTCCGCAGAGTCCTTTCTCAGATAAAGTAAACAAAACATGCAAAAGCCAGAAACATGCTGCCTCTTTAGGGTCAACTCCGATTTCCACACCACAACATTGGGCTATGGTTCATGTAGTGTAGAAGCACATTATCACCAGGCTCCCTCATGGGGAGCTATCCCTCTCTATTTTTATCTCTGTTTCCCCCCTGTTTAGGTGAAACCGTACACTCCTGGTAGATAAGATTTATCCTCTCTAGAGATGCATGCCAAAACAGAGAATAAATCTATGACAAAAAATCAAGACATGACAAATTATTAGTGGCAAACTCAAAACTAGAACAAAAATCCACAAAGGTTTGACCCATGACTACATTCAGCCAGGTATCTTGTATTCTTATAGACTGATTTATACATATTCTTCATAACTGCACTATACAGGAAAAAAGACATCATAATCCAATGGAACTATACGATTCAGGAGGGTGACCTATGCAAATTAGGGCCCGCGGTAAAAGGAGCGGCAGCTGTCAGAGGGTTTGACAGCTGAAGCTCAATTTTTCCGGCGTCGGTTCTCAAACCCGCTGACAGCTACGGGTTAAGAAAATGGACGCCGGCATAATTGAGCGTCTGTCTTCCGACCCGCGGGCCAATTTTTAATTTATTTTTTTTTAATTTTTACTTTTTTTTAACTTTTGGGGCCTCTGACTTAATATCGCTATGATATTAAGTCAGAGGGTGTACAGAAAAGCAGTTTTTCTGTTTTTCTGTACACTTCCCCGGTGCCGGCCGAAATTAACACCAGCCTTTGGGCAGGCGTTAATTTCTGAAAGTAAAATGTGCGGCTTGGCTGCACATTTTACTTTCTGTATCGTGCAGGAATAACTAATAGGGCCATCAACATGCATTTGCATGTTGCGGGCGCTATTAGTTTCAGGGGGGGTTGGACGCGCGTTTTCTATGCGCTATTACCCCTTTCTGTATAAGGGGTAAAGCTAGCGCGTCGAAAACGCGCGTCCAAACCTGGGCTAACAGTGCACGCCACCGGAACACACTGTACTGTATCGGCCTGTTAATTTGATATAGGGGAAAGGAGGGGTTTTTTTTAATGTAATCTACTTTAAAGTGCTTGAAAAAGCAGAATATAAATCAAATAAAAAAAGTTAGGAAGGCTAGCAAAAGAAATGCCATTCAAATGCTATTTTGGAGAAGAGGTTATGAGGGAGGCAGAATTGTTGCAAAATGTGCAAAAAATAAGCACAAATGAAGTATTTGTAATCTGCTGAGCACAGAGATATGGAATATTTTAGCAGCCTTAATACCTATGCATGAGACTGGTTATCCATTTTTGGAGATGCAGAGCTATTTATATGACATCGGCTCCGTATAAAAAAAATGCAATTAAACTACATGAGATATGCAGGGGAAAAAGTAAAAATGTCTCCAGTACATATTTGCATACTCTCTAAATACTTATTTGCTTTATTTCTGTAGAATTTAAGAGGATGACCCCCAGTACACACATAGAAAAAATGAGCTTATTACAGTGGCTTTGGAGGATTTAAAGCATCATGTGCTACAGACTTTACAAATAACCATGTAAGCAAACCCATCTCTATCATCACTATATATGATCAAGTTTTATCCTGATCATATAGGTGTACCTTCTCACTTGGTTGCATATAACTTTCTATGAGTTGTATCATAACAGCACTTATACACCACTCTCCTTCCAGAGAATTTTAGCTGAAGTTTTGGGAGATTACTCAAGCTCCCTGGGATGTTGCAGCTGGTATGGTCCATTACCCAGCCTCAATTTTTTCCTCTTGGTCCATCGTTTCTATATCCACAGCTGTTTCCTTTTACCTGGAAAGACACTAATGAAAACAAATATTGAGTATAAACATAAGTTTGTCTAATATGATAGTTACAACATAATTATAATACCAAAAAATAAAGTGGTAAATACTTCTGAATCTCAAAAAGTTAATTTAAGCATAATTTAAAAAACCATATATTTTATCTAATCATATTAAATATTAAAATCATCTAAATAATATATAAAACAAACATACCCAAAACAACTGAAAAAAACCCAATCAATTCTAAACATTCAAGTGAATATCCAAAGAAGGAGATAAGAGCCTTACAAGGAACATAAAAAATCCCAAATATTCCTCAATGAATTTTATTTTGATAGTTGTTTATGGATAAGTTATTTTATATGTAATTTATGTGATTTGAATATTTGTTTACTATAGTTTAAAAAATGTGATTGTTTTAAATTATGTTTCAATTTATATTTTGAGATTGAAAAGTGTTTACCACTTTATTTTTTTTTAATTGAAATTTTTAACAAATTTTTACATTTGCAAAAATCAAGAAATGAATATTGAGTTAAAGAAACAAAAATTGTCAGTAATATAACCACAAACTCATACAACTTAGTTCTCAAAAATCAATAGTTCCCATTATGGGAGGAGATTTCCCAAATAATAGTCAATATTAAGAAAAACTGTAATATTTATACAACAAAAAAGGAGAATAAACATTTTACAGCCTTATACCTCAAACCTGTTCCTTATCACCCAAAAAGGCCTCCAAGTGGGAAGGGTCTTGGAAAATAAACTTATTTTTTTGAAAAACAACCGAACATTTTGAGGGAAATTTCAAAAAGAATGTAGCTCCTAAAGCCAATACTCTCAGTTTCAATACCAAGAATTGTTTCCTCCTCATTTGTGTCACTCTAGACACATCTGGGAATATTTGGATCTTCTGCCCACAAAACTGGAAGTCTTTATTTGGAAAATACTTTGAAAAAACTGTTGAAATTAAAAATATGTTGGAGTTACATAACAATCGATTAAACTATTTAGAAGAACAGAGTAAAACAATGTTAACACAAATAAAAGTAGTATAAGATGTTAATAATTCTTCTATAAAAGATGGGATAATAATTCACAGGCAGAAAATCTGGAAAATCAAAATCGAGCTAGAAATTTGAGATTTTTAAATTTTCCTATAACCAGGTTACTATCTCCTGTTGAATTATTGAAAAAATATCTTGTTGAGATTCTATTAGGGATGTGAATCGTTTTAGGACGATTAAAATTATCGTCCGATAATTTTAATATCGTCTTAAACCGTTATGGAACACAATACAATAGAGATTCTAACGATTTATCGTTATAAATCGTTAGAATCGTGAGCCGGCACACTAAAACCCGCTAAAACCCATCCCCGACCCTTTAAATTAAATCCCCCACCCTTCCGAACCCCCCCCAAATAACTTAAACATTTCCTTGCCAAATCCTACCTCCTTCAATCCCCCACCCTCCCGAACCCCCCCCCAAATGACTTAAATTACCTGGGGGTCCGGAACGGCAGCGGTCCGGAACGGGCTCCTGCTACTGAATCTTGTTGTCTTCGGCCGGCGCCATTTTCCAAAATGGCGCCGAAAAATGGCGGCGGCCATAGACCAACAGGATTCGACGGCAGGAGGTCCTTCCGGACCCCCGCTGGACTTTTGGCAAGTCTTGTGGGGGTCAGGAGGCCCCCCCCAAGCTGGCCAAAAGTTCCTGGAGGTCCAGCGGGGGTCAGGGAGCGATTTCCCGCCGCGAATCGTTTTCCGTACGGAAAATGGCGCCGGCAGGAGATCGACTGCAGGAGGTCATTCAGCGAGGGTTCCGGAAGGACCTCCTGCCGTCGAATCCTGTTGGTCTATGGCCGCCGCCATTTTTTGGCGCCATTTTCCAAAATGGCGCCGGCCGAAGACAACAAGATTCAGTAGCAGGAGCCCGTTCCAGACCGCTGCCGTTCTGGACCGCCGCTGGACCACCAGGTAATTTAAGTCATTTGGGGGGGGGTTCGGGAGGGTGGGGGATTTAATTTAAAGGGTCGGGGGTGGGTTTTAGCGGGTTTTAACGATTTTAACGATATATCACGATATTTTACCCCCCCAAACGGCAACAATACGATTCCCTCCCCCTCCCAGCCGAAATCGATCGTTAAGACGATCGAGGACACGATTCACATCTCTAGATTCTATGAATTTCAACAGTTGATGAAAGTTTAATATCTAAGATTTATTATATCTCTAGATCCAGACTAGAGATTCAAGAAGGGGAAGAAGGTATGGATCATGTCCAACAATCTCCGAATCTGACTTCTTTTCTTGAATCTTCTATAGATGATATCCCTCAGAGAGCAACTATGTTAGTCACCTTTTGTAGGGAAAGGGATAAGAATTTAATTTTACCACTTTATTTTTTGATAACAAATGTATAATATGCAGCATACAATGAACATATTGCTGATCTTCAAAGGCTCAAAGGGAAAAAAAAAGTCTTCAATGTGATTTATTGAATGAAATTGACTTTTTATCAACCCAACAGTGCACTCAGTGAAGGACTACATGAATCAATAGACAAGGCTGTGCCACACACCAACAAATACTTCAACTTATGAACACCTCAGTAGCACCACTGAAGACTAAAATGGTACCCACATTTGGCCAGTAAAAGTCTGTCTCCAGGATCACAAGCATACATGCAGTCATACCTTAACATGGATTTCATTGCAGGAACCCAGAAATCAGTCACTAATAAACAATGGTTAAAGTAGATCTAAATGTTCAGACTTTGATAATGTTTATAGTTCTGTTAAAATGCTTCCCAGAATACTAGCCCCTTGTAAGAAACAGATCTATACAAAAGCAATGAGCCCCAATGGCATTAGGGAACTGGTCTGATTCAAAGCTGTCATCACTTTCCTTGTATAAGGCAAGCAGAGGGGGCGTCCCATTTAGGAGGCCAGATAGCCAACCAAGGGAGATGAGAGTTCTGGCTTGAATCTGCTAAGGCACTGTGTCTCAGTTAGTTCCTCTTTATCTGTTCTGGGCTGAATTATTCTGCTCCAGGAGGCTCAGCATCTCCTCCAATGGATATGAAAGAGTAGATGCAGTCCCACAGATTCTGTGGTATACTTAAAATAATTATTTATCTTAGATCAAGTAGAAAAGAAAGCAACATCATGGGTGCATCCCTCTTATACTGGATACTATTAATTGTGAAAAATGAGCATGGGATATATTTCAGCTGTGTCCTCCAGCTGGTGTTCTCAGAATTATCTCTTATTCCTCAATTTCCTCCTTCCTTATCACTTGCCACCTTTCTATATATAACCTCTTCACTAGTTTAGGGACCAGGGAGGCAGGGACACATGAGAGTCCCAGGGCCAATCCTTTAACCTTCTCCCACTCCGACATAGTCCAGGAGCCCCAGGACAAGATTATTTTTTCCAATGGGGAGAAGGAATAAATCCAGATTGTTGTTGCCCTAGGGTATGTGGGTGTGGGTGTGTGTTTGGGGGGGGTAACAGGTCTTTATCAGATTTAAAAGATGGGAGTACCATAAAAGTCTCTAGAGGAACAGATTGAGTGTCCAAAGTTAAATGTTTACAGTAAAGATTCTGGAATAGCAAATTGGCACTACTCATATCAATTCTTGGCTTAAAGTTATTCAATTTATCTGTGCAAGTGTCTCTCAGTATTTAGCAGGGAAACATCATGCCTTATGGTTTAGACAAGCAAGGCTTCTAGTCAGGAAGGGTGTCCTTAGATGGGATGGAAAACTCCTTCCAAAAATAGTGATTGGCAAAAAGAATTACAGTCTCTGCACAGTCTCCCCTAAGTGTCTCTCTCCCAGTCATTTCTCAGAATAGAAATTTAGGTCTTACTCATAATCATATTCTTCAGTTGTCTCAATAGAATTTTTTTGCAGGAAAAGTACATTAGCAGGGAACACAGTATTTCTATACGGATATTTCCTCTTTAGGCAGGAAGGCTGGCTAAAAATGTCTTCCTGGGAACTCAGAAAAAATCTTCATGCAAAGGTAGAAAATCTGGAATCCTCCTGCAGCTAGTCACCATTTTGAATCTTCCCTACCTCCTGATCTAACCTAGCTGGCAGATATCCTGAATTCTTCCATCCAGGAGTACCAGGGCTCTCGCAGGAGTAAACCCAAAAAAGCATCCAAAATCTTAATGAAAAATAGAACCAGCACACAGGCAGGCACTGATTTCCATCCCATTAGAGTACTGGATCAGGTTGTGTAACCCACTACCCAAGCAGGAGAACAAATTAAGAAAGAACACTCCTGCTCTCTCTAACTCTTTGTTATGGTTAATGGTGTTTGGGTGGATCCTTGGACACTGTGGCAGCTGACCATGCCCACGGGGGGGGGGGGGGGGGGCAGTCCTGTGGGGGACCACGGTGTCAGGCTAAACTCCGGACAGACAAACACAGATGTGAATATTTTATTAAACAGTTTGAATGGTCACCAGAGGTGGCAGTAGTGAGTAATGGTGTAGAGCCCGGCTGGGCGCGTCTCACACAGAACGCTGGAACAGCGGATCCTCTGCAGGGCAGTGCTGTACTGGAAAGAGACTGAGAGTTATGAGCACACAATAAGATTAACATTCAGAGACCCAATGTAGAAATAGGAGAAGCTCCGAGACAGGGAGAACAGGCCCTCGAGGAGCGAGTACCTGATCCCTTAGAGCAGAGAGACTCGGTAGCGTTGTACTCACTTAGCAGTAACAGAGATTCCACTAGACGAGAGGTCTGGCACCGGAGCATAGAGCAGGCCCTCAAGGAACGAGTACCTGGTTCCAGTGAAGCAGTACTGTGGAAAGAGATGGTATCTGTACTCACTGATGGTAACTGTAAAGTAGTTCTTCCAAGTAGAAGGGCAGAGGTTGCAGGCAGCGACTCAGGGAACATGGGCCCTCGAGGAGTGAGTACCAGTTTCTTGATAGCACCTGAAAGAAGCAAAGAGGTCTCCGAGGAGCAGGTACCCCGTTAGAGACCCCGAAGGGTAGTAAGAGTTCCAGATAGCGCTGGAGTGGCAGAGTAGCTTAGGAACGGAGAGTGAATCCCATCCGAACGAATCCTGTTGGTAACTCAATGAGCTAGCAAATACTGTAGGCAGATATACCCGGAAGTCATGACGTCAGAACAGGGGGACGCCACTGAGGTTCGCGCCAACGTAGAGTTAAAGATGAGGGTGGCGTGCACGCGCGCGCCCTAGAGGTACCTTGAAGGAGAATGGGAGGAGGCAGCACCAAAGTTGGTCCGGGGATGCCGGAGAGAACGGCAAGCAAATGCCGTGGTGGCCATCAGTCCAAGGTGAGCGGGAGGAGCCAAAAGTAGAGAGAGGTAGGCGGGGTGAAGCCATCGAAGACCGATGAACGCAACACTCTTAACCAAAATGCCACACCTAGAATTACTGGAGCCTGCGTTTATAAGCAGCAGGGGGCTGGCCATTCCAGCAACCTCAGTGGAGGAGCTATTCAGAAATGAAGAACCCCTCCCTCCACTGCCTTTCCTACCCTAGCTCACAGGGTTCAAGTCCAGGGCCTTATCATGATGATCCCAAAGGATTCATCACATATATTTCACCTCCATTGCTCCTTCTAGTTCTCTATTTTTTACTTCTATTTTCCCATATCCACATTCTTACCTCACAACCTCCTTATCTCTTACTCCATTAGCCCTTTTTAGCTTTCTGTCACCTTATTTCTATTTATCTCAACTCCCAGTCCTTACAATAAATACATTTCTCCCTCTTTTCCAGGTTTCCTTCTTCCTCTCTCATTCTACTCCCAGTTCTTCTTCCCCACATCTCTAATACTCCTTCTTTCCCTCTTCCTGATACTTTCTTCTTTCCCTCCCAGCTCCCTCTCTCCATATCTCTGATCTCTCCTCTTCTTCATGTATGCTGCAGTTCCTCCACTTGTTACTGTCCAAAATGGATCCAATTGGATTGCAGTAACTTTCTTTACAGTTGTCCAGAGCTTATTGAGTCCATTTCTTTGTCATTGGCCTCGGAGAGTCTCTGAGGAAATTTTTACATTTTGGTAGTCAAATTGATCTAACAGGGCTGAAGAAACAGTCTTCCATTCCAGGTCATAGCATTGCTCTTCCTGGCATTGGCACAGCATAATTTGCTTCAACAAACATCAGTTTATCATTCTCTACTTCCAATCAACAGCAAGAATAGATCAGGTTAGACCCATACTAATCAACTACTTCCTGCATATGTCCACTCATGAGCTTACAATGCTGCCTCACTCAGAACTAAGGGCTTGCCTAAAACCTGCAGGCCCACTACAGTCCATCATTGCTGTAAACTATTTAAGTTGTAGTCAAAATTAAAGGAACGGACTCTAGACAATATATCATAGAGATGTGCAGAGATACATTTTTCTTTCAATTCATTTTAGGGGTGAGCAGTCATTAGAAACAAAATAGGACATATCAACAATATGTCCTATTTTGTTTCATTTCCTGTGTCTAAAAAAGTGATAGAAAAAAGCATTCAATTTCATGGGTATTGTTTCTATTATTTATTTGGTGAAGGCTCAAAAAAGCAAAATGTTATTAAAAAAAAAAGAAAAAGAACCCTCCCTAACTCTTCCCTTTTGGTAAAATATTGAAACCTGCCCCCCACCAGCTGAACACCCTAGCCCACCCTCCCAACCTCCCCAGGACTCACCAATACTGCCCTAGTGGTCTAGCAGGGAGTCCAGGAACATCCTTCCATTACTAGCCCAGTGGCTGCCCTCATTCAAAATGGTGCCAGTCGACCCCTTGCCCTTCCCTTTTCACAGGTGGTTTTTGGGGAAATAAAACTCATAAAAATATCCTACAATAAAAAATAAAATTTGGGGGAGGACCCAAAATGTTCCAACCTGAAATGAAACTAAACCCAGAAAATATTTTTTTGGGGCTACCACCCTTCGTTCATCTATTTGTTTTATAGGTCACCTCTATCTGTTTCATTAATTTCAAATGAAAAAAAAGTTTCTTCATTTCATTTGTTTTTATTTCCCATTAAAGTCTATAGAGAAGCACACCGCCTAATCTGAGCTTCAAAATTGGTGTTTTCTAATCAATGCGGATGAAACTTTTGGGTAGACAACATCAGAAGGGGGAAGAAAACTCAGGCATCAAGACTATAGCAAAGGGCACCAAATGTGATGTGAATAACCAAAGGCACAGCAAAAGGGCAAAAGGGAACTACCCTTGGCAGGAGTTTTCCAAGTCACTATCAGAGGATCAAAGCAGCAGCAAGAGTTTCAAGAATACCCCAGGGCTTCAAAAGAAGGCACTTATAACAGTGGATAAAACCTTAAATGCAGCAGAAGAGAGGCAAAATGGCACCAAGAGTGATGAACAACCTAAGGCACTATAAAGGGGAAACAAAAGAGCAAAGATGGCAGAAATAAAACTGAGGCACAGATAGAGGGAAAAAGCAACACTAAGAATGGCATGAAGACTTCAAGATTCCATGAGAGATGCAAAGTAGCCAGTCACAGTGCCAAGAAAACCCCCAAGGTGAAGAGTCTAGGGAATGGCAGCAAGACCCTCACATTGTAAAGTCTGAGTATAGCAGCAAGCTGAATGGCTAAAAGACCTCCCATGTGTAGCATGAGAGTACAGCATCAAGGCATAGTTTTAGCAAAACATCCACATTATAGAGCCTGGGATATGGCAGCAAGGCTGAGTGGCAAAAAAGACCCCCAAGTTGGTTCATCAGGAGATTGGCAGTAAGACAGAATGGCAGGAAGACCCCCAAGGTTTAGGCATCAGGGGAATAGCAGCAAGGCCAAGTGGCAGCAAGACCTCCATGACATAACATGAGGCATGGCAGATAATCAGAATAGCAGCAACACCTACAAAAATGGTACATCTAGGGCATGACAGCTAAAGAGATTTGCAGAAACATCCCTAAGCTGGAATATCCAGTTTAAAGAGCTTTTCTGTTTTAGTCCTGACTTTATGACTATATTATCCATTCACATGTTTACTGAATACAGCTGCCTCTAGTATTTTATTTTCCTTGAACTTATTATCTTTTATTTTATTCTATTTATCATGTATGTTTTATTCTCCATTTTATTTGTTATTATTGCACTCTGTTATCTTTACTATTTATTGTAAAACTCTGTAAACCATTGTGATGGTTCCCGAATGACAGTATATAAAAATTATTTAAAAATTAAATACATAAATATCTGTAGAATGGCAGGAAAGAAGACTGGCAGCAAGAACCCTAAGGTGTAGCATCAGGGGCATGGCATCAAGGCAGAGTGGCAACAATAGCCCCTAGGTGTAGATTGCAGGGCATCACAAACAGAACATAGGTATCCAAACTCCCAAGGCATACTGTGTGGGGAATCACAAACAGTATGGGAATGGGAAAACCACTATGATGTACTTTGCATCGAATCCCAAACAGCTTAAAGGCATCAAACCCCCCATGGTTTTTTGAGTGTGGGAAATATAAAACAGCACAGAGTTTCCATCCCTCCCCCCATGGTGTACAATGTGGGGAATCATAAACAGCAGAGATGTATCAAATTCTCAAAGAATTGGGAAATGGCAAACTGCAAACAACTTAAAGGCATCAAAACCCACATGGCTTACAGTGCTGGGAATTATAAACCAGATAAAGGTGTCTATACTCCCAAGGCATAAAGTGTGTTGAATTGTAAAAAGCACAAAGGTCAATACCCCCAAGGCACACGATGTAGGGACTCACAAACAGCACAGAGGTATCACAACCTCCATGGCTTACAGCTTGGGGAATCATGAACTACATAAACATCAAAAACCCTATGTCATATAGTGCAGGGAATCACAATCAGTATACAAGTGTCTATACCTCCAAGGAAAATAAAATGAGGAATCACAAACAGCCTAAAGGTGCCAAACTCCACATGGCATGCAGTACAGGAAAATGCAAATAGCACACAGGATTCTATACCCCCAAAGCAATAAATGCAGGCAATTGCAAATAACACAGAAATGTCTATACTCCTGAGGTTTACAGTGTAAAGAATTGAAAATAGCACAAAAATGTCTATAGTCCCAAGGTGTACAGTGTGGGAAATCACAAAGGTTTCTACACAACCAAGCCATGGAGTGTGGTTCATCGCAAACAGCACAAAAATGTTTAAACCACAAAAGTACAGAGAAAGATGACTAAAATGATAAAAGGATTGGAATGGCTCCAATATAAGGAAAGGTTAAAGTGGTTAGGGCTTTTCAGCTTGGAGGAGGTCTATAAAATCATGAGTGGAATAGAACAGGTAAATGTAAATCAGTTATTTACTCTTTCAAAAAATACAAAGACTAGGGAACACTCCATGAAGTTGGCAACAAGCACATTCAAAACAAATTGAAAAAAAAAATCATATTCAAAATTCCTATTTCTATTCAATGCACAATTAAGCTCTGGTATTCAATGCTGGAGGATATGGTTAAAATAATTGGCAGAGCTGGATTTAATAAATGTTTGGACAAGTTCTTGGAGGAAAAGTCCATAAACTGCTATTAACCAAGTAGATTTAGGGAATAACCACTACTTATCATGGTGTGATAGCAGCATGAGATCTATTTACAATTTTGGATCTTGCCAGGTACTTATGGCCTAGATTGGCCTCTGTTGGAAACAGGGTACTGCATTTGATTAATCCTCAGTCTGACCCAGTATGGCAATTTTTACCTGTCTTAATCATGAAATACTACTTTCGAGGTCATGATGTCAATATGCCTACCTGCCTTGCCTAGTATGTACCAGTATTGGAGATTTGGTGCCTCCATGCTGTTTGTCTTTTGAATCTCTGCCTAGTTCTCCCACCATGTTTGTTTGTTTAATGAGGTACTTTGTTCTCAGAGAAAAATGTGAAAAATAAAAAACATTTTTCCTCTTACCGTCCCTCTTTCAGGATTCTTTGTTTTGTTCTACCACTCTACTAGCCCAGCTTTCTTCTCCCATCCTGTCTGTTTGTTGGTTATACTGGGGTATTTTGTCACCACAACAAAATGTGATAAAAAAAATATAGAAGTTCTCCCCCCACCCCACCTCTTTTATGGTTTTTTGTCTTGCTGTCAAAGTCTGTCTAGACCTTTGTATTGCTTGTGTTTTCCTATACTGTATAGGGATGTGAATCAGGCTTCTGACGATTGAAAATATCGTCGATATTTTCAAAATCGTCAGAAATCGGGGGCTCCCCCGAAACGATAGGAAAACCCCACGATATTGATCGTGGGGGTTCTCTTATTGTTTTGGGGGAGGGTGGGAAAACCGGCATACAAAAATAACCCCTAAACCCACCCCGACCCTTTAAAACTAATCCGTTTGCTTCCCCCACCCTCCCGACCCCCCCAAAAACATTTTAAAGGTACCTGGTGGTCCAGTGGGGGTCCCGGGAGCGATCTCCCGCTCTCGGGCCATCGGCTGCCACTAATCAAAATGGCGCCGATGGCCTTTGCCCTTACCATGTGACAGGGTATTCGTGCCATTGGCCGGCCCCTGTCACATGGAGGGAGCACTGGATGGCCAGCGCCATCTTTAAAAATGGTGCGGGCCATCCAGTGCTCCTACCATGTGATAGGGGCCAATTCCATGAGGATGAGACTATTAGCTATTACCCTCTGATGCAGAAAATCACCGAGCACCCAACGCATACTTTTTAATGTGGCAAATTTAAAGAGGAGGCAGTGTTCAGGGCCTTCTCCTCCCAGCATTGCCTTCCCCATGGTATGTTCACTCCATTCCAAGGGCAAGGCCCGCCCATCAAAGGCAGATTCTCCATTGAGTCAAGACCCCATTGAGTCAAGACCCCATAATCTGAAGTAGCACTTTCCCCATTGCTGTGTAGTTCAAAGAATGAAACCCCATTTTAAATGGGACAAGTGATATGGCAAGATTCAGGAAAGATGCTGTCCTCCTCCAGCTGTCTCAATAGTCCTGTGAGAAGAGTCTGCTTTGGTGGAGGTAGGGAGGTTCTACTGGAATGGATCTACTTCAGGGGTGCCATTGTTATGGAAGTCTTCTTTAGAAATAGCATTTTCCCTGCTAATCAGCCCTTTTAGGTTGATTTATGCAAGGGAAAATATATTAAGGAATTAGCAGATAATATGCATAATGTTCCTTTTGTATACAACTAGTAAGGTATAACACCAACCCTTCCTTTCACTCACCTGATTAACTCTTCCAGTAAATTCAGGCCATACTATTGTCATTTCTGTTAGTGTACAATATATTATCTGAGGAATATGACACCATATCTTTACTGCAAATTTAAGTCATTTGAATATCTACTGCCAGGTAGGAACTTAAAAAACCCTATTTGGGTAAAACATCGAAAAATGATCATTTTGAATGATTTTAACTGAAAAAGCTAGGATAGATGTAACAATGTACAGACTGACCTTCTTTCAGTAGCAGAATTAGCTGTTCTTTCAATATTGTATATGAGACCTTAGGGGAGGGAGACCAACTTTGAAAATGCCACGATAAATCTGTCTTAATGTATCTCATGAAGGTTGGCTACTACTGCTGTCAGCAATCATGATTTATTAAGAAAATATACTAATACTCCTTGAACCTAAACCTACCTACCTACCTATGCTTCCACAACCCTAACATGATCTGGAAATGTTTATGACAATTATCAGAAAACAAATGCACAACAATGAATATGTACATTGAGGGCCCTTATCAAACATTGATTTTTTTTTTCCATAGAATTAGCATGGGAAAAGTCTTTGTTGAGTCAGGGCTTTAATCTTTACTGTTGTAGTATAGACTGCGTACTTTTAGCAATCCTAAAGGTTGCTATAGTTTTTTAAAATTCTTAAAAAAGATGTACAGTATTATAAAAACATACTTCTAAAGTATTTTGTAAACTGGTAAAAACACCTGTGAATGAGAACTTTAAATAAAATGTATAGACTTTGATGTATCCTATGTAACATTTATCACTGACTTAACATTCTTTCAATTATTAGAAATGTGAAAATATTACATTTACAATAGACTGATGGAAGTTTAAAAGAGGAACTGGTATATTGTTGATTTATGGCCAGATGTAGTAAGGTTTTTCTCTCATTGTGTGCTTATGGGAAAATGTGCATAGCACATCTGGTTATTTATAATATGCACATGGCCCCTTCATATTTTAGAGCTTTCAGCCTTGTTTTATGGAGGGTAATTATCAAAGCTATTTACATGGGAATAGTAGACTGTTAATGTACTCACAAAAGTAAATTTAAAGCTGTGAAATTTAAAGTGATATATTAGTTCAGTTTTAACTTGCTAGAAATAATGTTTTAGTTTGTTATAGATATTATGAAGTTGCAGATTGTGTATATATTATGATGACTATAAGTGTTTTAGATTTTAATGGGTAGAATTCCATCTGAATTCTATTGTGATTATTTATTGATTAAGTTTCATGATATAATGAATTTATGTTATTAGCTACTTGAGATGACAATGTCATACATGAATTATTGTAATATAAGGTTGCGTAGGGTGGCCATTTTTATATATCCTATGACAGCCAGCTCTGTTGGCTTTGTAAATCTCCTTGGGTATCGAGTTGGAAGGCAAGTGATAAAGTAATAAATAAAGAGCAATTTGCCCAGGTACATTGGCCTGTCTGAAAATTCTGAGTGGCTAATATGTATAAATAGTTGTCCATAACATGCATATTTTTAGCTGGATTGAGGGGACATGATTGGGGTGGGGTGGAGAACAAGGGAGAGATTAATGTTTTGGATGGCATTGGAAAATGATACATGTGTATTGTATTCAAATCTTCATTCATTAATTTTCCATATAAATGTTACCCTCACATAAAGCAGTTGCAAAGACTGTGGGTACTTTGTACTTGTGGCAGTTTTCAAAAGGAAATTATCTTTGAAAATTTGGTGCAAGGTTTGCAGATAGAAAACACCAGCAGACTTTGCAACTAGATAGGTAAGGCTGATTTAAAAACCTGGCTATTTAAACGTGCATACTTGGAAAACGAACAATAAGCTACAAATATATATAAACTTTAAATGGCCAGTAATAGGTTTAAATGAATGCTCCAAACTTTAAGCTAAAGGCAGAACTGTTTTTATGTTGTGTGAGTGTGATATTATATTTATGTTGGTTTTTATTAATTTGTTTTAACTTTTACCCTTGAATAATACACCGAGGAATAGCCTTTCACAATTTTATTTCTACTTGCACAGCTAAAATACTTTTATATGCTTTTAAATAATTTTAGCTGTTACCTTTTATTGGACTTATTTATTGTATTTTCTCTTTGTGTGTAAGTTGTAAACTGCTGTGAAGGCTAACGCCAATGCGGCGATATAGAATACTAATAAACTATAAACTATAAACTATAGGTAGTTTGACAGTGCTCCTCAAAGATCAAAACAATGATACCCAAGTAGAATAATGAAAAGCAAAGTTACCTTGTTGTTGTATAATGTACCAGTCCCTTTTTAAAATTGTGTAGATAGTAGAGTTGTGCAAGTTCTTTCTTTGCCCATTTTGAAATCTTTCCAATGGTAGCAACTATAGTCTAAGGGAAAGGCTGCAAAGAGGAAAAGGGAGCCTTACAAAATAATCAGAACATCTGATTTTCCATGTGCTCTGTGGGCTAATGCAGTGATCAAAGTGGTCCATCCAGACCTGGAGAGGAACAACGGGGGGGGGGGGGGGGGGGGGGGAGAAGGACAAGATTCTTGTTTGGAGGGACCCTTCCTCCTGCCTTTCCATTCTGGACCCGCCTCTGTGGTGCTAGTTATTAATATCTGAATCTGAGTAGTCATTGCTGTAGAACACCTATAAATCGAAGGAATTCAATGAAAGCAATGAAAGATTCATAGCTGCCAAGTGACCCTGTTCAAGGAAAATGGTTCAAGAACACTCCTGGATATTTGACATCCCCGTTCAGATATATTATGGTACCCGAAGCATACTAGTCAACAGTCTTCCTCCTTCAACTGAATCACTTGGCAACTTTAAAGATCTCCTCTGCTTGATTACTGCATAGATAGGAGATGTCTGTATGCATGTCTTCAGATAGGGAGACAAGAAGAGGAGGAGGAGGGGAACACCACACATAAATTGTATGGAGAAGGTCAAGATGGAGAAATAAGAAATAAAAACAAGAAGAATGCAGAAGAGTTAAAAGCCAGAAATAGAAATGGGGAAAGCAGTCATGCTTCATAAGCAAAAATACAAAGAACATAGAATGCAAGCAAAGTGTTGAGTAAATAGAATGGCAAAATGTTTATTGATAAAAGTGGAAATGAAGACAAGTAACATGCAGAAAGTAGGCCAAATGGAGAATTACCAGGATTCAGAGCTCCACTTAATGAAAGATTGTAAAAATAATTGCAGTTATTTTCAAACAGCCCGCATGGGGCTAAAGTCTGTGGCTACAAAGTATGTACATAAAACTGCTTTGAAAATGTGTGGATTGTCCTTTCTATATGCATATTTATATGCATACTTCTGAAAATCAAAATCTGAAGAAAATGGCAAAAAGCATAAGCATGGCAAGTTAGAAGTACATCATTGATAAGACAGGCTAAAAGAGAATTTAAAAAGAAGCTGACTGTAAAGGCAAGAACTCATAATAAAAACTTTTAAAAATATATTTGAAACAGGAAACCTGTGAGGGAGTCAATTGGACTATTAGATGATCAAGGGCTTAAAGGGGCACTTATGGACAATAAAGCTATTGCAGAAAGACTGAATCAATTCTTTGCTTCAGTGTTTATTGAAGAGGATGTTTGGGAAAATACCCATGCTGGAAGCTGTATTCAGTGGAGATAATTCAGAAGAACTGAAACAAATCATGGTGAAGCTGGAAGATGTAATAAGGCAGACTAACAAACTAAAGAGTAGCAAATCACCCAGGCCAGATGATAAAAGAACTGAAAAATGAAATTGTAAATCTGTTACTGGTAGTATGTATCATTGGGATCATCCATTGTGCCTGAAGATTAGAGGGTGGCCAGTGGAACCTCAATCTTTAAAAAGAGCTCCAGGGATAATCTGGGAAACTAAAGAATGGTGAGCCTGACTTCAGTGCTTGGAAAAATTGCAGAAGCTATTCTAAAGAACAAAATCACAGAACATACAGAAAGACATGGTTAATAGGGATGTGCAGAGGGACGGCATACGTTGCATTCGGTATCCGTATTCGTCGGTGGGCAGATACATTGCATTCAGCAAGGGGTGCCCCCGATACGTTCATGCGTTCATTCTTATTCGTTTCCCGGCTAAAATTGAATTAACTGCAAACCCCCACCCTCCTGACCCCCCCCCCAAGACTTACCAAAACTCCCTGGTGGTCCAGCGGGGGGTCCGGGAGCCATCTCCGGCACTCACGCTGTCGGCTGCTGGTATACAAAATGGCGCCACTAGCCTTTGACCTTACTATGTCACAGAGGCTACCGGTGCCATTGGTCGGCCCCTGTGACATAGTAAGGGCAAAGGCTATCGGCGCCATTTTGAATACTGGCAGCTGACGGCCCGACTGCAGGAGGTCGCTCCCGGACCCCCGCTGGACCACCAGGGACTTTTGGTCCCCCACAAGACTTTCCAAAAATCCCTGGTGGTCCAGCGGGGGTCCGGGAGCGACCTCCTGCACTCGGGCCGTCGGCTGCCAGTATTCAAAATGGCGCCGATAGCCTTTGCCCTTACTATGTCACAGGGGCCGACCAGACTCAGGTTTGCGTTTGCTGCCTATTTTGGGGTCTGGCAAAAAATAAAGGTGATGCTTGGATCGGGGGATGGGGGGAGAAAACTGCCATTATTGTACAGTCCCTGAAATTCCAAAATTCCTGTTTTATACATATACATCACACTTTGAAAATCAATTGGGGAGTTTGGCTGCATAAAAGTAAACATGAAACCAAATTTCATGTACACTTTTCCCCACTCTTGCAGGATGCTTTCCCAGGTGGGAGTAGTGGTGAGGAAAGGATATAGAACAGAACATAGACTTGGAGTAGAGGAGTAGCCTAGTGGTTACTAGTGCACTACAAACCACAAATCCCATTACTGCTCCTTGTGACCTTGGGCAAGTCATTTTACCCTCCATTGCCTCAGGTACAAGGTTAGATTATAAGCCCCTTTGGGGACAGGGAAATATCCACAGTACCTGCCTATAATCCTCTTTGAAGTGCCAAAAAGTGGGATATAAATAAAAAGAATTGCCATACTGGGTCTAACTGAAGGTCCATGAAGCCCAGTGTCCCATTTCCAGCAATGATCAGTCCAGGTTACAAGTACTGGCAAGATCCCAAATAGTAAATACATCCCATGCTGCTATTCAACAGTGATAAGTTTTGGATATTGCCTACATCTACTTGATTAATATAAATGTATGGACTTCTTCCCCAGGAACTTATTCAAACCTTTTTTTAAATCCAGATATGTTAACTGCCTTAACTACATCCTCTGGCAATGAATTCCAGAACTTAACTCTGCATTGAGTGGAAAAAAGATTTTTCAAATTTGTGTTTAATGTGCCAAATACTAATTTCATGGAGTGTCTCCCTAGTCTTTGTAATTTTTGAAAGAGTAAACAATTAATTTACATTTATCCATTCTATTCTACTCATGACTTTGTAGACCTCTATCATATCCCCACTCATCTGTGTCTTCTCCAAGCGGAACAGCCCCAACCTCTTTAGCCTTTCCTCATAAGGGAGCCATTCCATTTCTTTTCTCTGTACCTTTTCCAGTGCAACTAAATCTTTTTTTTTGAGATACAGTGACCAGAACTGCACATAGTACTCTATGTGCAGCCTTACCTTGGAGCTATACAGAACCATTATGAAATTATCTATTTTATTCTCTATTCTATACCTAATAATTCCTAGCATTCTGTGTGCTTTTTTGACCAGTCACCACACACAGACTCAAGGATTTCAAAGTATCATCCACTATGACACCCAGATCCTTTTCCAAGGTGGTAACTCCTAGGGATGTGCAGAAGGAAAAAATGTGTTTCATTTCATATTTTCTTTTCATGGGGACCCAAATTTGTTTCATTAATTTCATAGGGAAAAAAAAACCAATTCGTTTATTAGTTTCATTTGTTTCCGTTTGCCATTAAAGTCAATGGGGGAAGTATTTGCAGCCTATTTTTGGCTGCATAATTGGGGTTTCTTATCAATTTGGATGAAACTTCTGTGGAGCAATCATCAGAATGAGAAAAGAGCTCCAAGATACTTAGACTGTGGCAAAGTCTAACTGCTCACTAATGCAAGTCATTAACCGCTCACTAATGCAAGGTTCAGTACCTGACCAGCTGAAACTCGCAATCCTAAAACCTCTCCTGAAAAAACCCAACCTGTCTCCAGATGACCCTTCTAACAATCGCCCGATTGCTAAACTCCCCTTCATTTCAAAAATCCTAGAAAAAATAGTCAACCAGCAACTCACGGAATACTTAGAAGATAACAAAATACTAGCCCCCTCTCAGTTCGGCTTCCGAAAAACCCGAAATACAGAAACTCTGCTAATCTCCCTGATGGACACAATTTTACTGAATCTAGAAAAAAAACAACCTGGCTTACTAATTCTCCTCGACCTATCGGCCGCATTTGACACGGTAAACCACACAACGCTTCTGGATAGGCTAACAGACATCAGCATCAAAGGCATTGCTCTCAGATGGTTCAAATCTTTTCTACATAACAGAGTTTATAAGGTCAGAGTCAACAACGAAGAATCACACCCAGTTCCCTCATCCTTGGGAGTCCCTCAAGGCTCTTCCCTATCCCCTAACCTCTTCATCATTTATCTACTACCACTTTGCCAGCTTCTCTCCAAACTAAAATTAACCCACTATATCTACGCAGACAACGTGCAAATATTCATCCCGGTTACGGAAGCTCTACAAAAAACACTAGAATTCTGGAACAACTGCCTCCAAACCATCAGCAACCTACTCAAGAGCCTTAACCTGATCCTTAATTCCAACAAAACTGAAATACCCCTTGTCACACAAGACAGTAACTATGCAACGTCTAACTTACCCCCTACTAGTCAACTATCCTTCTCACCTCAAGTTAGAAACCTCGGAGTCATCATGGACAATCAACTAAACCTTAAGAGATTCATTAATAATACCACTAAGGACGGATTCTATAAATTGCAAGTTCTGAAACGACTCAGACCGCTCCTCCATTTCCAAGACTACCGGACAGTTCTCCAAGCAATCATTTTTTCAAAAATTGACTACTGCAACTCCCTCCTACTTGGCATCCCAACCAACACAATAAAACCATTACAAATGCTCCAAAACGCTTCAGCCAGGATTCTAACTAAATCTAACAAAAGAAATCATATTACCCCCATCTTGAAAAACCTACACTGGCTCCCAATCAAGTTCAGAATCTCCTACAAAGTACTAACAATCATACATAAATCTAAACACAAGCTCATTCCTCTGGAACTCAATATCCCTCTGCAGCCACATATACCCTCCAGACTGGTGAGAACAGCCTATAAAGATACTCTCCTTGCCACAACCATCAAATCCTCATTAAATAAACGCACTCTATCCACAGCAGGCCCCGCGTAATGGAACTCTCTACCACCAAACCTCCGGAAAGAACCTTGCCCTATCGCTTTTAAAAAGAGACTCAAAACTTGGCTATTCGAACAAGCCTTCTATCCATACCAATAATTTTACTCTAAATCTTCCCAAATATATGCACCTTGTAACGTGTCTACTGTATATTTAGCCAGGTCCTTTCGAGTACTACATTATTTATTGTATCTTCTCGTTCTTTAATCCCCAGTTACTTGATCCAAGTTTATCCTCCTGTTCGATGTAATTGCACTCTGTCTTGCCTGTTTAATGTTATAATGTAAACCGAATTGATACGTAACTTTGCTACATGAATTTCGGTATATAAAAATGTTAAATAAATAAATAAATAAAGTGACACCAAACTGGCATGAATAGCCTAAGGCACTGTAAAGGGGCAAAGGGGTACCAGGAGTGGCAAGAGTGCTTTAATAGAGGTGCAAAGCAGCAGCGAGAGTGTGAAAACATACCACAGCTTCAAAAGAGAGCACCGATAACAGCTGCATGAACCCTCGAAGGCAGCACGAGAGGCAAAGATTCAAGACAAGTGGCATCAACATCCTACAGCACAATGAAGGGGGAACATAGCAAGCAGAAAGGGTGTCAGAAAAAACCACAAGGTGCCGATAAAGGGACAAGCAGCAAAGAAAGGCATCAACACACTGAGGAACCATGATAGTGGCAAGAACACCACAAGGAGTAGAGTCATCTGGTGTATGGCAGCAAGGCAGAGTGGCACAAAGTTGATAGGTGCAAGATAGGCCGGCAGAGCTCAGGTAGTCAGGTTGCTGTGGCGTTGATAGGGGCAAGACAGACTGGCAGAGCGGAGGTGGGGGGTGCTATTCATGGAGTGGGTAGAGATTGGCAGGAGCTACAGGGGATCATTGCGGGCTGAGGAGAAAATCTGAGGGATGGAAAGAGATGAGCTGGGGGTGGGGTCACGTGCGTACATATGCCCGAGAGAATGGATTAGCAGTGGGTTTACATGCTCACGCCGGACCGGCCGGGCTACAGAGTGGGACCCGGGACCCAATGGGGCACACGTGGGGTAAGCGCGAGACTCTGGCACGGACGATGCACCTTACCGTGCATGCCCAAACGCTCTCGCATCTGCTTGTTGACCCACGGGGCATTGGCCAGCAGCCACTCCATACGCCTCCTTCCTCCTGCCGCCCTCACCCCCCTGGGCGCTGCCTAGACCCTGCGGGAGGAGAAGTGAAAATTGTAAGGGGGGAATGACAGAGGCCTACAAAATCACCAAAGGACTCACATGGGTGAATGTAAATTGCTCGAGGGTCCAGGGGTCGCTCCGTGAAGCGAGCAAGCAGCTCCTTTTAAAAAAAAAAATCGGGGAAATCAAAAGTCTACTAAGAAAGCACTGCGAACCAAACAAATGAAACTAATATGATAGGTTTCATTCGTGGGGATCACCATGCGTTTCGCAGACTCCTGAATCAAAAGAATAGGGACCTATTTGTTGCGGATAACACATTCATTGAAAATGAATGCACATCCTTAGTAACTCCTAATATGGAATCTAACATTATGTAACTACAGTGTGGGTTACTTTTTAACTCCTGACTGCCCTCTAAGTTTAAAACATGACTAAACTGCTTTTAAACATCTTCAGTAACAAGGCATCAATAAAAGCTTGATTTTGTAGTTACATTTTCATAAGCAATAAAGTGTGTCAGTTAACTGAGCAAGGGTCATTAGTAGTGCTGAAAGCTTGCACTCTACTTAAACATTCACTAGCTTTGTAGAGGAATACTTGTGCTCAATTGCATTCTTGAATTTTTTAAGCTAATGTATTTTTGTTGAGTTATAACAGTACTCCTTTTCTATTTAGAAAACCAAGAATAAGTCTTCACTGAAATATCTGAATTAAAGATAAAGGCAGCATGATGTCTACTTTAAATAGATTAGCAAGTATGATAGGCAATCATTTTTGTAATGTTTTCTTTTTACCAAAAGGAAGTAAGGCCTAAGAAATTAATCAAATGATGACTGTAAAGAAAACTATTTCTGATTGCTTTTATTTCAATGAGAGCACAAGGAGATAAAGTACTACTATTAAGCAAGAACTGATTAGCAGAAAAGCACCCTTGAGAGCTATTCCTATCCATCTGGCGCTGAGAACTATAGAAATAACCCTAAAACTGTGGAGTAATTATAGAGTAGCATAATGATGATGATGTTACAGAAATCCAATTGCAGTGTCCACTGCAGTCAAAATTCTTATTTCAGCCAATTTAGTGCCTCGCTCTTTAGGGAAATATGATTTATATGTAAAGTAAAGTTAGTTCCTGAAGTATTGTGTAGACAGTAGGGGTGTGCATTCGTTTTGAACTTAAATGGAAAACGCAACTTTTTTTTTTTTAACTTAAAAAAATGATGAGGCGTAAACGATCGGATTTCCAACTTATTCAACATAGCTATGTTGAATACGTTGGAAATCGCGATTGTTGATCTAAATAAAAATTTAAACCCCTCACCCTCCTTAATCCCCCCCCCCCAAGACTTACCAAAACTCCCCAAGCTGGCCAAAAGTTCCGTGAGGGTCCGGGAGCGGACGCGTGGGGAATCACATGACGTCGGCGTCACTCCGACGTGACGCCGACGTCACGTGGTCCATCGCGGTTCCGCTCCCGGACCCCTCGTTGGGCCCAAAAGGCACTTTTGGCCAGCTTGGGGGGGTCAGGAGGCCCCTCCAAGCTGGCCAAAAGTGCCTTTTGAGCCCAACGAGGGGTCCCAGAGCGAACCCGAGGGGAATCACGTGACGCCGCGTCACTCCGACGTCACGCCGACGTCACGTGATTCCCCTCGGGTTCGCTCCCGGAACCCTCGTTGGGCCCAAAAGGCACTTTTGGCCAGCTTGGGGGGGTCAGGAGGCCCCTCCAAGCTGGCCAAAAGTTCCTTTTGGGCCCAACGAGGGGTCCCGGAGCGAACCCGAGGGGAATCACGTGACGCCGCGTCACTCCGACGTGACGCCGACGTCACGTGCTCCTTGCAAAGGAGTTCAGGAATGGCGTCCTGACCCCGCTGGACCACCAGGGAGTTTTGGTAAGTCTTGGGGGGGGGCAGGATTAAGGCGGGTGAGGGGTTTAAATTTTTATTTGCACATATGGACATAGACTCAACTTATGGAATTCTCCTTATGTCCATATTGACCGCAAATGGGACCCCCTTTCGACTTATGGACTTATGAACTTAAACTTTTGGTCTGCACATCCCTAGTAGACAGTGTTTTTTAGTATTATACTACTGGCAAGTTCAGTTTTATAGCTGCTTCTTTTTTTATTAAACCTTTAGATTATAAAAGTAAGCCTAGAAAGATTTGTACATCTCTTTAAGCAAAATTAGAAATGTAGTATATACACTGGCAGAAAATCAAACAAAAATATGTTAATATCTTTTTACCTTGACATAGCTTTAGTATTCTAAAATTAATTTTACTTATTGCAATGAATGTGTATGTGTGTGTGTTTGAATATGTGTATGTGTATGTTTCTCACTATTTACTATCTATATGGCCCTGCCTGAAGGATTTTTTTTTCACTACTATATATTCAATATGATGTGTGACTGGTTTCTGAACAATTATTTTTGAAACAAGCAAAGTGTATTTCTAGACATCTGCTATGTATTCTTCAGAATAGCATTGAGCAGATTAGCGGAATATTCTATAATATTAGTTGAATGTAAGTGAAAACTGCATTGTTCATATTTGGACCATCACTTTCCATCTGGTCTTCATCAACATTGTTATCTCATTTGTAAATGGAGAGCAGCTTAGTTTGATCATAAGTTCTTATAGGCTTCAGTACTGGTGCCAAACATTTCAGTTGCTTGTGGAGTTCCAAGTCTATGCTTGCTGTCTGCAACTAATTTGATGCTACTGGCTTGAATCCTTTGAGACTAAACTAGACTATAAGTAACTGAACTTCTAAACTTCTTATGCACTATGTTAAATCCAGTTCTTTGTATACAAGTTTGATCACCCTTGTTTAATGTAAGACATTTTCATGTCATGGTTTTTGGTTGGAATGTAAACCGAAGTGATTGGTAACCCTGTTACTTGAATATCGGTATATAAAAGTGCTAAATAAATAAATAATAAATAAATATATACAGTACTTCATACATTTTTCACTAGTTATGCAAAGGAATGTAGCAATACACCTGATAGTAGAATATGCCAGTTGAAATTGCAAGGGGGAAACACATAGGCCACCCTAAGATCTGGCTGAACAGTGATAAAATGAAGGTAATTTTGGATGTTGGGGGAGGGTGACTAAGGCTCTACCTCCCAAAATAAATAAAGCTTTACTGTTGTGATGACCTGCATAGGTCTAAGAGGTGAAGTGAACACTGTAGAACATACACTGACAAGTGTTTAAACTAGAAGAAGATGGTAGCAGAAGAAGCTGATTAAATTGGGTTGTCATTCCAACAAAGAAATGAGGTAAGAGACGAAACACACAAGGGTATGTATCTCACAAAGCTACATGATAGCAACAGAGGATAAAGCAGGAAAGGTTGAGTCTATATAGGGGGGAAGACAATGGAATGCTCATAATTTAAATTTAAAAACCCAGGCTTGTAAGCCATAATGTCAGAGACAGATTTACATATTAAGGCCGATATTCAAAACAAAACTTAACCAGATAAGTGGTGCTGATGAATATCCAGCTACAGTTAGCGGGTGCGCACTTCATTACAAGTCATGATAGTACATGACTTGTAATGAATGTGCGAGTGTGTTATAGAGATGTGAATCGTGTGCCCAATCATCTTAACGATCAGGTTCAGATGGTGGAAGGGAAAAATCGGATCGTTAGAGATTGTGAATTGGAATCGTTCCGATTCCAATTCACATTGTTAAATTTTTAGTGAGGCCTGAGCAGATAAACAAAACCCCACCGACCCCCCCCCTAAAAAAAATGTTAAATTACCTGGTGGTCCAGTGGGGGGGGGGGGGGGGGGTCCCCGGCACGATCTCCCGCTCTCGGGCCATTGGCGCCATTTTGGCTACCACTGATAAAAAGGTGTCGATGGCCCGAAAAAAAACCCCCACCCCGACCCTTTTCAAATTACCCCTTTGTTTCTCCCACCCTCCTGACCCCCCCAAAAACCTTTTAGATGTACCTGGTGGTCTAGCGGGGGGTCCAGGAGCCATCCCTTCAATCGTGCTGGTGCCAGTGCTGGAGGTTTCAAAATGGCGCCGATCGCCTTTGCCCTTACCTTGTCACAGGGAGCGATCGTCGCTCCCTGTGACAAGGTAAGGGCAAAGGCGATAGACTGCCAGGGAGCGACGGTCGCTCTCTGTGACAAGGTAAGGGCAAAGGCGATCGGCGCCATTTTGAAACCTCCAGCACCGGCACCGGCACGATTGAAGGGATGGCTCCTGGACCCCCCGCTAGACCACCAGATACATCTAAAAGGTTTTTGGGGGGGTCGGGAGGGTGGGAGAAGCAAAGGGGTAATTTGAAAAGGGTCGGGGTGGGGGTTTTTTTCGGGCCATCGGCGCCTTTTTATCAGTGGTAGCCAAAATGGCGCCGATGGCCCGAGAGCGGGAGATCGCGCCGGGGACCCCCCCCCCCCCCCACTGGACACCCAGGTAATTTAACATTTTGGGAGGGTTCGGGGGGGTGGGGGAGTGTAAGGAATTTGTTTTAAAAGGTCGGGGTGGGTTTAGAGGTTGTGTTGGTGTGCCAGTTTTCCCACCCTCCACCAAATAATTCCCGTGCCCTATTTAACGATACAATATAAATGCTCCTGACGATAAATCGTGGGTATTTGTATTGTATCGTGTACTCTAACGGTTTAGAACGATTTTAAAATTATCGGACGATAATTTTAATCGTTCAAAAACGATTCACATCCCTAGTGTGTTATCTGCTAAGTTTTTAGCTAGATAACTCAGGACAGGGAAATTGGCATAATGGGGATGAGTCAAGCTGGCCAGAAAAGTTAACCGGCTAACTCTATATCAGAGATATCCAGCTGAACTATCTGGCCAACTCTGGTCAGGGAACAGGGCTATCCTAAAGTTAGCTGGTTTAACTTAGCTGGCTAACTTTAAAATAGCCGGATATATTCAGCAGTGTGGCTATACCATTGACTATTAGGGATGTGTATTCATTTAAAAAGAATGGCCAATCTCGAATATGTTGTATTTGTTTGATTTGTTTGCCCCCAAAAATGAATGAGCAAGTCCCACGAAAGAAACATATGTCATTTGTTTCATTTGTTTACATTCCCATTGAAAAGCATTGGCCTCATTGGAAAGAGAGAGACTGAGGCTGGGCAGGTCATGTGGGAGTTTCCATAGCAACCAGTACTGATGCCTGTTACTTATGTGTGAGGTCAGGGAAGAATTGGGATCTGTTGTCAAGGAAACCAGACTGATAAAGCAAGGGAATGTATCAGAGGGAAGCATTTTTCTAAATCAGTGAATCATCGCTGCCTATTCTTCTTATAGTATCCCCAGACTGTTACAGCTTGCATTTGGATCTCTTACTCATTGAGGATATATAGTGCTTTGCTGTTGTGTGGGAATTTTGTATTTTACTACAGGCCTTCTGTGTCAACAGTGCTTTTGTTCAACGGTAGAAAACATTCCATCTTTTCCTATCCTTTTCGCTGCTGTTATACTGTGTTAATGTGACAGGTATTTATTATTTTTTCGCAATTCACTGTCACTGCCCACTGATTCTAGAGGAAGGTTAGTCATTTACACCCCCTTTGACCTCTTGAGGGAAGGCAAGACTGCTGCCTGGTAGTGGTTGGGTTTGCAGTGATTTATTACATTTTAAACCTATTGCTGTGTGAACCAATCTTATACCAGTGCCATTAGCTGTAGCTGTGCTACAATACCCAAGATAGAGAGGCTGTTTTAATTCTCTGTGTCTGGGTCTGTCTGTACCAGGCAAGAGTCAGTTCATCACAAAAGAGCAGTCTGTGCCAGTCACCACCACAGATACAGCCAGCCCACATTGTGGATTAATGTATTTTGTTACTGCATTTATTACTAATGTATAGCTGTACCACTACTCATACAGATAATAGAGCATTATACCATTCTTTGCTTTTTCTGTGTGTGTGGGTGTGCATTTGTGTGCAGTGCACATAGTCAGCAGAGCAAAATACTAAAATAGTTCTACAGTAGTGTATTTTTCTGTGTGTTGTTCAAATTTACACACAGATGGATCACTATAGTGGCAGAAGGGGGTGACTCTAAGAGGAGGAAGAAGAGGGAAATTGATTTTTTTTTTTAGTGGGGAGGGAGGGGGAGGGTGACGATGTTTGTTTATCAAGTTTATGGTCTGAAAGATTTAAAGTTTTTCAGCAGGTTGTTGGGATTGCAGAGTAGGGAGGGGGGTAGATACATGTGGTGGTGGTGGTGGTGGTGGGAGGCCTGCAAATGGTTTTTTTTAAGATGCACTACTTACCCAATATCCGAAGATATCTGGGTAAGCAGTGAGTTATCCGGCTAACTTAGCTCATACTGAAAGTAAGGCTGCTTATTCTTCAGGTTCTGGTTGATAGTACAGTTTTTCTTTTGAGAGGGTTCTTTCCTTTCTTTTGCCAGGAAGCACAGCCTGCCAGGCATAGGCAGCTGATAGCGCTGGCTACTTTCCCTTTTGCATACAGTACAGGACAGGGGTTTCCAACTAGGGTTAAAGAGAAGCAGTAGACTTTGGAGAGCTAGACTTATCACCCCATCAGAGACTCCTCACCCCTGTTCCAGGACCAAGACTGATCAAGGGACTAGACCATTACACCTGCATAAAGAAAATGTATGAAACCGAAAAATAAAACGTAAAAGGTGAATTTTAAAAGCCCTACATGGCACGCATCAAAGCCGGGAGATACATGCGTGTCTCGGCCAGCGCACAACACTCAGATATTAAGAAGCATACAAGTATGCAAGTATCTCCCTGTACATGCACAAATTGAAAAGTTAAAAAAGGGATGGGGCATGGGCATGGGACATGGCAATCCAGGAAGGTTACTTGAAATGTGTGCATAAGTATTTATGCTCATAAACAAGCTCCATGGATGACATGTAAGTTTTAAATAAAATAATCAGGGCTAGTCAGCAGGGTTGAAAGATTGGGGCTTATAGGGTAAAAGAGGAGGCAGGTTAATTAGGGGAGTTAGGAAGTCTGGAGTCTTTATCTGGGTGAACTGGTAACAGACTGGGAAAACTGGTAATTGTATCAGCACACATATTTATTAAAATCTCTCCACTTACAGGGTAGAGCCAGCATTTACGCGCTCAAGAATGCTTCCATGCAAAATTGCATGCACATTTACATGTATACAGCCAATTTTATTTCATATGTGCATTATTTATGAAATGGCTGCATCCATATGCGCGAGCCGCCATACGTGTGTACATGCGGAAGTTTAAGAGTTACCGTCTGATTGAATTGTTGGATTTGACTTTCCCCATTAAACAATCCCCTTCTTAGAAAGACAAATGCAAGTCCTCATAGTACACATTTGATCCTTAGCAAGCTGTGGTAAGAATCAGAAAGAAAAGACTTATAAGGAACTTACATATTCTGCTAAATTATCTTCTAGAAAAGAGTTCCTCCAATGTACTATAAACTGATGGATCATTACTAATATCATGGAAGCAAGTGTTCCAGAGTTACTTTCCAGGATCTGGTAATCATAGTAGAGGGAACAAAAAGGAAGACTAGTGTAAAATAAGTACAACATAACAGAAAACAAGTAATTGTTTTTGTCCACTCATGTCAGATCAGAAAGTAAATTATTTTATTTGCTGTAATATTGATTTCAAATCATACACATTTGTCTGCATGCATTTTGAGAAAGTAATTTCTTGCTTGGCCCCTTCATAACAATGCAAATGTTGACTCCTTGGCTCACAAAAGTTGACCATCAATTATCTACAACATTTTTATAGAACTCAAAGTATATTATGACTAATCCTCTGCTCAACAAACAAACCCATTTACTCCCAAGCAATTTGATATAAAAGAAAAACCATTGTATTATTATTCATACAGCAAGAAATGTGAAGATGGATATCTTTAGCTCCTTGAATACTGTTCCATATTATTTATTGTTTGCTGAGTTACCCATGATTAAACATTCATTAAAGCAGGAACGAGTGGGTACTCCACACCATACTGTCAGTTTGGACAGAACCCTGTTAGCTAACACTTCATCCCCCAACTTTATCTACCCCCCCCCCCCCCCCCCGTGGTCACTATAGAATAAGATCTCCTGACACAGACCATAGCTTCCAGAGTGGGCAGCAAAGGAGATTATACTTCCCCAGCAACAGACACCCCAGCACAATGTTTAGTCACATATTATCTTTCAGAGCCCATCAAGGAAATGGACAAACAAGGCTGTGGTCTGGCCATAGCTGGCCAATATAGCGCATCATTTCCTCCTCTACCAACCAGTGTACCTAATGAATGCATATTTTCTCAATGGCAGGGGACATGGAGTCCACATTGCCCATGGCTGGTGCCTGTTGCTGGAAAATTGGTCTTCATTAAAATAAATCTCCCTTTTTTGGGGGTTTCCCTAAATTTTCATGTGAGTCAAAGGAGGACTGAGTGCAGAGCTAAAGTGAACCAATGCCCACTAGTTTTGCCCCTCAGCACCTTGCTGTGTTCTTGCCAGTTGCAATTTGTACTGCTGCTCCCCAGGCTATTCCTCGCGTCCTGTCCTCCTGGTTCAGATCCTTGCTGTGTGGTTCTGCTACTGTTACTGCCCAATCTGCTCTTTGCCTTCTCATGGTATTTTGAGAATTCCTGTCACTGTGGTTCTGTTTTGCCCCTCTCATGATGCCTTAAGGTTTTGATGTTACAGTGCTCTCTGGGGCTGATTTTCAAAGCCCTCTGCGCGCAGGGCCTATTTTATAAAGGCCTGGCGATACGCGTAAAGCCCCGGGGCACGTCTAAGTCCTGGGGCTTTACAAAAGGGGCGGTCCGGGGATGGGGCAGGGCAGGGTGGTGTGGTGCGGAGGAAGGGTGGGGCCAGAGGCCTCCAGCACAGCAACCATTTGCCGCTGTGCCAGAGGATTGGTTCGGCAGGCGCAGAAGGTAAATTAAAATTTGGGGGGGATTAGGATAGGGCTGGGGGGGGGATAGGTTCGGAGAAGGGGTGGGAAGGTTAGTTTAGGGGAAGGGAGGAGCAGTAAGTAATAAAACAAAAAAAAGTAGATAATATATAGGAAGAGGTTGGGTGGTCAGGGAGGAGAGGGGAAGAGGGGAAGAGGGAGGAAGGTTAGGTAGGGGAGGTAGGGGAGTTCCCTCCAGTCTGCTCTTTAATTGGAGCAGGCTGGAGGGAACTGGGGGAGGCCTGATTGTATCACCGTGCATATTAATCGAAAATTCCCCCCCCCCAGCAAGCCACCCGCATGTGCGTATTTTAAAATCTGCCAC